>NC_066580.1:249513230-249836639 GCF_024323335.1 Lathyrus oleraceus | reverse complement strand
AATATGCCCTGCTTCGCCACAATTAAAACAAATCATTTCCTTGTGCTTGCAATCAGCTATTGCATGGCCAGTCTTACCACAACGAAAACATCTCTTTACTTCAGCAGTGCATACATTACTCTTATGACCAGCCTGACCACATTTGAAGCAAACTATACCAGCAGGATCACCTCCCCTACTAGTCCTCTGAGCCGGAACAGCTCCTTGTTTCCCTTTTCCCACTGGGGCATCATACGGCTTGCCACGAGTTTGATGTTGCTTGCCCCTGCGGTCACTGACAATCTTGTAATGAGCATTATTGTCTTCTTCAAATATCCTGCAGCTATCAACCAATTCAGTAAAAATGCGTATCTTCTGATACCCAACAGCCTTCTTAATTTCAGAGCGCAGTCCATTCTCAAACTTGATGCACTTTGAAAATTCAGCACCAGCACCAGTGTAATGAGGGTAAAATTTGGACAGCTCCACAAATTTCGCAGCATAATCAGTGACAGACATGTTTCCTTGCTTCAGCTCAAGGAACTCAATTTCCTTCTTACCACGGACATCTTCCGGATAATACTTTCTCATGAATTCCCTACGGAATACATCCCAAGTAATGACTTCACCTGCCACGGTCAACCTCTCGTGAGTCTCTAGCCACCAGTCATCAGCTTCGACTGCTAGCATGTGAGTACCATACCGAACCTTCTGAGCTGGAGTGCAATCCATAACACGGAAGATTCTCTCAATCTCTTTCAACCATCCCAAGGCTGCATCTGGATCATGCTTCCCTTTAAACACCGGCGGATTCTCTCTCTGAAAAGTCGCCAAGCTACGTGATCCAGCATCACCACCAGCATTTGGCAAGGTCTGCACAACTTGTGCCATCGCTTGCATTGCGGCAGCCATTGCAGCATCATTCCTTCCAGCCATTCCAACTTATCAATACAACACAACTTAAAGTTAGATTAGTAACAATACACAATTGTTAGACAGTAACGACACGACAACTGGCCGGACAGACCGACCTGCTCTGATACCACTAATGTAACACCCTTCTAAAATACCCAAAATATTTAATTAAAATAACAATAACAAATATATATCAGAGTAATTATGCACCAAGGGTGTCACACAACACTTCACACATTTCACCATAAAATTCAGTCATGCTCATTATTTAATTCAAAATAACATTTTTGCATAATTCGCAGCGGATAGAAATCAAATCAACCATTCAAACATATAACAGATTACATGTAAAATTATTCAACAATTAAAAACATCCCGTCCCGATGTTACATCTATCAGAGCATGACCCTCTACGGAGACTACACTAGACTCCCAGCACTAGCTTCTACTCAATCACTGCTCGTTACCTGAAAAATAGTTGTAAGGGTGAGTTCTTCAATCGATATAATAAGCATTATAAATCATTATGTAATGCTAAGTAATTTAACACGTTTCATCACCCAAATCAGATTTTACACATTCAGTAACGGCACATCAACTTCAATATCATATTCAATAACAACATAAAATGCAACTCAATGAGACTCGACTCGTCATGCATGTGGTACCATTCGGAGTAAAACTCCCAACTTAAAATCATTGCCATTTTATTGGGCATCAAGGCATAAGCCTTCAACTTTCAACTTAAAATTTTGCCAATCCAGGCCAACGTGGTGTGAGCAAAGCTCCGACTTAATGCATATGAATGTACATGGCATACACGACTTTACAATTCCGATAACAAAATAATAATATCAACACAACAAGGTTTTCAACATAATCAACTTATAATCAACTTTGGCTCATCAAGCCTACAACTCAGTATTTTCAACAACTTTAACACAACTTATCAACATAATTGTATCAACACTTCACAACATAAATCCAACAAAATTACTCATCAAATTAACGATAATAGGCCAATAACCAATTATGTTCACAACATTAAAATATCAATTTTTCCAATTTCCAACAGTGTTAACCGGTTAACGCCCTGGGTTAACCGGTTAACGCAGGACAAAATACACTTTCTGGCAAAATGCAACAGTGTTAACCGGTTAACGCCCTGGGTTAACCGGTTAACGCAGGCAAAACAGCACATTTCCACAAAATATAACAGTGTTAACCGGTTAACGCCCTGGGTTAACCGGTTAACGCAGACGAAACAGCAGTTCCTGCGCTAACACAAGGCAGAATGCAGAATTCTCCGCATTTTCCGCCGTTGGAGGACTTCCGGACCTCCGATTCCAATTCCGTAAAAAGCTATACGTTCGGAAATTCACAACTAACCCAAACACATATTCAATTACAGCCTAAACACAGTTTCATCCAACGTAATTTTCCAGCATTCATAATCCCAATTAGGGTCAATTCAACGGCTATCACTACCCATGACATGTTAATCTATAATACCCATCAAACGACGATAAACCCCCCTTACCTGAGATAATCCGGCAATCTCTAAGCTTCAAGCTTTTCCGTTCTTCAACCTTTGCTCTCTAGCTCTTCCTCTTTGCCCTTTTCTCCTCTTCTCTGTAGCTTCTCCGTTTTCACGTAAAACCCTTTTTCAAAATGAAAACTCTTTTTCCTTATTCCAACTTATATATTTTCCAAATAATTATTATTCCAAATAATAATAATAATAATCCAATAATTCAATTTATTTAATTAAATTATTAAATATATTATTAACTTAATTTAAATAATCCTCTTATTTAATTCGGGGTGTTACAAGCAACACACAGGAAGCAATCCTTGAAAAGATGTGATTGCGCGCAAAAGGAAAAATCTATCCTAATGGCAATGTGAAACCGTGATCTCATTGAGTTCCAACTCGGTTACACCCCATATGTCCTCAAGACTTTCCGCATTTTCTGCCTTCTGAAGGAGACGCTTCCAATCGATCCCTTCGGGGACTATCCAGATGTCTTAGACAAAGTACAAACGATCATGCTGGACGCAGTTGTTCGTTTCAATCCCTCTTTTCCCTGGACCGCCCTTGCGGGTTTTCAGTCCACCGGGATATCCATTTTTGCATAAGCCGCCCTTGCGGGTTTTCGACTTACCGGGTGTACATATTCTTTTCTTTATCCCTAATTTCTGCCCGAACCTTTTTCATTTTTTAATCATTTTTTCTTTTTTGGTTCGCCGGGATGCCCTTTTTTTCCTGGACTCTTTTATTCTTTTTTTCCAGCGGGTCTCTTTTTACGAAGTATCTTTTAACTGCGTCCGCATCCACAGGGGATGGGAAATCCTCGCCATCCGTGTTCATCAATCAACAAGGCCCTGTCAGAGAACGCCTTCTTGACCATGAATGGGCGTTCATAATTGTGTCCACTTGCCCCACGATCATTCTGAGGAGGAAGGATCCTTTTAAACACCGCATCTCCTACATGATGCACATGAGGTCGCACTTTTCAGCCACAAGCACGTTTCATTCACTGGGTACAACTGCCCATGACAAATAACTGCTAGCCTTTTTCCTCAATCGGGCTCCCTTCATACCGAGTCCTTATCCATTCAGCCTCTTTCAATCTCACGTCCCTCAAGACTCTCCACAATGGGATCTAGACCTCAGTAGGTAATACCACTTCTATCCCATACACGAGCGATAATGGCGTTGCCCCAGTAGACGTACGCACCGAGGTCGATACCCAGGATACAAGCTTCGTACTTAGCCATACTGTCTTTGGTGCATTCAAATGTTATCCGGGCAACAAAAGGAATGTGGGATCCCTTTGGCGTAACCAAAGCATCACTAACTCATTCACATTAACCCCCCCATCAGACATCAGAATCCGTTCGGATTCAGGGTCAGGCCCCTCCTCCGGGATCGGTTCCTCACAATCTTTCGATTTGAGAACCTCAATGTCCTCATCAGGGAACTCAAACTTCATCGGTTGATCATCTTCAACGGGTTGCTGGGCAAGGTACTCAGACAATACACTTCCCTTGATTACTCTGAGATATGTACTAAAAATAATACTCAGTCAAAAATTATTTGCCCTCTCGCAACCCGTCCGGTCAACGTTGGCTTCTCAAATTTATACTTGATCAGATCCCTACAAAGTGGTATGAACCAGCATATACTGTCTCAGTCAGCGAGCAACCTATGCCAAAGTACATCAAGTTTTCTCGAGCTGTGAATGTATTGTTTCACAGTCGATAAACTTTTTGCTAAGGTACATTGCATGCTCTTTTCGACCAGACACGTCATGTTGACCCAGTACACACCTCATAGACCCCTCGAGGACCGTCAAGTACAGAATTAACAGTCGTATCTCCACGGGAGGCATCAGAATCGGAGATTCCTGCGACTATTCTTTTATTTTTCAATGCCCCTTGGCAATCATTATCTCACCTGACCGTTTGATCTTTTTTTTTCAACAGCTGAATAAGTTCACACGTGGCTGTTTGATGAGATGTGAACCGTGAAATGCAGTTCAATCTACCTAAGAAACCACGAACCTCCTTTTTCTGTTCTCGGTTCAGGCATTTCTCGTATTGCTTTCTTTTCTCTTTCTTTTTTTCTCTTTTTTTTTTCTTTAGCAGGATCTCGATTCCTCTTTTGCTCACAATAAGCCTCAGCAACTTACCGAACTGCACTCCAAAAGTGCACTTACTCGGATTCAACCTTAGTTTGAACTGTCTCAACCGGTCGAACAACTTGGCCAGGTCTACCAGATGCCCCTCTTCTGTTTGGGACTTTGCTATCATGTCATCAACATAGCATTCAACTTCACGATGAATCATATCATGAAACAAAGTCAACGTAGACCTTGACACGTGGCACCGGTATTTTTGAGACTGAATGGCATCACCTTATAACACAAAGTGCCCCCTAGTGTGATGAACATTGTTTTCTCCATATCCTCTGGCGACATTTCAACTTGATTATAGCCAGAAAAACCATCAATGAAGGAAAACACCGAGAATTGAGTTGTACTATCAACCAATACATCAATGTGAGGTAATGTGAAGTCATCTTTCGAACTAGCTCTGTTCAGATCTCGGTAGTCCACACCCATTCTCACCTTCTCATCCTTTTTCAGCATCGGCTTCCGCTTCACTGGAGGATAGTCTTCTCTCAATGGTAGCTTCTGCCCCACGATATCGGCGGCCAACCCTGGCATATTCTGATACGACCAGGCGAAGATATCAACATGCTCTTTCAACAGTGCTACCATTCTGCTTTTGACATTTGCCTCTGAAGCGGCCCCAACTTTCACTTCCTTTCTGACCTCGTCGGTGCCTGGATTAACAATCTCAACTCGTGCGGTTGAATTCCCGTCTCCTCTTGTTTCAACAACCTGGCTAACCTTCCAGCAGATCACAATCCTCTTCGCCTTCTCCTTCGGCATGATAAATCGGATTGTCGAAGTCATACAGAGGTGTAACCGAATTGTTATCAATGAGATCCGGAGAATTATTTTTGAAGTCGGAACGAGACAAATCAAAAGAAAGGCAAATGAAAACAAACATTGCAATTTTTTAATTTTTTAGAACTGCAAAAAGAAATGAAAAACAGGGAACACCGCTTTTAATACAAAAACATCCATTTATTAATGATGCAAAATGTTGCAAAATGAGACACCTGAGGTGGCCCTTACAATGGACCAATACGTTTCGGGCAAAACGTATGGCTTTCATGCAAACAGAATTGAAAACAGAAATACTACTCTTCATGATGAGTGACGGTGATGATCTTTGAGGCCTTCCAGTTTCCTGGTACGCACGATTTTATCCACGAGTCAAGCTCGCAGTCACTTTCAATCTCTTCACCCACCGTACAGGCGTGACCTGGATCCAGCATTTCGGCACTGACGAATGTGAACGGTTGACGATGTTCTCTGTTTTGCCCAGACGAGTCTTGGGCTGGCTGATAGCCAACCCCGAACATATCTGCTTTCACCGTAATGTCTATGATCTTTCCCCAGCCTAGGGCTTCTCCGTTCTTCACTACTTCCATGGCCTGCTTGTAAGAAGAAATGGACAACTTCTTCTATTTCTCAGCACAGATGGCCTTCTCCACCTTGACAGTTTCAACTGCCTGACTCGGTGTTTCACATTTTTCTTCGTCCATTTCCACCTCCGTCATTCTCTGTGTTGTTTCCCCAACCATTACACACCCATTTGTAGCGACAGCCGCATAACCATTATCACCACCAGGGAAAGCTCCACTCTTCATCAGATGCCTCTGGACCACAGCCATTGCGCGAAAAACCGGCGGGAAAAGACATAGAGCCGCCACCGTGCGTTATTTATCCCAAAGGAGGGAAAGGAAATGCTCGAAGTAAACCTGGAAAGGAATGGTCTTACGACCAGAGATTGATAGGATCGGGAGTCGGTTATGCCAAAGGAAGGTATTAGCACCCCTACGCATCTGTCGTACTCGACGGGATCCACGCTCAAAAAGAATAGAGAAAGGTTGTTAGATAACTGCTCAAGGAATGCACACACTGGAATAAAACACAGATGAACGAAGATGGAGAAAGCGGACTCGGCAGGATGTCGCATCCTGGGCCTACGTAGTTTGTCAGAAACAAACATCAGAGTCGACGTAGTTCGGGGAAATGGGCAACGTGCTCGCTAGGATGTCGCATCCTATGCATACGTATCTTCTCTAACCAGAGTAAGAATCAGAGCACTCGTAGCTCAGCTAACGCACGCCAAACAAAACGCTAAACGGAGACGTTGAGATGTCAAAGCAAACTCACAACAGGAATCGGAATGCCAATCGATGGTCTTACATCCAATTCCACACAAAACAACCACAAACGGGAAACCGACTGCCAATCGCTGGACTTATGTCAGACTCCGAACAAACAAACACACACAGGAAACCGACTGCCAATCGCTGGACCTACGTCAGACTCCAACTAAAAGGGAGACTACGACTCGAGCCTAGAAGTTGTCATGCAAACGATCCCTATGTTGAGGTCTCTAATCCTAACTCGCACAGGAAGCAAGCTAGCCTAAATAGCAAGTAAGCAAACACAAGCACAGGAGAGCAAGCACACACACTATATGCAATCAAGTGGCTCATACAAGGATGGGCTTTAGTCAAGGGGTCAAATCAACATCGACAAACAAGCCAACTAGAATGGGTATCTGAGGGCTCTTAACCATTGACATTGACCGTCAGGGTGAGCAGATGAAAAGGTAATGAGGGTAAGGCCTCATAGCTCTTAACCCTGGCCTGGGTGAGCTTGAATCAATGAAAGTGTGGGAGTCCAGAATGAGGAACTCTACTCCACATGACTGATCCGATATACAATGATCTTGGGTGTTTATTCAAATGCATCAGCACGTAGTGCGAGCAATATGAAAGACTCAACTGAATAGCAGGGGATGGATTTCACATCCCTTCTATCTGCCAATGCCTCTTCACTTAGGAGGACTTAACCTGTATGCCTCGACAAGGAGGTCTTAAGCACAAAGATGAACATACAAAGACATTGCCTCTTAAGGAGGACTTCAGACAGGTGCCTGCCAAAAGGACATGACAGGTCTTCCAGACTACATGGAGAATAGGAAGTTACCTAGGTGTTATGCCAACCACAAGCAAAGCAAATCAACTCAAGCAATAAGTTAAAGACACTAGACAAACTATTAACAGACAAACAAACAGTGGTTCCAATATACACAACAAGTCAAGCCAACAAGTGAACAACTCAAGTGAGTTCATCTCCAAGGAACCTACAACACAACAAATTTTAGTGGAACACATCATTTTGCATCTCAATTTATGAGATCAACATCATCCATCAAGACTAGAAGCTTGAACCTGAAATGCACAACTCAAAAGATGAGTACAAACCACTAGCACCAAGGCTAGGGTCAAAGGTAAGGCAAAAAGTCAAAACAGCAGCTAATACTCAACATGAATCATGTGTAATCAATCAAGAACATGTCCTAAAAAGGACCAAGTCAAAAGCATTAAGCAAGGTCATCATTCAACCAAGAGAAGGCAAGGCAAGCTAAAGGTGCATACAATTGGTCAATAAGAATCAAAATTCCATATTAAAACAGAAATGACTCAAACAATTCTAGAAATTTTCATGAGTACATAACATATCAAACACAATCATCATGCCAAAAATTATAAATAGAGGAGCTCAATTGGCAAGGCAATGAAAATGGAGAAGATCAACATCAAATTGTGTGACACACATTGTCACACCTAAAGTACATGTGTCCAAAACAGGGAAGAAAATAGCAAAAAAATGCCAAATAAAGTCTCACAAGTCAATCAACATATTATGAATCATCATGCAAAATTTCATGGCAATTGGATCATTTATGAGCATTTCACAATAAGATGAATGAAACATGTCACATATGCATACATATTCAAAGAGTCTAGCACAATTAAAATTCCAGCCATGCACAATTTCAGAAATCCACATCAAAAAATAGAAGACATCTCAAGGATCATGTAGAAAAAAATCTGGAATTAATTGGATCATTATTCTATTTTTAGTGATTTTTCAAAGATCATGTATAAAATGAAATAAACATTGCAAGCACATGAAAAGAGATGAAATGAATTGATGAAAATGGCAAATGCTTCCATGCAGGATCGAACTGTGCGCCCCAAAACGCTCCGTTTCATTAATCTGATGTGGCTAGCCACATCAGAGTCAATGCTAGCGTGTACGAGTCAAAGGTATAGAAGCCAATGGTTTTGCCAACGTACGCCATGCAAGCGCTTCGTCAGCAAATTAAACAAAACAAATGCAGCCAGAAGGAATCGAACGCGCGCTGCTTTGGTGAAAGTCTCTTCTACAGTGCACATGAATGAACGAACCAGAGCCAAACCCTAAGTGGTGGCGCACGGTGGAAACCACCGTCTTCTTCATGAAGACGGTGGTGAACAGTAACCTCAATTATTTATTTTTGCAGAATTGTGTAAAATTTATATGGTTCGAAAGCTTAGCTCGCGAGGAGTACAAATCAAGTATTATTTTATCATAATTCCTAATGAATAGTGAGAATCGAACAAAAATATCTAAGCATATCAAACTTTAAACTCATGTAACTCGACCAAATCTCAACCAATTTTCATGAATTTCATATCAGAATTTCCAGCATGAAAAGCTCTACAACTCTATGTGCATAAAAAAGAGAATTAGGAGATTCAAAATTTGCACCTTCTTGAAGCTCCAACAATGGCAGTAGTGAATTCTGGTGATTCAAGGCTTGGCACGTGTGTAGATATACCCCTGAGCACTTGTTATGAAGCTTTATGAATGAATTGAGGCTTGGAGAGGCTTAGATCTAGCTCAAATAACAATTTCCATCTTCATGTTCTTGCTTGGAGTATGCACAAATTCTGGCCAAAATCAATGATCCAATGCTTGATCTACACTAAATCAGTATCAGAGAACCAGAATATGGAAGAAAATCACTAGTTTATGTGGAGAAAATTTGAATTTGGATTAGGAGAAAATTTGGAGGGAAAGTTTCGATCTAGATCTAGAATTGTGAATAATGAAAATTCTGTTAGGATTAACCTTTTATATGCTTGCCTAATCATGCTAAAAAATTAATTAAGCTTTGGTTAATTGGAGATTAGTGAGAAAAGAGGTGTTATGCAAAAATTGGTTTTTACACCCCATGCATGCAATCCCACGTGAACAGTAACAAATGGCTATGCATTTTCACTTAAAACCATATTATGAACATGTTGGAATGGTTAAAAAGCTCATATGATGCACCAAATTCAAATTCATGATTTTCCCTCCAAAATGAGCATGGTTGAACAAATGGTCATGTGATGAAATTTCATGCAATGTGATGAATGATTTGGAAAATACAGGTCATGAGAAGAAATATGCAAAAAGAAGCACTCAATTTGGGGTTTTAGATCAAAACTTATGGCCTTTTAAAGTTCCATGCACACTTGGCAATGATTTGATCATATCTCCTCAACCATTCATCAGATGCTCATGAACTTGGACTTTTTGGAAATGGGAGAGAAAGATCTCCAAATTTCATGTTGGACAAAATTTCATTTGAAGCTTATTTGATGTTGGAAAGCCAAGTTGAACTTGGTCCAAAAACTTGCCATTTTTGGAAACTTGAAATTACAGGTCACTTTCCATTTTGGGGAACTTTTGATCTGGCTTCAAAATCTTCAAGGTATGAGTTTGACATGTTGAATAAACCTCTTTGGGACATGAATGCGGTGTCTCAAACCATTTCTCCACCTCCTAGCCCTCAGTTGACCTGCAGTTGACTTTTATGGGCCCCAGATGACCTGAAACTGCACTGTGGACTTTGAGCCTCTAGCACTTGGTACAATGGCTTCAAAATGAACATTGGCTCATAAAAGCTTTCTAGAACAACCAAAGGGCCTTTATCTCATGGAAATTCTTGCTCTTTTGCACTGAGGAATTCTCCTGATGCCAGTCTTGACTGATGAGATGCAATGTGCTATGCAATGTTAATGTGATGTTAATGTGATGTCAAATGACCTAAGAAATGAAATGAATGTACAAATGGGGGTGTAAATTTGAGGTGCTACACCATGTTTCAGACACCCACGATTGCTCCCCATCATGGAATGATGGCTTTCGACTTCGACTGGACCATTTCCATGTCGACCCTGGACTATAAGTTTTCCTCATCGACCTAATCCTCCGACAGACCCTATGGTCGACCATGCTTTCCACTCATTTGGATGAAATTTGTCCGCTAACACATATGAAAATGCTTCGAAGATCAAAGTATGACATGCTAATCGACTTTAATGTTGGCATCAAGAGATAATTTTGCTTGAAAAGAGGTTATTTTTTATGGTCAAAGATTATAGGTCATTTTGTTTGTGCCCTAGATAGAAGGTCAACTTTCAAGAACCATAACTTCATCAATATTTATGATATGAAGGTCAACCAAGTTTCATGATTAAATTCAAGATGTCTTATTCAACTTTTTTTCTTTGATAAAATTCAAATTCCACTTTAAAGGTCATGTACCAAAGGAAAACATTATAGGTCCATTTGGGTCATCATCATTGAACAAGCAATTTTCCTCAACTTCTAAAATCCATAACTCTATCATGCAAGCTCCAAATGGTGTCAAATTTGTAACCAAATTGAATATAATTGAAATATATACAACTTTGAAGAAAGAACCAAAGTCATTTGACGCTCATAGAAAAAGTTATTCAAGGTGGAAAAATGGGTCATTAGACTTTTAACTTAGGAATTTTTCAAGTATGTTTGATTCCTCCAACTTCAAGGTCATAATTCATCATGATCCAAGCTTCAAATGGAAAAAGTCCTAACATCAAAGTTGTTCCCCTTGAAGGTAGATTTCTAAATAGTCCAAGATCATTTCATTTGGATCAAAATTGATGGACTTGCGCATGGTTCCTTTGCATGGCCCAATTTGGCAAATTTTCAACTCAAATGTTATTCTCTTTTGCATGCTTCCATGTTATGATCTCAGCACCATTGTTACACGAGTTTGGATTGAATTTTATCATTATTTGAGCCTAATCACATGCCCATTCACCCATGCACACAACTTGCTATTTTTGGCCAATTTTTCAAATGGTATGGAAATATATTCAAGAGCCTATAAATACCTTGACATTTCCTCAGTATTGGAGGATCCTTGCCCAAGCTCTGCCATGCAAATCCCCTAAACATCCATTGAAAGAGCACCATGAAGGTATCTTTGAAATCGAGTTTTAGTTCAAATTCTATTTCTAAGCTAAAACTCCAAGGGTTCACAACCTTTTTTATCTCAAACATATCCTACAAGCAAGAGGAAGGAAGGCCATTGGTAATTGAAGGTAGAGAAAACAAGAAAGGGGGGTTTGAATTGTTTTCACTGACAATAAAAACTTTTGGAAATGCCACAAACACAAAGATTAAAACAAACAACATAGAAGTTTATCCTGGTTCCCTTGAAATTCAAAGCTACTTCAGTCCATCTGGCCAAGGTGATTTCACCTTCAATAAGGAATTAATCCAATAATTTAGAAAGATTACAACAAACTTCTAAGAGTACAACGATCTCTTAGCCCTCTCAAGTCTACAGATTTCACAATTCACTTGAGGAAAGTTACAACAACTATTTTAGAATTATAAGAAAGTGTTTAGTGCTTCTAGATAAGCAATATGAACACGATAAGAACAAAGATAAAAAATCACAATTAGAGCAACAACTCGCGTGATAACATAAAACGAGAATTTAGAGTATAAATCGATTTTGATGTGTGGAATTCTTGTGTAATTGCTTCACGTTTTGGTATGATGATAGTTGGGCCTTTTTATAGTACTTTGAGGTGATACCGTTGAGTGGAGCATTGATGCTGATATCTTGTCAATGATGGGACTTAAATGATATTAATTTTACTGTCCTTTCCATAGCAGTTTAGGAGAGTATTTAATTTTCTCCATAGAGAGATTCATACCAAATTTGGAATACTTCGTTGTTAAGTTCTTGATCTGATCAGAGTGTGCCGAATTTAGATTCTTCTCTTTGATCTTGTGTTTTTCAGATAATTGTCTGTTGTGTTTTCTTCAGAAGTTCTTGACTGATCTCTAATTATACGTTCTTCTGATGTAAGGATCATCAGATTATTCATGTGTGGGAAGCTTCAGATGCATAGTTACAGAGTCTTCGGATGACAGATGATGTGGACATCATTGTCTTTAGAGTCAGAGTGAATACCTTTGACTGTAAGTCAGTTGTTCCGGACTTTTGTGACGTCAGATGTTGTTTCATCAGATTCATTTATCGTTAGAGTCCTGCACACTTAGAGAATTTTATTAGGGTACCAAAATGTTTCATCCCTTGTTCTCATCAAACCATAGAGCTAAATTGCAGACCCAAAATCTTGTTCTAACAGTAATTGCATCAAGATCTTGCTCATAATTCATCACTCGAAGGTGAAATTTCTCAAACTTTCCTTCTGCGATTCTGTCTTATTTCACAGTACTTTTGCTTAATTTTTGGTTGGCTGAAGTCCTACCAATGTAGGCAACAAGATAGAGTTGCTTTTAGGTCAAATCAAAGCAACTCAATTATGGAACCTCATTTTTCAATTCCATGTATCTTCCCATGTAGTGAGAATTGGAGAAATTGGAGGTCAGATTCGAGATCTTCATGATTTTCTCTTCAAAATGGTGTATGATCCATGAATTTTTGTGAACATTTTTGTTGGACCAGTCCGGTGAGGGTGACCGGAGCTAGGGCTCCGGTGGTGCGCTGGATCATTCTAGGCCATTTGATTTGGTTTCCACGTTTTAATTTTGTCCCTCTTTTCTGATTACCATCCATGTGCACGCGTTGACTTTGGAGCATGGTCGGCTTGATGCGCGTGGCCATCAGATCTGTCACCTCAATTAATGAGGGAGAGTTGATGGCCCTTGTTTTTTTTATTTAATTCATATTCTGTTTTACTGTTTTTAATACCATTTTCTTATTAAATTCATATTATTTTCAATTTTAATCCATAAAATATGGGACTTTCACCAAAAAAATTTAAATAATTTGCTTTTCTCATTTTTTTATTAAAATTATTTTTTAGATCGGATTTGATATTTTTGGTGACTTTAATGATTTTTGACTTGTTTTTAATTGATTTTAAATGCTTTTGTCTTTTCAAAAATGCCAAAAAAAATAGTCTAAGGTCCTTTGTCCTTGTTTGACCTATGATAAATCCCTTGGCCATTTATATGGTTATTTGAAGGGATTTGATGTTTTTCCCCTTTTAAAAATTATTTTTCTTCATGTAAAATTTGAATTTGAATTGTTTAATTGCTTTAATATTTTGTTGGGCCATTTTATTGACTTTGTGTTTACTTAATTTCTGTTTGGCCTTGATCTTGGTTGATTTGAAATTCCATTTGATCAATATTATTGGACTTAGGGGTTGATGAAGTGTACACTTCATCCCTCAAGATGAATGGATAGTATGGATCAAGTGAAGCTCATCCCTTGATCAATTTGGGATTCTATTTAACTCCACCTCTTTATCTTAATCCTCTTCTTTCCCAACCCATTTATGACTACTGACTTTTCACCAGATCAAATTCTAGTTGATTCATCAATGACCCTGTGTCAGAAGAATCAATATGAGCTTGATTGAGATAGGTTCATCCCTTCTTATTTTTGTGTGTGGTATGCTTTATGAGCTTGGTTCTTCATACCTTGTCTCTAGAATGCATTAACACCCATATTATTATTGTCCGGCCTCAGATAGTTATGACTTCTACATAAGTCCAATTATGATTGCTTAATATATAACTAAATTTGTCCCGAAAGAAATAGCATTTTTGTAATTGGGATTGTAAGTATCCCATTCACTATGGTATTGTTGTGACTTCAGATGACATATGTTATGGACATCGTTGTCTTCAGTGTCATAACGAATACGTTTGACTGTAAGTCAACTGTTTTGGACTTTTGTGACGTCAGATGTTATTTCATCAGATTCATTTATCGTTAGAGTCCTGCACACTTAGAGATTTTTATTAGGGTACCAAAATGTTTCATCCTTTGTTATCATCAAAACATAGAGATAAATTGCAAACCCAAAATCTTGTTCTAATGATCTCCCTCTTTTTGATGATGACAAAACTTCAGACTGTTGATGAAACAATGATACTTCATAATAATTAAACAAAGATAATTTCAGAGTCATATATACTATGACTCCCCCTGAGATAAGCGACCTCCCCCTAAATCTGATACATTAGAAGGTTTGGAGTTTCTTACCAGAGCCTCTTATGTTGCTTAGCTTATTCTCAGATGTTTTACTCAGGTACTTCTTGGAAGAGATCTTAGACTGCGCAATATATTTAGATTTTTAGAATGTAAGCAGTGCATTATGAGACTCAGATATTAATTTCATAATAAGGATGTTTAATTAATTCTCCCCCTTTTTGTCAGACTCAAAAAGACAACCGAGAAAAATAGATAGTGCAAACCAAAATTGTATTAGATACTGTGAAAGAGGTACAGGGAAAGAAAAAAACATAGAAGCCAAAACACTTAAAAGATAAATAAAACACAAAACATAGAGCCTAAGGTGCCTAAGGGTTTGGAGGAGGCCGCATTCTCTGAAGTAGCTGAAACGGAAGGGTCTGAATATTGGAGTTGACAGAGTCTTGTTGATCGAGTATGGCTCTCACAAGCTGTTGTTCCTTCTGGAGTTATTCAAGAGACTTGAGCACCAGCGGAGTAAGACGAGAGTTTGAGGTCTCACCCAGAGTCAGAGCAACTACTTTTGCCTTAGCAACGTCCTCTGCAGCAATGTGTGCTACTTCTTCAGCGTCAACCTTGGCTTTAGCTTCAACTTCAGCAATAGCAGCGGCCTTAGTAGAAACTTTATCTTCGGCTTCCTTTCTCGCCTGCTCTTCAGCTTCTAGTCTTTCCTTTTCTTGAGCTTCCTGGTGTGCTTTCTCTTCAGCTTCTCTGGCCAGATGAGCCTCAAGCCTCTCCTTAGCTTCTCTGATGTAGTCATTTCTGACTTGTTTAGATAGGCCTTTCAGCTTGAAGACCTCAGATGTCGTCCATCTGAGAAATACATTCTAGTGATTTCTCACTTCAGAGGGATTATCACTTAGGTTAGATTGTTCAGAAAGTGTTCTGAGCTTCACAGCTGAGGATTCTGAAAATAAAGCAACTGACTCTTCCAAGGTGGGGAAGGTTGGTTCAGGTTCAGGTGATGGATTATTGGGTTCTGAGGAAGTGTGGGTGGTTTCAGTGGGAGGTTCAGGGGGTTGTTCCGTTGGCGGTGCAGATGAAGGTTCAGAAGGTGGTTCTATTTTAGGTTCAGAAGGTGGTTCTGTGTGAGGTTCAGAAGAAGAAGGCACAAAGGTATCTGGGATAGATGGAGCTTGGTTAGACAGTGATATGGCTTGGAGTTGGGCCAATGTTGGAGATGAAGGGTTATGGATTTCTGGATATTCAAAGTTAGAAGATATGTCATAATATGGTTGTGAAGAAGGAGTTGGGGGGGGGGTGATGCGTTCATTCAGAAGTAAGGATTCAGATATAGGAAGTGTTGTGGTAATGAGGTTGAATTATTGTAGATGGGGTGAGGAAGGGTTAGAGTTGTGAGGTTCAGAGGGAGTTGGAATAGATATGGTGGGTTCAGAGGGGGTATAGGTAGAGAAAGGGTCAGGTAGAGAGGAAGATAGTTGCTTTAAATTACAATTTGAAGGAGTTTTAGAGGGGTATGACTTACTTGATGTAGAAGAGTCCAGAGGCACAGGTGATCTGGTTGCTGACGGTTCTCCCAACTTCAGAGTCTTTAACTTCTTGGACTTCTCAAAAGGCTATCTCTTCCTTTTCATGAAGTTAGGTGGATGTTCTGGAAGCCAGTCCACTGAGAACTCTGAGATATCCACCCCTTGAGATGTCAGGTCCTGGCGGTAATGGGCAATGACCTCTAGAGGATCTATCTGGGAGAAAAGATAGAGACCATTAGGCATCTTTATCTGATCCTTCAGAGCTTCCCACGAAGTGTCCATAGTTGGCTTGACTAGGACTCATTCAGAGGCTTGCCAACATCTACAGTTACATCTTCCATCAGGTTGTAGGATATCAGATGGTCCACCAGCCTGCTTTCGATCAGAACATCAGAGATGAGCCTCCCTAGAGGAATGTAATTTCTAGGCTTCATGTGGTTTCTTTTATCCCTAGCTGAATCCCTCAAATACTTGAAAAATAACGTTGGCAGATTCAGCTTGAGTCCTTTGTGGAGGCAATACAAGATACACTTCTGATTTGTGTTTATGTAGTCAGAAGAGTTTGAGGTTGGACGGTGGTTGTTGGTACCTAGAATGATCTTTAACCAGGCCCTCAGATTCTGGTGAAGTTCCACGTTCTTGGATGATTTTCCTTCAGAGTTCTGTTTGAAGATGGTTGGAACAATTTCCTGGGACATGTATCTTGCCCTAGGGTTTACGTTGTAAATTCTTCTACCCCCACCTTTCTCCATATCCAGAAGTTTTTCAATTGACTTCTCAGTGATGACCATCTTAACTCCCAGGACATATGTGTCATACGGTGAACTGACTTTGTGTGTTTTTGCTTTGGAAAGCAAATGTCGCGGATAGCAAGAGTCGCCATCGACTTTTCTTTTATCCAATAAGGAAAGGCAGAAAAGAACAGGAAAGACCTTGATTAGATTTTGGGTTCGGGAGGTACATTATACAAAGGGAAGGTGTTAGCACCCTTTGTATCCATGGTTATCCATGGGCTCTTAATTGCTTGATCACTTATGTTTTTCTTGTCTGAAAAAGTGTGTGAGAGCTGTTTAGAAAATGTTTTGAAAAGAGAGTTTAACTTTGTAATGATTCTTGTACGAATGTATACAAAGTATTTATCTCGTTTAATTTTGAAAACTGTTTAGAAAAATATAACTTGGCAATGATTCTAGTACGAATGTATGCCAAGTGGTGATTTTCTAATAGAGGTTTTCAAAAGTGTGAGGTGTGAAAAGTAGTTTAAGTTGTGAGCAAGCATTTAGGAGTTATACCTACCCAAGTCTTTATGGGCATTTCCTATCCTTATGAGGGTAAAACTGTCCTTACTATTGAGAAGTAAGTAGTTTTATCCTTTGGATGTAAAGGGTCATCGTAGGGTCATCGATTGGTCATTGAAGGCAACATTTGTAAGGATACCTTAGCATTCGAAGGGACAATCATCATTTAACCGTAGGCTACAACCACGGGTCACCGAGGGACAAAATCATATATTCGCGGGCAACATCCGAGGGACTATGATTTATTTTATAGGGACATGATGATTTAATTGAATGGTCTTTGCTAAGTATATCCCCACATTCGCGGGACATGACCATATTACCGTAATACCGTAAGGCAACAAAGAGAGGTCCAAGATCACATATTCAAAGGCAATATTTTATAATCAATTAGGTAATTAGGATAAATCTCCACATTAAAATCAATTAAGTAATTAGGATGAATCTCCAAAAGGGTATCCCACAAATAAAATGGAATACCTAGCAAGCTACCTTTTCCGGGAGTATGTGAACCCTTACAAAATTCAGCAAACAGGTCAGAATACCAAATCAGGGTGCAATCGAGAATTGCACCAAACAAAAGGAATCACAACTGTAATAGTGTCAGATAAACAATGCATGGTGATAATAAAACATGCCAGATGAGCAAAGATCAGAACAGAACAAAATCAGCGACTATCACGTTCGCTGCTGTCTCGCCTAGCGAGGGCTTAGCGAACACTCGCTACAGGTTCGCTTAGCGATGTGCTAGCGAACGGCTGCGGGTTTTGAATTTAAGAACAGTACAATTTCAGCGAGCTCCAAACCCTATGGCATCGATTACAGAAATTACATGGTTAAACGTTCAAGATATTCGTACATACTTAAATCCACCTGCAAAACTTAAGATGTTTTTATTAATTCAATTATAATGCCACATGTAAATTAAGAACATAAAGCGGGAATAGTAATGTAAACCTGTTTGCAATTGAATTGCAACCTTGGATTGGCAAGTCACTCTTAGGGTTGGCGTCGGATTGAGTTGGGCGGAGGTAACCTTTGTGCAGATGCGTCTCCTTCAGTGTTTCCTTTAGGGTTGCTCTGAATTCTCTGGGTTAGCCTCCAGGGTTTGCTATTCCTTCTCTCTGTCTCCGTCTGTTCCCCTTTTCTGACTGAAGTTCTGGTATTTATAATGCTTTTTGTGTGACCTAATGGGCTCAGAATGAAGCCCAAAATTTCTGGTATTCGCAAGCTTCGCTAGGCGAGTGGTGTAGCGAAGGGTTCGCTAGGCGAAGGATTTTGCTCGCCTAGCGAGCAAGCCATTTTAAGTCATTTTCTGGATTTGGCCACCTGTGTGCTGGGTATTTGTTCCTTTAAGATCCATGCCTTGAGAAAATGAGTTGGAGTGCCTTGAAAAATGTCTTGCAAGATTAACGGGCAAATTTTGGGGTATGACAGCTGCCCCTGTTCAATATTCTTAAACCGAGAGAGTTAGAATGGTATGCATGCCATTCGTGGTCTGGAGGTGGAAGATTATTGAACACTTAGAATGCCCCAAAAATTTGCACTTGTTAATTAATCTTGACGGAGATGGGCTTAAAGATGCCATCCAGGAAGTTTGATGATGAGAGCTTCAGAGTGCGTCGTACATCAGACCAATTTGAAGACATGGGTGTCACACCGGATCATACACTAGACCGTATAATGAGTCATCCATTAGGTGTCGTTAGGGAGAGCTGAACCTGATGAGATAAGGATCAGAACGGGTCATGTGTTGCTGGGGATAAAGGATCAGAATGGATCATACGCTAAATCGTATCTGAATCACAGAATGAACCGTCCGTCAGGCTGCATCTGGAGAGGTAAAGATCAGAATGGATCATATGCTAGATCGTATCTGAGTAGCAGAATGAGTCGTCCATTAGGCTGGTGACTTCACTAGGGGTGAAAGATCAGAATGGATCGTACGCTAGATCGTATCTGAGTTGCAGAATGAGTCGTACGCTAGGCTGTATCTGACAAAAAGTAGTCATACGCTAGACTACACCTCGGAATGCACCGTACGCTAGGTAGTATCTGAGGAAGGAAGATCAGAATGGATCGTACGTTAGATCGTATCTGAGTTGAAGAATGAGCCGTACGCTAGGCTGTATCTGACAAAAAGTAGTTGTACGCTAGACTACACCCCGGAATGTACCGTACGCTAGGTAGTATCTGAGGAAAGAAGATCAGAATGGATCGTACGCTAGATCGTATCTGAGGAATGAAGATCAGAGTGGATCGTACGTTAGATCGTATCTGAGTTGCAGAATGAGTCGTACGTTAGGCTGTATCTGATGATAAAAGGGGGTAGTCATACACTAGACTACACTTCAGAATGTACCGTACGCTAGGTAGTATCTGAGGGGATGAACATCCAAATGGATCGTACGCTAGACCGTATTGGAACAGTTGAAGGAACCAGAATGAACCGTACGTTAGGCTATATCCGATAATGTTTGTATCGGTTGTATTTGTAATAAATGTCTGGGATGGGCTTAAAGATGCCATCATTAGGAGGATATCAGAATGCTCGTCAGAATGAATATTCATATGGATTATATCTGAAAATGTATCTGAATCTTGAATGTGACTGATTAGAGTGTCTGTCTGAATGAACCTTTATTTTGACTGTATCCGAAGGATAATTAACTTGAAAAATAAAGTTAGCTTTATGCCATGTCATGATGCATGAGATGTTTTATGCTTTCGAAAATAAATGCGAACATTGTATGCATGCGTATGATGTGAAATGATGTAATGAATGAATTATGCGTCTGAACATTTTGCCAAGGGAAAATAAATCCCAATATTCTGGTTGGAGATATTTGTATTGATGGCCCTTTTTTAGCTGGGGATACTTGATTTCGGTCTGATGGTAGAAATATTCAGCAGAGCCTGGCTGGGGATGGAAGAGATGACCAGTCCGTCTGGGGATGCCCATTTCTTCTGGGGAATAACTGGTTTTTGCTGGGGAATAGGATTAGCAACCGGATTCATCGGAAAGCATGGTTAGACCTTATCCACGATCCTAAAGTCTTTTAGTAACTGTTGTTGCTATTTTATGCATGTATTTTCGGTAAACATCAATCATGTTCAAATGCATATATTAATTCAAACTAAATCAATGGACGTTTACGCAAACAAAACAGAGGAAGTAAAACAAAAGCATTTCTTTGGAAGTAAAATTGTATCGATTTTGAAAGAGGGCCTATAAACAGGCAATTTGTATACAGGGAGACAGAAATCCTAGTAAGAGGAGATTGTCAAGAAAACGAAGAGAAAGCTATGCAGAAAAAGTCCCATCGATTTTAATTCCACTACTGTCATTATGTCTTCAAGCCTCTCATCTCCTGCTGTCGGATAGAAGTGATTGGCTTGTTCAGTCCCTTGACTTTGGGTGAAGCTGACCGAGAACGGGACATAGTCATACGCTTTAATCCCTAATTTTTGCCTGGACCGCCTTTTCAGGTTTTCAGTCCACCGGGATAACCTTTTTTGCCCAAGCCGCCTTTTCAGGTTTTCGACTTGCCGGGTGTACATGCGTAGTATTTTTTTAACTATGTTCGTGTTCACGGGATGCGGGGACTCTTCGTTATCCATTGTAGCAAGCATCATGGCTCCACCAGAGAATACCTTCTTAACTACAAATGGCCCTTCGTATGTGGGAGTCCATTTGCCTCTAGAATCACCTTGTGGTAGAATGATACGCTTTATTACCAAGTCGCCACTTCGGAATTATGGTGTTTTATTTTGAACTGCGTGCAGAGTTCAATAATCATCTTGTTGTTCAAATTAGCACCATTATCCGTGATAGCTCTTTCAGGAGACAGCAGGTTTCTCAAATATATATTGGATAGGATCCATCTTAGAAATCAATAAAGTGGTATGATTCAACATATACTGTCTTAGTCGGCGAACAGCCCAAGCCAAAGCGCAGCAAGTTTTCTCGAGCTGTGAGTATCTTGTTTCACAGTCGGTAAACTTTTGCTAAGGTAGTATATTGCATGCTCTTTTCGACCAGACTCGTCATGTTGCCCCAACACACACCCTATTGAATTTTCTAACACGGTCAAATACATGATTAGAGGTCTTCCTTCAACTGGTGGCATCCGAATTGGAGGTTCTTAGAGACGTTTCTTGATTTTGTCAAAAGCTTCTTGACATTCATCATTCCATATTATCTCTTTATTTTTCCAGCGAAAACCTCTACATAGTCACGTGACGTCTGCTCCTATTTTGATTTCTTGTCTCCTTTTGTACCTAGATTTACAGTTTCAATTGATTCCTCATGCGGTTGTATAGTCTTTTCTTCTTGCAGTAACAGTCTGGCAAGTTCTCCAGGTACTTCACAATCTTCCTCACTTCCATCCTCGGCTTGGTAGATCGGATTTTCAAAGTCATAATGAACAGTAGTAGAACTATTATCAACAGGATCCAGAGTGGGTATGGATCTCCAATTTGTTACGTGAGTGTGTGTAAGAAAACACAGCTTGTTTGGAAGATGACAGGAAAGATAAAGAGCGCAATACTTGAATGCAAAAAGTCCATTGATTTATTGAATGTGAATATGCTTATGAAAATGACAAAACCCTTGAAGAAAAAAAAAATTATTAGCTATTGTGCCCCGGGCATAGACACAATACCTTAAAACACTAAAATAGCAATAACAATTACTCCTGACTAAAGGAAATCGGGATAGTGTCTTCAGCCTTCCAATTATTGAGTCCGTCACCAATTGCTGGGAAAATCCAGCTATCCAAGTCACAACCGTTATCAGCATCTTCTACAGCATTGACAGTCTTGTCATGATTAGGCAGAGGAGCAGTGATGACATCAGGAGTCTTTGGAGGATCAGAGGTAGCCGCCTGTATCTTTCCACTTCGAATGCCGCTTTCAACATGTTCACCTGTTAATATAAGTTCAGTGAAACCCGATGAGGAACTTCTCAATAGATGGCTGTAGAATGGGCCAGTCAGTGTGCTCATGAACATGTCCACTAATTCTCGATCAGTCATAGGGGGTTTGACTCTGCCAGCCAAATCTCTCCATTTCTGAGCATATTCTTTGAAGCTTTCTTTAGATCCCATAGTCATATTCTGCAACTGTAGCCGAGTAGGCGCTAGTTCAGAATTATACCGGTAGTGCTTATAGAAAGCTGTCGCTAAATCAGTCCAGGTGCGGATGTTAGAGCTCTCGAGCTGATAGTACCATTCTAACTGTGTGCCAGACAGGCTCTCTTGGTAGAAATGGATCCATAGCTTCCTATCAGTGGTATACGGCTGAATCTTTCTCACATAAGCTCTCAGATGCATCTGAGGACAAGACGCACCATCATACTTAGTGAAAGCAGGGACCTTGAATTTGCGAGGAATAACCATATCAGAGACCAGACCTAAGCTTTCGAAATCCAGACCGGGCGCCTTCTGACCCTCCATAGCTAGCATGCGTTCTTCCAGCAACTTATACTTATCATCTTTTGGAGAGTACTGTTCATTGTCATAATCTTCATCGTCGTCCTCAGGGTTGAAGAGATCGACATTCTCCTCTTCCGAATCATTCTCTGTCTCCTCTTCTTGATCCTTCGGCATTCTGATCTTGACTCCTGCGGTCTGTCCTTTAAGCCTTCTTCCCGGGTTAATATAACTCACAGCTTTCTTATCTTTCTTCTTCTCGAGCAAGAGAGCCTTCAGTTCCTCCTGCCCCTTGGATAAGTTCAAGATCATCTCCTGGAATTGAGCATTTTGAGCCTGGAGATCTTTGACAGTTTGTTCGAGGTCCATTTTTCTGTTTGGAGGAAAACCGTGAGAACATTGATCCCTTTAGAGTACCTGTTATGCAATGTTATGTCATGCTATGCAATGTATGAAATGTTTTCAAGGACTTTTGGAATTTAACTTCGCGTAAACCACCAAAAAGAGAGGAACTTTTATTAATAATTTCTTTAATCAATGTTCATTACAAAAAGAATAATAAAAATACAATGAAAGCTCAAGTCTCCCAGGGACGACTTCTTTTTGGGCGAAGATATGCATTGAGTCTTCTTTCCTCATTAAGTTGGTTGGTGAGCTCTAACACTTTCTTCCTTTCAGCACAGCACTGAGTTTCAAAAGTATCCCTTTCCTCTCTCAATTGGATCCAGGATTTCTTCAATTCTTCAACATTGGTAGGCATATCTGGATAGGGAATGACCTGAGGAGTACCTCCTTCAACTCCTGGTTCAACAATCAACGGTCCGATTGCAAGATATGGCATGGTAAGCTCACGAGCTCTGGCGCGTACCCATCTGAGATAAGGTTCCATAGGAATACAGTTTTTCTGTCCTAAAGTGCTTCTTTTCACCATGCCCCAAGCTCGTACAAACCTTTGACGGAGACCTTGAGAGTCGTTGTCATAGTCAAACACAGTGCCTTGAATAATTATTTCATGTGGACCATCTCTTCGAGCAAAACCAAACTGACGTAGGGCTAAAGTTGGGTTATAAGTAATACCTCCTCTTATCCCTAGGAGTGGTACGTTAGAGAATTCTCCGCAGCGGTCAATGAGGATAACATTTCCTTCGAGGTGAGGACACCAACGGATGTCTGAATGGGAGAGCGACATTATCCTTTGAGACCATTTCAAATTTTGCTCATTCTTCAAGACTGATTGAGGAAGGTGCGAAATAAACCACCTGGGTAATAAAGGTACGCAGCACATGAGAGTCCCTTGCCTCTTCATAGTACGAGTGTGAAGGGAATGCAAAATGTCTCCAAGCACGGTAGGCACAGGGTTATGAGTGAGAAATATCTTAATAGCATTCATGTCTATGAATTGGGTTGGATTAGGGAATAACACCAAACCATAGATTAGTAATGCTAGAACATCTTCGAAAGCATGGACATTCATAACTTTGAGGAATTCTCGGGCCTTATTTATCAGAAATTTGGCAAGTAAACCCTTAATTCCACTTCTTGTTACCCAATTGGTTTCAATGTCGGACTTTGTCATGTGTAAAGCTGCAGCAACTTCTTCAGACTTCGGAATCTTTTCTAAACCACTGAAAGGTGATTGATCAAGGATAGGTATCCCAAGTTACCTGGAGAATTCTTCTAGTGTGGGTACCAACTGATAATCTGGGAAGGTGAAGCAATGATGTTTAGGATCGAAGAACTGGAATAGAACTCTCATCATATCTTCTTTGAAACCAGTGGTAACCAAATTTAGGAGAGAACCATGTTTATTGATGAACTGAGCATGATCGGGAAGTTCTGACACTAAATTCTTTAGTTGAGGAGAGATTGCTACAAAATTGATCCGGATAGTCTTCCTGGAAGCCATAGCTCTGTTACAGAGCGAAGTTAAATCCCTAAGTCCTTGAAATGGTTAGTACAATGCCAGGATGTTATGATGTTATGATGTTATGATGTTATGATGTCATGATGTTATGATGTTAAGTAAATAACAAGCACAAGCAAGTCACACAACAATCATTCCTAAGTTTTAAGGCTTGCATGAGTTCCATAGGTAAGTACCCTCCCCACTGAAGTTTGGTTGGTTCAACCTGTCCTAGAATAGTAACCGGGTTCTAAAAGGATCTCCAATCATTGATTTTCCTTTAAGTCCACTTCAGTGCAACACCAAGTGGTTGACCAAAGCTTCCCTAAAGTCCAATCTCAAAGAGTGTAGTATCGAGTCTCAACCAACCCCAGTCGGAACCGAAGTCAGTTATCTCACTAGTTTCTAAAGGCCAGGATGAGTCAATTAGGGTTCTAAAGGTATGGTTAATGCTTTGATGACACCACGCAGACGCCAAATTTCTCCTCAAGTAAACATGAGGAACATCAGGACATCCAAAGTGTCACATTAACCGTAGCCATCATTTTAACCATTCCAGTATACGCCGGATAGTCGCGATGATCTCTTGCTACTTACCTAAGGTACACTAGATCCGGGTGTAGGATCTTTCACTCAAGCATAAAATACTCCAGCAATCCCTTAAAAGTAAATCAGACAATACAAATAAGTGATCTTTTTTTTTAAGGCAACCTCTCTTTTTAAGTGTCCCCAGCTGAGTCGCCAGTTCTGTCATACGATGAACTGACTTTGTGTGTTTTTGCTTTGGAAAGCAAATGTCGCGGATAGCAAGAGTCGCCACCGACTTTTCTTTTATCCAATAAGGAAAGGCGGAAAAGAACAGGAAAGACCTTGATTAGATTTTGGGTTCGGGAGGTACATTATACAAAGGGAAGGTGTTAGCACCCTTTGTATCCATGGTTATCCATGGGCTCTTAATTGCTTGATCACTTATGTTTTTCTTGTCTGAAAAAGTGTGTGAGAGCTGTTTAGAAAATGTTTTGAAAAGAGAGTTTGACTTTGTAATGATTCTTGTACGAATGTATACAAAGTATTTATCTCGTTTAATTTTGAAAGCTGTTTAGAAAAATATAACTTGGCAATGATTCTAGTACGAATGTATGCCAAGTGGTGATTTTCTAATAGAGGTTTTGAAAAGTGTGAGGTGTGAAAAGTAGTTTAAGCTGTGGGCAAGCATTTAGGAGTTATACCTACCCAAGTCTTTATGGGCATTTCCTATCCTTATGAGGGTAAAACTGTCCTTACTATTGAGAAGTAAGTAGTTTTATCCTTTGGATGTAAAGGGTCATCGTAGGGTCATCGATTGGTCATTGAAGGCAACATTTGTAAGGATACCTTAGCATTCGAAGGGACAATCATCATTTAACCGTAGGCTACAACGACGGGTCACCGAGGGACAAAATCATATATTCGCGGGCAACATCCGAGGGACTATGATTTATTTTATAGGGACATGATGATTTAATCGAATGGTCTTTGCTAAGTATATCCCCACATTCGCGGGACATGACCATATTACCGTAATACCGTAAGGCAACAAAGAGAGGTCCAAGATCACATATTCAAAGGCAATATTTTATAATCAATTAGGTAATTAGGGTAAATCTCCACATTAAAATCAATTAAGTAATTAGGATGAATCTCCACAAGGGTATCCCACAAATAAAGTGGAATACCTAGAAAGCTACCTTTTCTGGGAGTATGTGAACCCTTACAAAATTCAGCAAACAGGTCAGAATACCAAATCAGGGTGAAATCGAGAATTGCACCAAACAAAAGGAATCACAACAGTAATAGTGTCAGATAAACAATGCATGGTGATAATAAAACATGTCAGATGAGCAAAGATCAGAACAGAAAAAAATCAGCGACTATCACGTTCGCTGCTGCCTCGCCTAGCGAGGGCTTAGCGAACACTCGCTACAGGTTCGCTTAGCGATGTGCTAGCGAACGGCTGCGGGATTTGAATTTAAGAACAGTACGATTTCAGTGAGCTCCAAACCCTATGGCATCGATTATAGAAATTACATGGTTAAATGTTCAAGATATCCATACATACTTAAATCCACCTGCAAAACTTAAGATGTTTTTATAAATTCAATTATAATGCCACATGTAAATTAAGAACATAAAGAGGGAATAGTAATGTAAACCTGTTTGCAATTGAATTGCAACCTTGGATTGGAAAGTCACTCTTAGGGTTGGCGCCGGATTGAGTTGGGCGGAGGTAACCTTTGTGCAGATGCGTCTCCTTCAGGGTTTCCTTTAGGGTTGCTCTGAATTCTCTGGGTTAGCCTCCAGGGTTTGCTATTCCTTCTCTCTGTCTCCGTCTGTTCCCCTTTTCTGACTGAAGTTCTGGTATTTATAATGCTTTTTGTGTGACCTAATGGGCTCAGAATGAAGCCCAAAATTTCTGTATTCGCATGCTTCGCTAGGCGAGTGGTGTAGCGAAGGGTTCGCTAGGCGAAGGATTTTGCTCCCCTAGCGAGCAAGCCATTTTAAGTCATTTTCTGGATTTGGCCACGTGTGTGTTGGGTATTTGTTCCTTTAAGATCCATGCCTTGAAAAAATGAGTTGGAGTGCCTTGAAAAATGTCTTGCAAGATTAACGGGCAAATTTTGGGGTATGACAATATGAAACTATGAAATAGTCATCGCAGTTTACGAATCTCCAGAACTCTTTGATGAGAAAGGTATAGATAGGACCATAGAGTCTCTGAAAATAATTTCCCCAGCCTTGCTTCTGCAGATCTTTAGTAAGATCAATTCTGCTGCACTTCATATTTTCAAAATCCACCAGAGATTCACATAGAACTTCCGGTTTCTCAAATGGACAAGGTTGATGTGAGGTGGACGATCAAGGACGTCGGGTTCCTTGTAAACAGTGGTTGTGGTTGTAGCAGTTTTAGTAGTGGTTTATTGTGGAGCTTCAGCAGGGTGTTCAGTTTCTTCCATTTGTTGAGAGTAGTTGTTTAGAATCCATTTGGAGAAGATGAAGATGTTGTTGAATGTTGATGAAGATTGAAGAACGTTGATGAAATTGAATATTGTTGATGAACTTGTAGAGAGTTTCAGCGCAAAAGGGTTTGTGTAGGTTTGTGACTGAAAAGTGTGAAAGTGAGAATTGTGGAAAATATTTATACACGCCATGTATCATGCAGAACGACAATGTTAATAGAGAATAGGAAACAACAAAATGAATTAGTTTATAATTCTGAGTTGACACACTTGGGGAGAAATAATTGCAGCTAATGATGGTTGTCTAATCCCAAAAATATGCATACTACTCGAGGAGATCTCAACAATCTGGCTCTTGAGTTTTGTGCTAGACATATGTCTAGAAGATCCAAGGTCAGACGCTAGAGAGGCCACGTGTTAATGTTTCTAACATCAAGAATACCAAGAGAGTTTTGATTTAGATGGTTTCTAATTCGGATTTCATCTAACTAGTAGAAGTATTAGAACCAGAATCAGATGCCAACAATAGATTTAAGTCAGAGAATATTTTAACACGTCAGAGGAGAAGCATAAGTTCAAAATCACTATGGGCAATCTTCCATTTTTAAATGTTTCAGAATGAAGGAGAATCTATCTTCAGCTATAGGTTTTGTGAAGATATCAGTCCATTGGTGGTCTGTATCTATGAATTTTAAAATTATCACCCCTTTTTGGACATAGTCTCTGATAAAGTGATGTTTAATTTCTATGTGCTTTACTCTAGAATACAAAAAAGGATTCTTACTTAAACATATGGAAACATTATTGTTACAAAAGATAGGGATGTTACTATCATATATCTGAAAGTCCTCTAGCTGATTCTTCATCCAGAGCATCTGAGTGCTGCATATTGAAGCTGAAATATATTCCGGTTCTGTAGTTGAGAGTGCAATGGTTGATTGTCTTTTGCTAGCCCATGAGATGAGGTTTCCTCACAGAAACTGACATTTTCCATATGTGCTTTTGCATTCTAGTCTATCTCTTGCGTAATCTGCATCATAATACCCAAAAAGCCTATACTCTGATGTTTTCTTATACATCAGGCCCAGGTTCGGTGTTCCTTTCAGATACCTTAGGATTCTCTGAACAACAGTTAGGTGAGATTCCCTTAGATTTGACTGGAATTTGGCACAGAGACAAACGCTAAATAATATATCTGGACGTGTAGCAGTCAGATAGAGAACATAACCTATCATACCACGATAGAGTTTTTGACAAATCTTTTGACTTACCTCATCGTTTTCTAAAATGCAAGTGGGGTGCATAGGAGTCTTAGCTGGTTTTCTTTCTGAAATTTCAAACTTATTCAGAATGTCTTTTATGTATTTTCTTTGATATACATAGGTAGCATCTGATATTTGATTGATTTGAATTCCCAGAAAGAATTTTAGTTCTTGAATCAAACTCAGTTCGAATTCAGCCTACATTAGCTCCGAAAATTCTTGACAGACAGAGGGGTTAGCGGACCCAAAAATTATGTCATCAACATGTATTTGACAGATCATAAGGTCGTTTCTGATATTTTTACAAAAGAGTGTAGAGTCGACTTTGCCTCTGAAAAAATCGTTTCTTAGAAGAAAAGAACTTAGTCTTTCATACCAAGCTCTGGGACCTCGTTTTAGACCATAAAGAGATTTGTTCAGTTTTAAAACGTGTTATGGACATTTTGAGTTTTCAAAACCAGGAGGCTCATGAACATACACTTCTTCAGAAATATATCCATTTAGAAACGCACTTTTGACATCCATTTGATATAGTTTAATTGAGTAATTTACAATAAATGATACAAGTAGACGGATCAATTCTAACCTAGCGATTGGAGCAAATGTTTCATTGTAGTCAATACATTTTTGTTGACTATAACCTTGTGCCACCAATCGTGCTTTGTTTCTGACCACTTCACCCTTATCATTGAGTTTGTTTTTGTACACCTATTTGGTTCCGATCACGTGGGTTCCCTTGGGTTTTGGTACAAGATCCCAAACATCATTCTTTGAAAATTGATCAAGTACTTCTTTCATTTCCAGAATCCATTCTTTGTCTTGAAGTGCTTCTTCACAGGATGCTGGCTCTATCAGAGATACTAGTCCCATAAGTGTTTCTTTAGAAACTTTGAATGTTGATCTTGTTCTAAGAGGTTCATTTTTGTTTCCCATAATCCATTCTTCGGAAACATTTTATATGTTTCTTGATCTTTTAAGATTTAATGTGACTTCAGGTTTTTCTAACGTTCCCTTTTCTGCTTCTTCAAATCTGCAAGTGTTATGAACCTGCAAGTGTTATCTCCAAATCTGCAAAATTATCAACTAGCTTTGACTTTTCAGAGTCAATGTTATCTTCAAATTTGACATGTATTGATTCTTCCACAATTTTTGTTTCTGTATTGTATACTTTATAGCCTTTAGAGCGTTCTGAGTATCCCAACATAATACACTTTTGTGCTTTAGAGACAAACTTGTTCAGATTATCTTTAGTATTTAGGATAAAACAGGAACATCCAAAAGGATGAAAATATGAAATGTTGGGTTTTCTTCCCTTACACAGTTCATAAGGAATCTTCGCCAAAATAGGTCTAATAGAGATTCTATTCTGAATATTACAGGCTGTATTCACCGCTTCAGCCCGGAAGTGCTTAACTACATTTGTTTCATTGTTCATGGTTCTGGCCATTTTTGGAGAGTCTCATTCTTCCTTTCTACAACTCCATTTTGTTATGGAGTTCTAGGACATGAGAAATCATGGGATATTCCATTAGAATAAAAAAGCTCTTCAAAAAGTTTGTTTCCAATTTCACTATCGTGATCACTTCTGACTCTGATGATTTTAGAGTCAAGTTCGTTTTGCACTTTTAAGAAGAAACTAGTAAACACAAAGTGTGACTCATTCTTGTGTCTTAGGAATTTTACCCATGTCCAAAGACTATAAACCATCCATAATAACAAGTCCATACTTCTAACCATTGACTGACATTGTCTTAACAGGTCCAAACAAGTCAATGTGAAGAAGTTGCATAGGCTTAGAGGTAGAAACAACATTTTTATTTTTGAAGGTTGTTTTAGAAAAGTTTCCCTTCTGACATGCCTCCCAAAGAGCATCTGAAGAAAACTCTAGCTTAGGTAGGCCTCTGACTAACTCAAGTTTATTTAGCTGAGAAATTCTTCTCAGGCTAATGTGACTCAAGCGTATATGCCACACCAATTGCTCTTCATTTACAGACATTAAACATTTTACATTTTGATCTTTTAGGGCTGAAAGCTTAATTTTGTAAATGTTGTTTTTCCTCTTACCAGTGAAGAGAACTGTGTCATTGTTCTAATTAATAGCTTTGCATGTTTTTGATTGAAGATTATATTATAACCGTTATCACTTAATTGACTTATTGATAACAAGTTATGCATTAATCCTTCTACGTAAAGAACGTCCAAAATAGAGGGAAGAGATCCATTACCAATCGTTCCAGATCCTCTGATTCTTTCTTTCTGATTTCCTCCAAAGCCTACGAAGCCAACACCTTTAAGTTCCAGGCTTTGGAACATATTATTTCTTCCCGTCATGTGTCGTGAGCATCCAGAGTCCAGGTACCATGATTGGTGTCTTAACTCAGGTGCACAAGATATCTGCAACATATACTATTTTATGTTTTGGTACCCAGAATATTTTGGGTCCTTTAGGATTAATTCTCTTAGAGTTTATGGAAACTTTTGGTTTTCTGGAATTATTAAATCTTTGTGTTTGTTCATCTACGTAATGATAAGAAAAAGGAGATTTAGGCTTGTCCTCTGCAGAAGGTATTTGCTCATCTTCATCAGAGTCATATCCAATTCCTCTTTTCTTATTATGACTAACACCATAAATCATAGAAGCCATTTTACTTCTTTCAAGCCCATTTTTCATATTTATATATAATGGTGTTAGAAGTTGGTGGAGCTTTGGAAAGAGTTTCTTCAAGTCTTAAACATTTTTTGGTTGAAAATTCATTTTCTTTTTCAAGGACAAAAATGTTTCCTTTACATTCAGAAAATTCTTTCTCCAGCTTATCACATTCTTCAACAGTTTCTTCATGGACCCTTTTTAGGATCTTGAATTTATGTCGAAGCTTCTGATAAGAGCTTAGAGATTCTGATAAACAGGCTTCCAGTTCAAAGCGAGAGAGATCAGAAAATACCTCTTCAGAGTCAGAGTCTCTTTCGGATGAACTTCCAGATGTGGTAGCCATGAATGCAGCATTTTCCTATTCCTCTTCAGAGTCTCATTCTGAGGCATCAGGTTCAGAATCATCCCAGGTTCCCATGAGCCCCTTTTTAGTTTTGAAGGAGTTTTTCTTGAATCCTTATTTTCTGGAACTATCCTTCTTAAGCTTTGGACATTCAATTCTGTAATGTCCTGGTTCTTTACATTCATAACAGGTTACCTCTTTGTTTGGCCTGCTTCTGGATGTTGAGTCTGAATGATCTCCCTTCTGTCTAGGTGTTCTGAAGTTGTTGTTCCTTTTTCTCCAAATTTTTTTAACTCTTCTTGATAAAATAGATAACTCTTCTTCATCATCAGAGTCATCCTTTTCAGAATCATCGTCGTCTTCTTCTTCAGCTTGAAAGGTTTTCTTCGTTTCTGGATTTCGTCTTTCTGATCTGGACTTCAAAGCCACTGATTTGCTTTTCTTTTGAGGTTTGTCTTCCTCTAGCTCTTTCTCATGACTCTTGAGGGAGCCGATGAGTTCTTCCAGGCTTATCTTATTCAGATCCTTGGATAACTTCAAGTCAGTAACCATAGGTCTCCGATTCTTTGGCAAACTTCTGGTAATCTTTTAGACATGATTTGCAGTTGTGTATCCTTTGTCAAGAACCTTGAGTCCTGCAACTAAAGTTTGGAATCTAGAAAACATTACCTCTACAACTTCATCATCCTCCATTCTGAAGGCTTCATATTTTTGGATTCAGGCCAGAGCCTTAGTCTCTTTGACTTGATTATTGCCTTTGTGAGTCATCTTTAGGGAATCAAATATTTCTTTAGTTGTTTCCTTGTTGGTGATCTTTTCATATTCATTGTAGGATATTGCATTCAACATAATCGTTCTGGATTTATGGTGATTTTTGAAATTACGCTTCTGATCATCGGTCATTTTATTTCTGGCAATGACAATACCAACATCAGATACAGGTGATTCATAACCATTTGTAACGATGTCCCATAGGAAGAAGCCTTCAATCATGTCCTTCCAATAATCAAACTTTTCTCCATCGAATACTGGATGTTTATCGTTGTAGCTATCTCTTTAATTGGTGTTGGCCATGATGTTTTTTTCACACTGGATCTCTCTACACTATTAAGTGTTTGATTCAAAAATCAATAACAAAGTTGAAGATCTGATACCAATTGAAGGTAGAGAAAAACAAGAAAGGGGGATTTGAATTGTTTTCACTAACAATAAAAACTTTTGGAAACACCAGGCACACAAAGATCAAAACATATAACACATCAGTTTATCGTGGTTCGCTTGAATTTCAAAGTTACTCCAGTCCACCCGGCCAAGGTGATTTTACCTTTTATAAGGACTTAATCGAATAATCTAGAAAGATTACATCAAACATCTAAGAGTACAATGATCTCTTAGCCCTCTCAAGTCTACAGACTTCACAAGTCATTTGAGGAAAGTTACAACAACTATTTTAGAATTACAAGAATGTCTATAGTGCTTCTATATAAGCAATATTAACACGATAATAACAAAGATCAAACATCACACTTTGAGCAACAACTCGTGTGATAACGCAAAACGAGAATTTAGAGTATGATTTGATTTTGATTTGCATAATTCTTGCGTAATCGCTTTGCGTTTTGGTATGATGATAGTTGGGCCTTTTAATAGTACTTTGAGATGATATAAGTGAATGGAACATTGATGTTGATATCTTGCCAATGATGGGACTTAAATGACATTAATTTTATTGTCCTTTCCATACCAGTTTAGGAGAGTATTTAATTTTATCCATAGAGAGATTCATACCAAATTTGGAATACTCCATTGTTAAGTTCTTGATCTGATCAGAGTGTGCAGAATTCAGATTCTTCTCTTAGATCTTGTGTTCTTCAGATGGTTGTCTGTTGTGTTTTCTTCAAAAGGTCTTGACTGATCTCTAATTAGACGTTCTTCTGATGTAAGGATCATCAGATTATTCATGTGTGGGAACCTTCAGTTGCATAATTACAGAGTCTTCGGATGACAGATGATGTGGACATCGTTGTCTTCAGAGTCAGAGTGAATACCTTTGACTATAAGTCAATTGTTCCGGACTTTTGTGACGTCAGATGTTGTTTCATCAGATTCATTTATCGTTAGAGTCCTGCACACTTAGAGAATTTTATTAGGATACCAAAATTTTTCATCCTTTGTCATCATCAAAACTTAGAGATAAATTGCAGACCCAAAATCTTGTTCTAACGGTAATTGCATCAAGATCTTGCTCATAATTCATCACTCGAAGGTGAAATTTATCAAACTTTCCTTCTTCGATTCTGTCTCATTTCACCGTTTTTTTGCTTAATTTTTGGTTGGCTGGAGTCCTACCAATGTAGGCTACAAGATTGAGTTGCTTTTAGGTCAAATCGAAGCAACTTAGTTATGCAACCTCATTTTTCAATTCCTTGTATCTTCCTATGTAGTGAGAATTGGAGAAATTGGAGGTCAGATTCGAGGTCCTCATGATTTTCTCTTCAAAATGGTGTATGATCCATGCATTTTCATGAATAATTTTGTTGGACCTGTCCGGTGAGGGTGACCGAAACTAGGGCTTCGGTGGTGCGCTGGATCAATCCACGCTATCTGATATGGTTTCCATATTTTAATCATGTCCCGCCTTTCTGATTAACATCCATGTGCACACGCTGACTTTGGAGCATGGTCTGCTTGATGCACGTGGCCATCAGATATGCCACCTCAATTAATGAGGCATATCTGATGGCCTTTGTTTTTTTGTTTTAATTCATTCTCTGTTTTACTATTTTTAATACCATTTTCTTATTAAATTCATATTATTTTAAATTTTAATCCAAAAAATATGGGACTTTCACCAAAAAAATTTAAATAATTTCCTCTTCCCATTTCTGATTTAAAAGTATTTTTTAGATTGGATTTGATATTTTTTGTGACTTCAATGATTTTTTACTTGTTTTTAATTGATTTTAAATACTTCTGACTTTTCAAATATGCCAAAAAAAATAGCCTAAGGTCCTTTGACCTTGTTTGACCTATGATAAATCCCTTGCCCATTTATTTGGTGATTTGAAGGGATTTAAGGTTTTTCCCCTTTTAAAAATTATTTTTCTTCATGTAAAATTTGAATTTGAATTGTCTAATTGCTTTAATATTTTGTTAGGCCATTTTATTGACTTTTTGTTTACTCAACTTCTGTTTGGCATTGATCTTGGTTGATTTGAACTTCCATTTGATCAATACTATTGGACTTATGGGGGTTGATGAAGTGTACACTTTGATCGGTAAAATAACAAGTGTACTATTTGCACCAATGTAGTAATAAAATGGGAGTTATCCCGAGTATCGATCTCTAGGACTGGGTAATAAGTACAAATCTTTATAATATTTCTATTGAACAAAAGATCATAGGGGGTTTGTTGATTGTTTTCAAAATGATAAGAACGAGAATAAATTACACAAGCGTATAAAAAACTGTTAAACGATATGAGAAAGCAAGCTAAGGCAAGATGTGTGAATTTCTTTGTATTACACTACTTCCACATTATATAACATCTACGTTGCAATTATTCAAAGTCGATTCTCAAGAATTGTTTTCTCTAATTCCTTAGCCGAAAACCATTAACAGTCAATTTCAATCCTAATTCCTTAGCTATTCAAAATGACGTTACGAAATATGCAATTGATCAAGAATTAACGGCTACTACAGTTTAATCCTTATTCCTAAGTGATTAAACCGAAGTATTATTATACAACAAGCGATAAGGTGGTTTGTCCGACCTAAACCTTAACCATAGATCAAAATTCCATTTGTCCGATAAAATAAAGCGTTAAGAACATTGTATAATAATTTGAATTATGAAAACGTTGATGATCATAAAAACATAGAAATAGCGTTCATACAGTAACAATTCAGGGACACCCCCTAGCATTGGGGGATTTATCTTCTCATAGTATTCAAAGAAAACAAATTATAAAATAGAGACATTACAATAATTTGGTGATGAAGGTTGATCTTCAATCTCTTCCGATCTTGAAAATCTCTTCTTCTCCACACCTTGCAAGCTTTCTTCTCCTTTCTGTTTGTTCTTCATACGATCAAAAAGTGTCCTCTCTCTTCACCAAAATGCATACTAAATAGTTCCCAATCAACTAAAAACATTGTGAAATACCAAGACTGCCCTCCGGACTTACACAGGGACCAAAACAATAAAAATCAGCAAACGGGGCGAATTGGCCAACATGGGCCGTGTCAGGTGACACGGGCGCCCGTGTTGGCTATCTGTCAACTCAATTCCTTCATTCCTTGCTGACACGGGTCCTGTCAGCTGACACGGACACCCGTGTCAACCCCCTATTTTCTTGCTTCCTTGATCTCCACTCTGCACAAGCTGACACGGGCACCCGTGTCAGCCCCCTGTTTTCGCCTTATCTCGCCTTGCACGATGTCCTGGACTTCCGTTCTTCCGTTACGCATCTTTCGGGCTTATTGTTAGACCTGGAAACCAAATAGAACTACCACGAAAACGCATAAAATGTGACAAAAAGAGATGAACCACTAATACAACATAAAACAAGCAGGAATTTATAAAATGCGATAAAACTTAAGAAATTAACTAAAAGAAAGAACAAAGTGTAACCGATTCTTGAAGATTCATGCTGGATGGATGATGAAAACTAAGTGCAATGGTGACCGATCACAACCCTAAACTTATCTCATTGCTTGTCCTCAAGTGATGTAAGAGACAACACAGAGGTCAACCATGGATTTTCTTCTTTCCACAATACAGCTCATGTTATTCGCGACTTATCTTCCACCTTCCCGATTAAGCTTCTGGTTCACCCAGTCGAACTATCCACTGCATTATCATATCAGAGTGTTCCTTCACCTGCAAACTTATTCACACCATTCACCAAATCTCTCGGGGTTAAAGTGTTTATCACTAATGATATCAAGGTATGCAATATCAACTCTTAATTTTTGAATAGATTCTACGTTCACTACACAAACCAAATTCACACACTTTTAGAGGTCTTTCGGTTGTAACGGAGCTTAGGTACGGTGGGGATAGACAAGAAAACGGATGACAAAGGTTTAAAACTCGGCATTCATGTTGTTGCTTTTTCTTTGTGCACAAATTATTTTATGGGGTGTTGCCCAACTTGACTCTTTTTCACTAAATTTTTTATTTTTCTTTTGAGTATCACATTGATGCATGAGTCTTTGACTTAGGAAAGTGCTTATGCCTCATTTCTATTTTTCATTTCTTTTCTCTTTTTTTCTTTCGGTAGAAGCGGATGTTTCTAAACACTTCTCTTTTTTTTCTTTTTGTTGCACTTGCCCTTTTTCAATTTTTTCTAAGGATCACCTCCCCAACCTTATCTTTTTTTTTGCACGAATTTGACACTACAACAGTCATGCCGAGCGAAGGTAGGAAGTGTTTGGCTTATGGTTAACATGACGGTTTTCACAAACAAAGGGGTACAGGCTCAACGGGGTTAACAAAGGATAAATACAACATTATGGATGGCTAGAAAGGCTAAAGGGTGAAAAAAAAACAATGTGCCTCAGTGTGCGTCTTTGTATTGTGTTGTATCAGTAGAACTTACGCAAAATTAGAGAGATAAAATCATACCTGAATGCGCTCTTTTTTGTTTGGTCGTGTTGAAATCTCACCATGTTAGATAAGCTTGCAGGCTCCAAACCACTCTTTATGACAAGCAACTTCTTTTTCAGCTTGGGTTTACCTTCCCCTCTTTCGGTCTAGAGTTGCCAAGTTGCGTCAAACATTTTCTTTCTCAGTTGTATCAACTTCCAAGTTGCCTCGGGAGAAAATCCAGGGTTGCGTCTTTCCCTCACTGGTCACAAGTCCATCATTTATCCAGTAGAATCCACTTTTATCTGTAACTTAAGGAAATAAATAGACACACAAAGACAAAACAAAGTAACAAATCTAACAAACACAACTAAAATAAACTACAAAACAATAAAAATCCCCCCACACTTGAACCAAACATTATTCGTAATGTTTATTGTCAAGATAAGAGGGGCACTCACAATGTTTACTAAGGAGGTGGGGGCGGGTACGGATAATGCAACATCATGCGTTGCATCATCGCATTCATCTCATCCAAAACCGTCCCTTGGCGGTGTTGTTCGACTTCGAACCTGGTGAGCTCCTCACCTTGCCTAGATTGCTCTGTGCGAAGGTGACTGATCCCATTTTGAATCCAACCCCATTGGTCTTGTGGCATGGAGTAGGCCCCTAAAGCTTGAGTCGGTTCTTGTGGTTGTTAGTAAAACTGCTCCTTAGTGCTCGGTGCACCCTCCATATGCTCATCTGTAGGAAGAGAATCAAGAAAATCTTTGTCCCTCTCATTCAGGTCGGGACACTCATAGAGTCATTTGGCTCTGTTAGTAATACTAATGAAATCATAAGCGGGTAAAGCAAGAACATGGGCTTTTTGGTAGAAAAGAGAATAGTAATCTTGTTTTACCTCAATCATGCCTTGTTGAATCAACGCAACCATGTCCAGTTTATTTTTACCCGGCACCTGTGGAGCTTCAGCAAGCACAACACCAAATCCAAAATGGTCGGTAATCTGGGTGATCATTCCGCCAACCAAAATATCGCCTGAGGTAGCATGACCAACTCTACCTAGGTAGTCAGCTGCAAATGCTGCTACAATGATAGGAGTTTGTGCTTCCATACTGTACAGAAAGAACAACTCCCTTTGGGTGGCGACACTAGTGCTATCACCGCGACCGAACATGGTGTACGCCAAAGCCTTCTGAGCGTACTTGAAACAAGGGTTATAGATACCTGATGCTTTTTCCCCTTTGGAGATATATTTAGCATTACCTATTATAGCGGTCCAGAATTCCGCCAGAACAAAAGTATCGGGCACCATTCCAGGGCCTACTATTGGGAGTTTTAGGATACTCCCCAACTCATCCACAGACAATTCCAAATTAGTATTAAATAAACGAAAACGCAAAGTACCATAGTACTCTTTCTCCGTTCCATTCCACCGATTTTTCAGCTTAAATTCAATGGTACTTAAGAATTCAAGAGTAATACGTGCAAAAGTTGGCGCTTCTAACTGCATGAATTCCAACATACCTAAGGTGTGGAACATTCAGTGCATTTCAGCTTGCAATCCCAATTCCTGCAAAGTGCCATCACACATGTATCTAGTGGGTGTTAATTTTCTTTTAAGATGAGCAGTATACCTTTTTTGGTGCTCCAAGTCTTCAAACATAATGTCGTGCTTATTCGGAGTCCTTCTTGCCCTTTGACGTGGTCGGGATGATTCCGCCATATTTTTGCTTTTGTCTACTCGGCGAGACATGTTCTTACCTGCACACAATGAAAAAAAACTTGAAATTGAAAAGAGAGATTAGGGAAAAAGATTACCGTGGGAAGGTAGAGGATGGAAAATGGAGAAGCTTTTGTGAAGGTGGATGGAGATTTGATGGAGTTATGAGGTAAAATGACGAAGCTTTATGTGAGGAAAAATGGAGGTTTTTAGGTATGTTTGAGAGAAAGAGAGATGAAGGTGAGAGAATAGGTAAGAGAAAAGGTTTATGATGAGTGAATGGTTGATAAAATGGAGTTAGTGGGAGAATTTGGTGGTGGGCCCAATGCCAAACGGTAAAAAAAATTAATTGTGCTTGTTGCTTGCTTAATAATCTAAAAGAAATGGGTTTCTATCTGACATTATTGTCTTGTGAATGCTTCCCATTGGTTAGATACACTACGCCAAATAAGGAAAAAGAGGGCGCTTATTTTGGCCTATAACAGCGCTTTTAAGCGCCCTCTAATCTGGCGCTGGCATAGGTAAAGACAGCGCTTTATTTTCCTGGAGAAAGCGCTGTCTAAATTGGCCACATTATAGTGCGCTTTAAGACAAAAGCGCCCTCTAGAGTGGTCCATAAAGGGACACCTTAGAGGGCGCTTTCTGGAAAAGCGCCCTCTAAAGTTGTCAATGTAAAGTGTTTAGAGGGCGCTTTCAGGAAAAAGCGCCCTCTAAAGTTGTCAATGTAAAGTGTTTAGAGGGTGCTTTCAGGAAAAAGCGCCCTCTAAAGTTGTCAATGTAAAGTGTTTAGAGGGCGCTTTCAGGAAAAAGCGCCCTCTAAAGTTGTCAATGTAAAGTGTTTAGAGGGCGCTTTCTGGACAAAGCGCCCTCTAAAGTGTTAGTTATTTTAAAAAAAATTGTTTGAAAAACAGTGGATATATATTTAATTGGTAACCTGTTCGCATGCTGCAAAAGTGTAAAATTCATATTGATTTCATCCTTTAATCCAATGTTATACACCATTAATCCATTGATATATACAACATGAATCCATTTATATACAACATTAATCCTCCATATATACAACATTAATATATGATTCTTTGATCAACAATATACAACAACATATTCTCAAAGTACTACAATTAAGAGAATAAAACATAGCAACCAACACCCAGTGACCACTGTATCCAAAAGCTGTCTAGTAGTTCTAACCAATACTAAACAAAAACGCCCATCCACCCATGGTGGCAAACATGTTCTGTATATCCAAAAGCTGTCTAGTAGTTCTATCGCACATCCATACAAAATAAGGCTCAACCAAAACAACAGATGGCAACATAAGTAGTCCCCTGCAAAAAGAACACGTCCAAATGCAAATAACACAGAACTGTCAAAAGGCGATTGAGCAACAAATAGTAAACAATGGCATAAAGTTAAATGACATAGCTAATATTACCTGAATTCCTGCATGGCTGTTAAGGTAAAAATCAAATTCCCTAGGGTGACAAATGCTGGTGTCTACCACGGTTCCTTTGACAATTTAGAACAACAAAATCAGCAAAAAGTGATAAATTCAAATGATAATATATACCAGCTGCGTTGAGAAATATATTGAAAAAACCTGGCATAATATTTCCACTTCTATCGGTCTCTTTGGGGTTGACAGGAAAGAGACGGGTGTGATGTCTCTTTTGGACCACTACAAAAGTAACTTTAGGTAGATACCCATCCTCTATTGAGACACAAGCCTGATGAAAAAAAATTAAAAATTAAACGCAGAGAATTTAGTGGTGTATTTTATGAACGACAAAGTAACAAGAAATCAACTTTGAGAAGTCCTAAATTCTGCCTACAATACAGGGCTGCAAAGTTGATGCAACAAAAAACATATAACAATATATGGTAAGTACTTGTATCTCCGACCATATTTTTTCTTTGCCAACCTTCAAGTCCGGACTTCTCCAATTATCACATGTAATCGGAATATGTTGTCGAACAAGGAAACCAATGTAACTTGCCAACATTGAATCCTTATCTTTTGAAGATAGAATTGATATATGTTTAGATGGACATGTTCCATTGTCGTAGAGGGATACTTTCAAATATCCAGCATCATCATCTACGCGAATGAGGCTTGACGACAATAGAGCATCTCCATCTAAACAAATATCAATTGATACTTTCGAGCATCCCTTGCCCCTTGCACGAATGATTGACTTCATAATAGCCATTTTACTTGTAAAAAAGAAAACAATTAAAATCAGATGACAAATCTAAAAACAATTAAAATCATAAAAGTCATTTTACCTGTAATAAAGAAAACAATTAAAATCATTTGACCTGTACCTTTTTCACTAAGTTCTCTTTCTTTTCTTGGTTGGAATATGTTCTACATGTCTCTTAACAACACGGACGGTTGGATTGATCCAAATACCCTCATTATGATCATTTCTAATATATGAATCATTTGATATAATATTCTCATCTTGATCATTTCTGGTAAACGATTCAATCTCAACATCAATATCACCTTGATCTCCAGTGTTTTCATCAATTACTTTGTTGGAAAAAAGAACTATAGACCATTTCGTACTTTTCGGATCATTGACATAGAACACTTGTCTAGCTTGAGAGGCTAGAATAAAAGACTCATCTTTGTATCCCACCCTATTAAGATCCACTTGCAAAAATCCTGACTTATCCATTCGAATGCCGTTATTATTTTCAACCCACTTGCAACCAAATATAGGAATCTGAAACTTCTCATAATCAAACACCCAAATGCGCTCGATAACACCAAAATACGACAGATTTGCAAATTTGGGGTTTAAGTCCTTCACACTTGATATGTGCATTGCTTCAGCTACCACGGTGACACCACTATTCTGCATAGTACTTTTATCATCTTGTTCTTTGGTATAAAATGTGTATCCATTAATCGCGTATGCGCTATAAGAAAAAACATGGAAACTTGGACCATATGCTAAGCATCTCAACCTTTCTGTTATTGAAGCGGGATCTGAATAATACTTTGAATAAATATGATCCTTAAACCAAGGTATAAAACATCGATTGTGCTCTCGTACTATCCAATTTTCATTTCTATTGGAATTTAAACCTCGGAGAACATCCTTGTGAATTTCAACATACGGCTCAACCTCATTCTCATTGTGCAGAACATACAAATGCACTTGATCCCGTTCGACCCTTGATACTGCCACGATTTTATTTCCAATTAGATTTTTTCCTTCTTTCTTTTCGACAAGCTGAGACTTGGGGAGTCCGATTGACTGAACATTAGACAAATATTCAGTACAAAACTCAATCGCTTCTTCAACAATGTATCTTTCAACCATACAACCTTCTGGTCGACTTCGGTTCTTCACGTACCCTTTTAATATTTTCATATAACGTTCAACAGGGTACATCCATCTCATATAAGCTGGTCCACACAATTGTGTCTCTTTCACAAGATGAACAACTATATGTACCATTATGTCAAAAAATGGTGGAGGAAAAAACATTTCAAGCTCACACAAAGTAATAACGATTTCTTTTTGCAACATTGGTAAGATCGCAGGATTGATCACCTTACTGCAAATTGACTTGAAGAAAGAACACAACTTAGTTATAGAGCTTCTTACTTTTTCTGGAAGAATAGAACGTATACCTATTGGGAGAAAATGTTCCATTATAACATGGCAATCATGGGTCTTTAAACTCTTTAACTTGAGGTCTTTCATAGACACAAGTCTTCTAATATCTGAAGAGTACCCTTCTGGAACTTTAACTTCACTTAGAAACTTACACAATGTTTTTTTCTCCTTTCTAGATAGAGTATAAGCAGCAGGCGGTAGATATGTTCGTTTTCCTTTCTTCAAGGGTCCTAATTCAGTTCTTATTCCCATCGCTATCAAGTCCTTTCTTGCCTTAAGGCCATCCTTAGACTTTCCTTGTATATTGAGTAACGTGCCAATAACACTTTCAAATACATTTTTTTCAATATGCATAACATCAAGAAAATGTCTCACATACAAGGACTTCCAATACGGCAATTCAAAAAAAACTGACCTCTTCTTCCACCCACTTTTGACAAGTGTGTGGGCAAAAGGCTTGCCAAACTGAGTATCCAAATCTTTCACCTTTTCAAAAATTTGATCACCCGTCAATATAGGTGGAGCTATGCCTTGTTCTGTCTCTCCATTAAACGCCTTTCTCCATCCACGGTAGTGATGATTTGAATTTAAGAATCTCCGATGACCGAGAAAGACATTCTTCTGACCAAACTCCAAGCGCTTCCAATCTGTTTTATCTTCACAAATAGGACACGCACATTGACCTTTTATGCTATACCCTGATAGATTTCCGTATGCTGGAAAATCATTAATTGTGCCAAACAACATCGCCCTCAAGTTGAAACTTTCTTTCCTATATCCATCATAAACCTCCACACCGGTCTCCCACAAAATCTTTAAATCTTCGATTAAGGGCTTCAAGTACACGTCTATGTCATTCCCTGGTTGTTTAGGTCCAGAAATCAACATAGACAACATCATGTACTTACGCTTCATACATAGCCATGGAGGTAGGTTATAAATCATAATAATCACAGGCCATGTACTGTGTGAGATACTCTGGATACCGTGTGGGTTCATTCCATCAGTAGATAATGCCAAGCGAAGGTTTCTTGATTCTTCTCCAAATTCAGGATAATCATTATCAATTTTCAACCACTGTGGTGAATCTGCCAGATGTCGATACTTTCCATCTATAATTCTTTCATCTGCATGCCAGGTCAAGTGTCTTGAATTGGTTTCACTACGAAACATGCGTCTAAATCTCGGAATAACAGGAAAATACCACAAGACCTTTGCTGGAGACAACTTGTTCTTATATCGCGAGACACCGCATTTAGGACACTCATTTAACGATGCATACTCATTTCGAAACAAAACGCAATCGTTTGGACATGCATGTATCTTATCATAGCTCATGCCAATAGAGCACAACATCTTTTTGGTCTCATATGTTCGATTGGGAAGAACATTATCCTCAGGAAGCATATCTTTCAAAAGGGCTAATAACTCTGAAACTTTTATCCGACCACCCATTGCCCGCCTTTAAGTTGTACAACTTTAATACCGCAGACAATCTTGTGAATTTAGTGCAACCATCATACAAAGGTTTCTCTGCATCACTTACCAACCTCTCAAACATTTCGGGACAATCCTTAAGATCTCCTTCAAGTGCTTCTGCAATCTCTTCAACTCGATCACAATCGTATGTATCTGCGCCACTATAGTTTGAGGCATAGGTCGTACTATCCCCCGGTTCAACATTCTCGTTACTTTTCTCACCATGCAAATTCCAACATGTATAACTTCGATCAATTCCATGCCTCATTAGATGCGATGTCAACTGAACTGCGTCAACCCGTTTCCCATAACAACAACCCAAGCAAGGACATATCATTCTACTGGTGTCTTCGGCGTGCGCAACGGTAAACTTAACGAATTCTGATACCCCATTCTCGTACTCTCTCGACAATCGATTGGAAGACATCCATGTATTATCCATTACTAATTAGAATAAACAAAAAAACAATTTCAGACGAATTCAAACACATTCGGACCTAGGTTTCTAATGATACTGGTGTTGACACAAAATCATATGTTCATAGGTCGTATAACCCATTGCATCCGCTATCATGGTCACTAAAAACCAACCGTCAATTTCCTATTGCATCCGCTATCATGGTCGAAACAAACGTAGAAGAAGGAAACGCGCAGTAATAAGGTAAAACAGAAATTGGGCAAAGCTAAAACAAAGCAATAACATAAAACAGAAATTGGGAAAAGCGTGTACCTTTGATTGGTAGAAGGAGGAAACGCGCATGTAGATCTAACAGAGGTGGAAGGAAAACGCCTCAGAACCCTAACGTGAAAAAGAACGCTAATAACAGATAGTGAAATAACAAAATGTGCAGTATGTTATAATTTTAATGTTTACTAAAGGGGACATTAGAGGGCGCTTGTGGAAAAAAAGCGCCCTCTAAAGGGGGCCTAAGAGGGCGCTTATGAAAGCGCTCTCTAAGGCTTTCCAGAAGCGCTTTATAAGCTGGAAATGCACGTGGACTTATAACAGCGCTTTATTAAAAGCGCCCTCTAAGGGTAACCTTAGAGGGCGCTTTCTAAAAAGCGCCATGTATTGTTGTCCCTCTATCTCCTCCTTATTTTTTCGTTTCACCTTAGAGGGCGCTTGTGGAAACAAAGCGCCCTCTAAAGGGGGCCTAAGAGGGCGCTTATGAAAGCGCTCTCTAAGGCTTTCCAGAAGCGCTTTATAAGCTGGAAATGCACATGGACTTATAACAGCGCTTTATTAAAAGCGCCCTCTAAGGGTAACCTTAGAGGGCGCTTTCTAAAAAACGCCATGTATTGTTGTCCCTGTAAGAACAAAAATTGTTCTACAACAGATTCCATGATTTTGATGATAACAAAGGATGAAACCAAAAATGGCACCCTAACGAAAAGTTTATAAGTTTGCAGGATTCTAAAGAAAGAAGGAAGAGATCTGATGATGTCATCAGATACAGAACCAGATCAGATACAAATTATCAGAAGATAAGAAGCATCTGAAGTAGAAACACGTTCAAGAAAGTCTAACTCTGAGCAAAACAGCAAAATATCAGAAGCATCTGAACAAGAAGTACGCTCTAGAAGTTCTGATTCTGAACAACAGTATGTCAAACTTCAGAAGCTCTTGGCGCTATCTAAAGAAATCATCAGAAGTGAAAGGACTGCATAATCAAGAAGTTCTGATTATGGAATTGCTAAATAAGGAAGAGTAACGTTAACTTCAAATAAAGTTATGGAAATGGATTTCCTAATACAGGAAGAGACGTTAACTCCAAAAATACAAATGATAAGGAACTATTTGTGGTAAGTAGTCATTCAAGAAGTGAAAGTTGCTTTGACAACAAGCAACATGAGATATGGCACTAATTATTATTCAAGAGTTATTATCTGCCATGATTTTTCAACGGATCCTTCTCTTCTATATAAAGGACTGCAAATCAACATTCAGTACACAACAAATACAAGGAAAAATTATACTGAAACATCAACGCTCAAGAAAACACTCTTGCTCTCGAAATCTTCACGAAGCTTTTGCTTATAACGTGAATCACTTTGTTCTTACTATTGTAATATTTGCTTTCTCAGAAGCACTCTAGATTACATAAATCTTTTATCTATTGTTTGTTTATTTCCTCAAGTGACTCTGTGTAGTATGTATACTTGAGAGGACTAAGAGATCTTTCTCTTAGGCGTTGTTTGTAATCAATCTTTCAAGATTAGTGGATTAAGTCCTTGTTGAAGGCGAAATCACCTTGGCCGGGTGGACTGGAGTAGCTTTGTGTTATAAGCGAACCAGTATAAAATCCTTGTGTGATTTTCATTTTGAAAAAGCGCTTATTTTCCAAACAATTCAAACCCCCCCTTTCTTGTTTTTTCTCACCTTCAATTGGTATCAGAGCTCCGGCTCTGTTATTGATTTTCTAATCAAACACTTAACAGTGTAGAGAGATCCAGAAAGAGAAAAACTATGGCCCACACAAATGAAAAGGATAGTTACAATGCTAAGCCTCCTGTCTTTGATGGAGAGAAATTCGATTACTGGAAAGATAGAATTGAAAGTTTCTTTCTAGGCTATGATGCTGATCTCTGGGACATTGTCACAGATGGATACAAACCTCCTATCACAGAGGATGGAGCTGAAGTTCCCAGAAGTAAGATGTCAGATGATCAGAAACGAGTTTTCAAGAATCATCACAGGGCCAGAACCATACTCCTAAATGCTATATCTTACAACGAGTATGAAAAGATTACCAACAGAGAAACAACCAAAGACATACTTGACTCTCTAAGGATGACTCATGAAGGAAACTCTCAAGTCAAAGAGACAAAGGCTCTGGCGCTTATCCAGAAATATGAAGCCTTCAAAATGGAAGATGATGAAGCCATAGAGGCAATGTTCTCTAGATTCCAAACTCTGATTGCAGGTCTCAAGGTTCTAGACAAAGGATACACAACTGCAGACCATGTCAAAAAGATAGTCAGAAGTCTGCCAAAGAAATGGAGACCCATGGTTACTGCTCTGAAGCTGTCAAAGGATCTGAACAATATAAGTCTTGAAGAACTTGCCAGTTCCCTCAGAAGCCATGAGATAGAACTAGAGGAAGATGAGCCTCAGAAAAGGAACAAGTCCGTAGCATTAAAGTCCAGATATGAAAGACGCAAACCTGACAGAACCAAAGCTCTCCAGGCAGAAACTGAAGATACTGATGACTCTGAACCAGAAGATTCTGATGATGAAGAAGAATTGTCCCTCCTGACCAGAAGAGTTAAACAACTCTGGAAAAAGAGGAACAACAACTTCAGAAGATCAAGACCCAGAGGGGATCGATCAGAATCAACCTCAAAAGGTAAAACTAACAAAGATATTACTTGTTATGAATGTAAAGAAACAGGTCACTACAGGAATGAATGCCCCAAGCTAAAGAAAGACAATCCTAGAAAAGAAAGTTTCAAGAAAAATACCTTCAGGACAAAGAAAGGATTAATGGCTACCTGGGATGATAGTGAATCTGGGTCATCAGAATCTGACTCTGATGAAAAGGCCAACGTGGCACTTATGGCTACCACATCCAGGAGCAGCTCAGATGAAGAATCTGAAGAGGTATTTCCTGAACTCTCTCGATCTGATCTAGAATCTTGCTTGTCAGAAACTCTTAGCTCATATCAGAAATTAAAACAAAAGTTTAAAAACATTAAAGGCTGTCTTAAAGCAAAATTTGAAGAATGTAGTGAACTTGAGATGACAATTCTAGCACGAGAAGATACAATCAGATCTTTGACATTAGAAAGAGATGGAGCAAAGAGAAAAAGCTTAGAATTAGAAGAAGCGTTGTCTCAAGCACCACAAACTTCAAATAAAATAATTTATAAATACGAAGGAGCCTTTCAAGAATTTCTGAAAAATGGGATAGATAGGAGTATTATGGCATCCATGATTTATGGAGTCAGTCAGAATAATAAAAAGGGAATTGGGTATGATCCTAAGGAAGATAAAACTTCTACCAGTAACCAACTTAAATCTCCCTTTTCATATCACTATACACACACACAAGAACAAAAATTTAAAAATGCTAGAAAAACCAAAGTTATGAGAAACTCTGGGAAAAGTAATCTGAAAGGACCCAAGAGATTCTGGGTACCAAAAGATAAGATTGTTTATGTTGCAGATATCCTATGCAGCAAAGTTCAGACACCAGTCATGGTACCTGGACTCTGGATGCTCGCGACACATGACGGGAAGAAAGTCTATGTTCCAAAGTCTGGAACTTAAAGACGCTGGATTTGTAGGCTTCGGAGGAGATCAGAAAGGAAGGATCAGAGGCTCCGGAACTATTGGTAATGGTACTCTTCCCTCTATATCTGATGTCCTTTATGTAGAAGGATTAATGCATAACTTGTTATCCATAAGTCAATTAAGTGATAACGGTTATGATGTAATTTTTAATCAAAAAACATGTAAAGCCATTAATCAGAACGATGGCTCTGTCCTTTTCACAGGCAAGAAGAAAAACAACATTTATAAAATTAATCTTTCTGATTTAAAAGAACAAAATGTTAAATATCTAATGTCTGTTCACAAAGAGCAATGGATATGGCATAGACGATTGGGCCACATTAGCATGAGGAAACTTTCTCAGCTAAATAAACTCGAGTTAGTCAGAGGCCTACCTAAACTGAAGTTTTCTTCAGATGCTCTGTGTGAAGCATGTCAGAAAGGAAAATTTTCAAAAACATCCTTTAAAAAGAAAAATGTTGTTTCTACCTCTAAGCCTCTGGAACTTCTCCACATTGACTTATTTGGTCCTGTAAAAACAGCATCAGTCAATGGAAAGAAGTATGGACTAGTCATTATTGATGATTACAGTCGCTGGACATGGGTGAAATTCCTAAAGCACAAGAGTGAGTCTCACTCTGTATTCACTAGTTTCTGCTCCAAAGTGCAAAAAGAATTTGATGCTAAAATTGTTAGAGTCAGAAGTGATCATGGTGGAGAATTTGAAAACAAAGATTTTGAAGAATTATTTGACTCTAATGGAATATCCCATGATTTCTCCTGCCCTAGAACTCCACAACAAAATGGAGTTGTAGAGAGGAAGAATAGGACACTCCAAGAGATGGCCAGAACCATGATCAATGAAACTAATATGGCAAAACATTTTTGGGCAGAAGCTGTAAATACAGCGTGTTACATTCAGAATAGAATCTCTATAAGACCTATTCTGGAAAAGACTCCCTATGAACTGTGTAAAGGAAGAAAACCAAACATTTCATATTTTCATCCTTTTGGATGTTCTTGCTTTATCTTAAACACTAAAGAACATCTGAACAAGTTTGATTCCAAAGCACAGAAAGGTATTATGTTAGGATACTCAGAACGCTCTAAAGGCTACAGAGTATACAACACAGAAACCAAAATTGTGGAAGAATCAATTCATGTCAGATTTGATGATAAGCTTGACCCTGAAAAGTCAAAGCTAGTTGAAAATTTTGCAGATTTAGAAATCACTCTTGCAGGTTCTGATAAAGCCCCAGAAGCAACTGTCACTCAGAACTCTGAAGAAATTAAATACCCAGAAATTCCAAAGAAAGTCAAAAGTCGTATCAACATATCTGAAGATTTGATTCTGGGAAACAAGGACGAACCTATCAGAACCAGATCTACCTTCAGGACCTCTGAAGATACTCCTCTGGGACTAGTGTCTCTGATTGAGCCTACGTCTTGTGATGAAGCACTTCAAGATAACGACTGGGTTTCATCCATGCAAGAAGAATTAGATCAATTCTCAAAGAATGATGTCTGGGATCTTGTTCCAAAGCCCAGAGGCACTCACGTTATTGGAACCAGATGGGTATTCAGAAACAAGTTGAATGAGAAAGGAGAAGTCGTCAGAAACAAAGCTCGACTGGTAGCTCAAGGTTATAGTCAACAAGAAGGTATTGATTATAATGAAACTTTTGCTCCAGTCGCAAGGTTAGAATCTATTCGCCTTCTTGTATCTTTTGCTATTAACCATTCTATTAAATTATATCAAATGGATGTCAAGAGTGCATTCCTTAATGGTTATATATCAGAAGAAGTGTATGTCAACCAACCTCCAGGTTTTGAAAATCCAAACTTTCCAGAACATGTTTTTAAACTTAAAAAATCCTTATATGGACTTAAACAAGCTCCCAGAGCTTGGTATGAACGTTTAAGCAATTTTCTTCTGGAACACAATTTTATCAGAGGGAAAGTTGACTCCACACTTTTCTGTAAGAACCTTAACAATGATCTCATGATATGCCAGATATACGTTGATGACATTATTTTTGGTTCAGTTAACGCCTCTATCTGTCAAGAATTCTCTAAGTTAATGCAGTCAGAATTTGAAATGAGCTTAATGCAAGAACTAAAGTTCTTTCTGGGAATTCAAATTAACGAAACCTCAGAAGTTACATATGTTCATCAAAGCAAATATATTAAAGATGTTCTGAAGAAATTTGACATGGCTGACTGAAACTCTGCAAAAACTCCAATGCATCCAACATGCATTCTTGAAAAAGAAGAAGTAAGCGCAAAGGTTTGTCAGAAGCTCTATCGAGGTATGATAGGCTCTCTTCTTTATCTGACTGCTACTCGTCCTGATATTCTCTTTAGTGTCTGTCTCTGTGCCAGATTCCAATCAGATCCTAGAGAATCTCATTTAACAGCAGTTAAGAGAATTCTTAAGTATCTGAAAGGAACTCCTAACCTGGGCCTGATGTATAAGAAAACATCAGAGTATAGACTTTCTGGTTATTGTGATGCAGATTATGCAGGAGATAGACTAGAACGAAAAAGCACATCTGGAAATTGCCAGCTTCTGGGAAACAATCTAATTTCCTGGGCTAGCAAAAGACAGTCAACTATCGCTCTATCAACTGCAGAAGCAGAATATATCTCAGCATCACTGTGCACAACTCAGATGCTCTGGATGAAGCATCAGTTAGAAGATCTGCAAATCATTGAGAGTAACATTCCTATCTTTTGTGATAATACTGCTGCCATTTGTCTAAGTAAGAATCCCATTCTACATTCCAGAGCTAAACACATAGAAATAAAACATCATTTTATCAGAGACTATGTTCAGAAAGGGATAGTAACATTGAAGTTCATTGATACAGAACATCAATGGGCAGATATCTTTAGTAAGCCTCTAGCTGAAGATAGATTTCTTTTTATCTTAGAAAATCTGAACATTAAAAATTGCCCTGAATAAAGTGTGGCTCTGAAAATGTAAAATGAGACTCTGATATAAACAAATGTGCTTCTGCCTCTGACTCTGATACTTCTACCAAGTTAAGAAGATATCTGAGTTAGAAATCTCCAGGAACCAATCCTTTGGTATTCCTGAAGATCAGATACATCAACACGTGGAGCACTTAGCGTCCAACCCTAGAACTTCTAGACAGCTGTCCAGAAGAAAATCAAAGGGAAACGTTTGAGATCTCCTCGAGCAGTGTGCATACTGTTGGGATTAGACCCTCATTAATGAGCCTTAATCATGTCTCCCCCCAAGCGTGCTAACTTGATTCTTGTGCTAACGCTGAACTGTGTGTCGTTTTGCATGTGTTTTAACTTAGGGTATTTAAACATATTTCTCACTTTTCACACACTTATCACTCTCACTCACTCTCAAACCCTCTCTAAAACCCTAAACCTCTCTGAAGCATTTCTGCAAACTCTTCATCTTCATCAATCTTCATCTTCTTCTTCAACCATGGATGCTCAACAACAAGAAGTTTTCAACTTTTCTCAACAAATGGAATCAAGCTCAACTGCTCAAACTTCAAGCATTCCAACTCCAACGGTTACAGGCGTCTCCATCACCCCTGTTTACAAGGAACCCCATGTTCTTGACCGTGAACCCCATATAAACCTAGCAACTCCTTTTGAGGGACTGGATGTGTTGTGTGAAACGCTAGTAGATTTCGACAACATGAAGAGAAATGGCGTTGATCTTACTGAAGAACTTCGTCAACAAGGTTGGGGAAACTACTTCCAAAGGCTCTATGGCCCTGTTTACCCACTTCTCATCAAGGAGTTCTGGAGATTTGCAGATGCTGATGACGATTTCATCGTCTCCTATGTTTTGGGGGTAAAGATAGTAATTACTGAAGAGTCAATTGCTTCTTTATTGAACATGGAAAAAGATGGAGGAAAAAGGATTTACAACATCAACCCTAGATCAAGGCGCGTTGCTGAAGTAATCAATCCAACCATCTTCAAACCCAACACTGAAGGAAATCCTTCAAAGAACAAAGAGCTGCATCAGAACCTCAGAGTGTGGCTCAAGATCATTCTGGGAACTATTCACCACCGCCCAGCATCAAACTCCTCTGACTACATCAATGCAGATCAGAAGTGCATTCTGTATTGCATTCACAAGGGTGTGAAGATCTGCCTTCCTGCACTACTCTTCAGATACCTAAGAGACTCTGTCAGGGAGACCAGAAACAACATGAAGCCTAGATCCTACATCCCTCTGGGAAGATTGTTATCTGATGTTTTCATCGAGAATGGGCTGGTAGATCATCTGGAGAAGGCCAAGCTGATGCAAGATCTGGCAATAGATACTAGGAGGCCTCTGAACGCCAGAAATCTCAAGAGTATGGGAATAATAAAGAAGATTCAAGTCAGACCCACGATGGACACATCCTGGGATTCCTTAAAAGATCAGAGGAAGCTGCCTCATGGTCTTGCTAGGTTCTACAAGAATGAACCCAGAGATGCGGTTGCTATCTATCTTCAGCGTCTGCTGGATGAAGGTGTTGACATCTCTGACTTTAGCCTCGACGATTGTCTAGATTCAGAAGAAGACATCGTCAGGTACAAGAGAGGTCTCTCTAAGAAGAAGATAGCATCACAGGCAAAGAAGGCAAGACTTGGAGAATCTTCTGGAAGCAGATCTCCAGCTCCTCTGCAAATTTCTACTGGTATGTCTGCTCCCTCTATTCCCTCTAAACACATTTTGGCTTCTTCATCTAATCCTCTCCCAACACCACCCATATACACAACTTCTGAAACTCCACCTTCTATAACCAGAACTTCACAACCTCCACCAAATGTTAATCTTTCTCACACTACCACTTCCTCTTCATCATCTTCAGCCCCAGAATCACCCCCATACCTTGAACTCTCCTCTGACCAAGAATACTCTGACCCTGACTCCCCAACCTTAGCCCAAATTCAGGCTCAAAACCTTGCTTCACAACAACCAACACAAACACAATCTGAAGCAACCTCACCTCCACCAGAACAAACAACCAACATTACTTCTGAAGACCAACCCTCTGAAACTCAACCCTCTGACCTCCACACCTCTGATATAACCCCTCCAAACACCTCCGCTGAACCTGAAGCTGAAACTGAACCTTTAGACTTAAACCCTCTTTACGCTTCACCCCAAAGATCTGAACCTCAACCTGAAGCAGAATCTGAACCTCTCACATTAAATCTCAGCCCTCCAATTTCTTCACCTCAAACCTCTGAACCAAACCTTTCTGTACCTACCCTTGAGGAAGCCATAATGCTGGTCGCAGGGGCTTCAGTACAAAAGGTTAAGTCTCTGACCACTAACTCTGAAGTCAGTGATGATCCTGACTCTGTAAGGACACACTGGAACAGAGTCATTGGTTGATAGACCTCTGAGGCTTTTAGACTGAAGAACATCTCTAAACAAGTCAGAAATGGCTACATCAGAGATGCTGAGGCAAGACTCCAGGAAAGACTTGCAAGAGAAGCTGAAGCCAGAAGGCTGGAAGAAGAGAGATTAGCAAGAGAAGTTGAAGAAGAGGCTAGAAGGCTGGAGGAAGAAAGAGCAAGAGAAGCTGAAATTCTAAGGATAAAGGAAGCTGAAGCTAAAGCTCTGGCTGATGCTGCTGCTGCTGCCGAAGCTGAAGCACAAGCTGCTGCTGAAGCGCAGGCTGCTGCTGAAGCACAGCAGGCTCTGACTCAGGGGGAGTCTTCTTCTTCTGTTATCCCTATGGTTCTCCAGACGCTGAAAGAACTTAAGCAAGATCAGAATGAACTCCGTACCAGAATGGATAAACAAGACACCGTCAACGACAACATTCAGAACATGCTGGCTATGTTGCTTCAGAGAATGCCTCCGCCTCCGAACCCCTAGGCACTTAGGACTTATTGCTTGTTGCTCTGATTTCTTTGTTTCTGATGTTTTGTTTCTTTTTGCCTCTGTTGCTTTGCTTTTTCTATGAATACAATGTTTTTCTCTTAACTTTTTATTTCTGCTATGTCTTTTTGATTCTGACAAAAAGGGGGAGAAGTCATTAATAGCTCTGATGAAAATATTGTCTAAATACCTTAAGCATTCTGCAACATATTTTTCTTAAAAATAAATTTATCTAACCTGGACTTAAGAAATTGCAGAAGGTATCAAGAAACCTCTTTACTTAGAAGCTCTGGTAAGAACTTCTGAACTCCCTAGCACTATCTCAGGGGGAGCTCTTATCTATCTGATCTGATATTTTATATGTTTCATCTTCTAATTAAGATTGTTTTGTCATCATCAAAAAGGGGGAGATTGTAAGAACAAAAATTGTTCTACAACAGATTCCATGATTTTGATGATAACAAAGGATGAAACCAAAAATGGCACCCTAACGAAAAGTTTCTAAGTGTGCAGGATTCTAAAGAAAGAAGGAAGAGATCTGATGATGTCATCAGATACAGAACCAGATCAGATACAAATTATCAGAAGATAAGAAGCATCTGAAGTAGAAACACGTTCAAGAAAGTCTAACTCTGAGCAAAACAGCAAAATATCAGAAGCATCTGAACAAGAAGTACGCTCTAGAAGTTCTGATTCTGAACAACAGTATGTCAAACTTCAGAAGCTCTAGGCGCTATCTGAAGAAATCATCAGAACTCAAAAGATCAACATCAGAAGCTAGATAGTAGATTCCAAGATCTCCAGAAACGTGAAGACTCTGATTATGGAATTGCTAAATAAGGAAGAGTAACGTTAACTTCAAATAAAGTTATGGAAATGGATTTCCTAATACAGGAAGAGACGTTAACTCCAAAAATACAAATGATAAGGAACTATTTGTGGTAAGTAGTCATTCAAGAAGTGAAAGTTGCTTTGACAACAAGCAACATAAGATATGGCACTAATTATTATTCAAGAGTTATTATCTGCCATGATTTTTCAACAGATCCTTCTCTTCTATATAAAGGACTGCAAATCAACATTCAGTACACAACAAATACAAGGAAAAATTATACTGAAACATCAACGCTCAAGAAAACACTCTTGCTCTCTAAATCTTCACGAAGCTTTTGCTTATAACGTGAATCACTTTGTTCTTACTATTGTAATATTTGCTTTCTCAGAAGCACTCTAGATTACATAAATCTTTTATCTATTGTTTGTTTATTTCCTCAAGTGACTCTGTGTAGTCTGTATACTTGAGAGGACTAAGAGATCTTTCTCTTAGGCGTTGTTTGTAATCAATCTTTCAAGATTAGTTGATTAAGTCCTTGTTGAAGGCGAAATCACCTTGGCCGGGTGGACTGGAGTAGCTTTGTGTTATAAGCGAACCAGTACAAAATCCTTGTGTGATTTTCATTTTGAAAAAGCGCTTATTTTCCAAACAATTCAAACCCCCCCTTTCTTGTTTTTTCTCACCTTCAGTCCCTCTATCTCCTCCTTATTTTTTTGCTTCACCTTAGAGGGCGCTTTGTTACAAAAGCGCCCTCTAAAGTGCGCTGTCTATTGCTCCTAATTTTTCGCTTCACTTTAGAGGGCGCTTTTGTAATAAAGCGCCCTCTAAGGTGCGCTGTCTATTCCAGTTTTTGGCTTAGTGATATTTTCAACTCTAAACTTTTAAATCTTGTCTAGGATAGTATTTTCATCTTCTTCTCTCCTTCTTTAATTTCAAAATCTCCCCCTCATTTCAAAAAACCTTCTTTGTTTGTGTTTTCAACTTAGACTTGTTTTAATGAGTAGAAACTTTGACCTTGTGCCATTGATTTTCAAACTCTAAATATAACAAACTCTAATCCTAATTAATTTGGACTTGTACTAGAACTTAGATTATCTTGTATCAGCTTTTAGCTTCAAATATGCAACGTTTAAAACTTTGGTACCTAATTTAGGACTATAGAGTTTGTAGTATATTGTTCAATTGTTAATGAGTAAACTAATGACCAGTCCCATATGGTGAATTTTTAGTAGTTTATTGTATTGGTAGTATTCTATTAATTGTCTTTAAGATTTTAGAATACATTAACTATGATGCAGGGTGGGTGTTGAATTTAACAATAAACTATACAAGAATAGTATGGTGGTACCATACTGTATAATCAAATGGAAAAGTTGAATATAAAGTTTGTCTTTTAAGTGGAATAGTTTATTGTTCTGGTAGCATTATGTTGTAAGTTGTATATTTTGCAAAACATTTGTAGGTCTATTTTACATGTAAATGATTATTGTTTAACTTAGAGATAACAAATTAAGTTTTTACTCTCACCCAAATTATAGCAAAACTATTTGTTTCAAATTATAAATTATTTTATAATTTCAATATAATATCAATAATTTTTTTTCCAACATACCATCTATGATTTATTATTATTTTTTACAATATTTTAAATTTCTCTTTCATCTTTAAATATAAAATCATGCATAATTTATCTTTTTCATACGATAAAAATTATATTTTTTAATTTACGTAAAAGATATAAAAATGTCATATAATTTAGGACTGGGGGAGAAATACACAAAAATGCAATTATACCGACGCTACAAATCTCAGCTAAAACGGTAGGATTTTTATACGTCTTTCACATCAGATACTTTTTGTCTCAATCGTTTTTGTTTTATACTTAAAACTTTTGTATCATATAATCATTCACATTAATGTTTAATGTATCTAAAAAGTGATTATTTTTCTTAAATTTTTTTAATAGGTCAATGCAATTATAGGCTTGGTTATTTTCCCACCTAAACAATTATCTGTTGATTGAAACGCATATAATTATTTATTGCCTAATAAACATAACAGACAAAACCAATGACTTGGAGCATCTCTCGTGCAGAAATTTTCTTTCTTTTGTTTACTTACCAACCTACAAGTTGTACTATTCAAGTGACTCAAGTTTAAAGTATAGTTTTCGTCAAAAATTTATAATAAAAGATATCGTCACTCACATCCTTGCATTGAGCCTATAAAATTATTTGCTGTGAGCAATAGCTACACAAGAGAAACATTTCTGTAAACAATACGTAACTGAAACTGAGGTTTATCTCGAGAGTAATGTCAACAAATTATCTTCCACCTCCATCACCGGATACACCTTCGAATCCATACCCGACTATGCCGGTGCCTTGGTCACAGAGTCCACCTATGCTAACATGGCCACCACCTATATCGTCGGATAAGTTATCATCTGACGACTCTTCTTCTTCAACATCAACATTCGGCATCGTTATTGGTGTTGCTGTTGGGGTCCTAGGGTTTCTTTTGTTGTTTGCAATTTGGCACAAGTATCTTAGGAAGAAAAGTTGTTGTTCAAGTTCAAAGTGTTAGTTGGAACCTTTACACATCTTAATTCATGTATGCACTGCAAAATTCTATTTCAAAAGTTATAATGTTACTGTATGTTCAAAATTTCAATTTGAAACATTTGATTTAAATTATAAGACGCGTTTACTATATCATTCAAGCATTCTAGGATGTTAAATCTTCACGTCTCTTAACACGAAAGCGTGATTGGGGAATAAAGCTAAATATATAAATTAAGTCGAGCAATTAATAATTGATAATAATAGATACTATGAGGAAGTATTATTGATGAAAAACGAGAGGATAATAAATCTATTTTCTAACTAATAATATAGTTGTTGAAAATTGATTCAACTATAAGCTTATATGAATTTTATGTTGGTTGAATAACATGTGTTTGAGTTTAGAGTATATCATTTCCCCATCATTTTTGTCTCTGTAATTTTAATTGAGGAAATTTAAGTATCTTTTATTTTGTCATTTAACTTTATTAATTAGTTATATTATTAATTTTAACAAATCTGTTCAATTTAATTTGATATTTTATCGACCAAGGTATTCTTGATACGAATTTTTTATAAGAATAATCTAATTTTTTAAGGAAATTCCCAAAATACCCCTGATTTCAAAAAAAAATCTCAAACTACCCCCCAATTTTAGGAGGAGACGTCAATTCAATTGGCGACTCCTCTTAAAAATTGAATGGAGACGCCAATTGAATTGGTTAGGAAATGTGCCCTAGCAAATGCAATTGGCGCCCATGTGTATTTTTACAAAGAAGACGCCAATTGGATTGAAACCTCAGTGTAAAATGCAATTTTTTTGTTATAAATAGATGTGTTATGTGAGTCATTGTTCCACATCTCATTTAATCATTTGCCAATTATGTTTGGTGTTCGTCGCCGATACAGAAAGGTGATTTATGCGAGACATAAACCTCAGATGTTGATGCTCTTCTGGAACATCACTACGTTCGAGCAACTGAAGAGGGAGTTGGTTCGTTGGTTAGATGGAAAAATACCATAAGGGAAAAAATTAGAAGTATTGAGAGACTCGACAGTATCTTTGGTTGGGTGTGAATGAAGACTGATAAGGATGCTAGGGAAATGATATTCGGTCGAGATGACATCAATTTGATTGTTGTAATCAGTTAGAAATATTTCTGTTTTCAGTTAGCTTATTTTGTACTGATGTTTATTGTGAACCTCGTTGTAACAAAAACTTAATGATATATAATGATTGAAGGTTACAAAAATACAATGTTACAAAAAGCTTATGACTCAGATGATGCTCCTCGATTGGGACAGTTGTTCTTGTTGTGTCCTGGTCGACGGTAAATACTACATAATCTTATCATTTTATATGTGGAGTCCATTTATGTCCTGATACGTGTGCTGTTTAGCCTTTCTTTTTTCTTTCTACGCATCTCGTCATTGTGCCAAACTATATCACCTTCATATGGAGGCCAGTATTCCTCCATTGGTAGTACCAAGAAGCTTTTATTATATACATTCATGACGGTGACGAACTTGTACACATCAGATAAATGGCTGTAAGCGTCTTGAAGAGTATAAGCGCATGCTGTAATGACATGGGAGCAAGGAATGGGGAAGACATGAAATTTTCCACAGTCGCACCAACTTCTGTTTAGTCTAACAACATAAACTAAATTTGGTCTCCCCTCGTTGTGGTGCATTGTTTCTTGGACGCTGAAATTTTGCCTATGACTGTCAAAGACTGTTACATCGTGTGTGCTATCTTTGATGCTCTCCTCTTTCATGACTTTCATGGAACACTCACTGAATACTTGCCCGGACATTAACACCGCACTCCATCTTTCACCTCTGGTTGTGAACGTAGAAGCCAACCTATAATAGGTCGAACTTACCAAGGCGGTTATTGGCAGATTTCTAATTCCTTTGAATACTCCGTTCATGCATTCCACAAGGTTTATTGTCATGTGACCCCATCGACAACCTCTGTCAAATGCCCTTGTCCACTGCTCTACTGGTATGTTATTTAGCCATCTCCATGCGTGTTCATTAGACAGTCTAATTTCATCACGATAATATTGAAATGACGGTTGAGTTAGAGCATATCCAACATTCACCACCTTCTTCCAACACAATACCTGATCCTATACAACATTCATCACGATAATATTGAAATGACGACTGAGTTAGATCTTTGACACAATACCCGATCCTATACAAGATTGTATTCTTTTTTTCAAATGCAAGAATGTTGCATTTCTCTTGATCGTAAGTCTAATAGTATCGGTGTTTCGAAAACAAAAACCATATAACTCAGACTCGTATGCTTCACTGTTGCAGTGAACATTGACACTGTATTTTGGTGAAGATGACATTGTGTAGATGAAAACTATTTTCTTGCTGCAGATGAATGTGAGTGATGTGTCTTGGATGTTGATAGTAAGACACTTAAATAGGGAAATGATGTGTCTCACATGCTATCTAGTTCGAAGTGATGTGTCGCACATGCAAGCTAGTCCGAAATGATGTGTCAACCATGCAAGCTACTAAGAAGTGACATGTTCAGCATGTAAGAGAGAGGACAACCATGTGTCACACATGCAGACACACACTCCAATTGAATTGGCGCCGTCATTCGTTCCTTGCACATGGACGCCAATCCATTTGGCGACACCTTGTCAAAGCATGCATGTAGACCTCGAAACCAAGCAATCGGACCTAGGTCTTGCATGCATGTCCCTATGGAGGCGCCAATTTAAATGGCGACACCATGTACAAATTGCACATGGGCGCCAATTCAATTGGAGACAACACGCAAGCACAACTTTTCATGCTCCCATTCATTTGCCTATAAATACATCCACACCATCAACACTTCTTCCACACCATCACTCTCACTACTTATTCTACAATACTTTTCTACAATTTCATCTGCAACAACTTCTTGTAGTTTCATCTGCACCAACCGCTTTCTTCCCCGACAAAATGTTTATCCTCACAATGGGCGAATCGCATAGAGGAACAGTTATAAACATAGCAACTTATGTAAGTTTTTTTTCTTTTGTTATTTGTTTTAATAGAGTCCCTTTTATTTTAACATACCAACTTAGTCATGTTTTTTGTTCTTTCTTTTATAGGATGTTTCAAGGTTCTGGACTCGGGTCCACGAACATGTCCATATGGACCCGATGATTCAACCTTATGTTGAACTCTCCGGTTTTGGTCATATAAGCAAGATTTTGTCTTGGTCCGTAGATAAAAAATTCATCCTTACTTTATGCGAAAGATGGCGTCTAGAGACACACACATTTTGGTTCCCAACTGGTGAGTGTACCGTGACGGTAGAAGACATCTACATGCTTTTGGGATTGCCCAGTGAAGGTAAGGTTGTTAATGGTAAAACCAACTATGCAAATTCAATTTGCATGGACCTCTTGGAAACTGATTTGTTAGATGATAACTCAAGAGGTCAAGTTATACTACTTTCACGCCTTAAGTCATACTATAATATTTTATACTTAGATGAGCATTCTACCGAAGATGCTCGAATAATAAAAACTAGGTGTTACATTATGTTGTTAATTGGTTCGTTTTTATTTCCCGAAGGTAGTGGTTCTAGCATGCATATTCTGTATTTGCCTTTACTTAGACATGTAGATATAATAGGAAGTTACAGTTGGGGATCTTCTTGTCTAGCCTATCTCTATAGCTCGTTGTGCAAAAACTCACACAAACACACATCTACATTTTTTGGATGTGCTGATTTTCTACAAGCATGGGGTTAGTCAAGACTACCGTCCCTAGCACCCGACAACAACAACCCTTTCACATTCCCGTATGCACAAAAGTAAGTTGTTTAAATTGCTATATCTTTACTTACTTCTTTAAAGATTATTATCTCTAACTAATATTCTTACCTTTTTGGTGTAGATGGTCTTCACGTGGTATGAGTTATAACAAATGTCCTAGACACTGTATTACTCAGTATCACAATCTGTTGGATCACCTTCGACCGATAGACGTAAGGATAATAACTTAATTTATTTCGTTATAATTTGTTAACTTCATCTACCTAGATTATAATCCTATCTTCTTTCACATTTCAGTTCATTTGGCGTCCATACCTTAATTTGGATCATGACCATGAGGTCAACACTGAAGACGCGACTGTATGGACTGCATGCACACTGATAATATGGTTCACAACTGTGGATATGCACAACAGTGATCGTGTGAAGTTGCAGTTCGGTATGCCCCAAAACATCCCAGATCCCCCAGCAAGCCTAGGATAATGGCATCTGCACAAAGTTAACGACCAATGGAACTTCAATCCATGGCAATGCTTCGCAAGATCATAGTGTCGCAAATGGAAGCACCGCCATGACCATGTATTAACTGACGCAATCATGCCAAATGAAGAAAAATCAAGTCGTACTTATATGGCTTGGTACATATCGGTTGGTTTTCAGTTCATCGCCGAGGATATGTACCTCTACGACCCACCCCAGATGACTTACACACCTGACACCTTAACATCAAACCCCTAACAACAGTGTCAAACCGGATACACACAACCCCCTGTCCGTCAAACGTTCCGTTCAACCAACACACAAACATACAACCAAAACATGTCATACACCCAACCCCAATACCAAGAGCATACCCCATACCACCACCAACAAATTGACCATCAACCTGAGACCCAACATCGCTTCGCACCCACCCCATCACCTTACCAAAGCCGCCTTAGACAAAACACCCAACGATCATTCAACCCCAACCGCCCCTTCTCCTACCATAACCAAGAAGCCCAAACCTCACAAAACCAAAACATCCAACAACATTGTCTCTACCAAACACCCTAACAACCTTTCCAACCTTTCCTCGACGCATCATTCACACCAATGTCTCCCTTCAACCATCTCAGTCGCCCACCAATGAGTCAACCACAACCCAACTACTCTGGCATGGGTCATGAACTCAGCTACGACGGTACACCCTCGATGCATACTGAAGACTATGCTGACTTGTCTGACTACCTCAACAGACCATCTCTTGTAGTTGGTAGTGACGCTCCTGGCCCCTCAGATGCTAAAACACCAGTGGTGAATCATCAATGTGGGTTAGGGCCACGGGTTAGGGTAACTTAGGGATGTGGGACCAAGGGTCGGTTAGGTGATCCCGGTCATCTCCATTAGGCTTTTTTGTGTAAACAGAAAATTTTATTAATATCAATTGGTCATATTTCAAATTTATGTATCACGTAGACCATTTACCAAAAAAAATTGCATTTTACACTGAGGTGCCAATCCAATTGGCGCCTCCTCTCAAGTAATACACATGAGCGCCAATTGGATTGGCTAGGGCATGTGCCCTAGCCAATCCAATTAGCGCCTCCATTCAATCTTTCAGAGGGGTCGCCAATTGAATTGGTGCATCCTCCTAAAAGTGGGGTAGTTTGGGATTTTTTTTGAAACCAGGGGTATTTTGGGAATTTTAATGAAAAAGTGGGTTATTTTTGTAAAACATTCTTCTTGATACACTCTTCCACTATCTACACCCACCTTTAGTTCAAGAATAAGAATAAAAAATCATAATATCCATCATTTGCACTACTGATTATTTCTGAAACTAATATAAAATTGATGTTTGTAAAAGTTAGATTACAACAACAACCAAACATATTCTTATTAATTGGAGTTGATTACATGAATAAACTTTTGTATTAATATTCTGCTCAAAACCATGTTTATGTTCAAATTATTAATATCGAGATCTTTTTTAATGACTTCTCTTATAATCTTTTTAGGTCTTCCTCTAATTGTTTGACTTCTCTCCATCACGGGATGCACTCTTTTTCCTTTGTGTTTTGCATAGGGCGAGGTTTTAAACAGACCCCTTATTTCATTTTTTTAGAGAATTTGTGTTTGTTGACTATTCTTTTCTTTGCAGAAAACATCAAAGCTCAAAAGAAGATTGCCCTATAGAGACAATAAAAATGTTAGATCCTTTCCGCCATTAAAGGGGTCAAAATGTTAAATCCCTAAGTGAGATCATTGTCACCCTTAGAGTAAATCAAATGGTGGATCCCTGAATCTTTTCCGCTCTTAGAAGCGGTCAAAATACTTAATACCTAAGTGGGATCTTTGTTGTCTTTAGAGGCGAACAAATGAGGGATCCTTAAGTAGGATATTTGGCGCCTAAAGAGGCGATCAAAACTTTGAATTCTTGAGTGGGATCATTGTCTCTCAGAGAGGAAATCAAAATGTTGGATCCCTAAATGGGATCCTTGTTGTTCTTAGCAACTTTAAAAATGAGGATCTCTAAGCATGATCCTTGTCGCCCTTAGAGGCGATCAAAATGATAGACCGATAAGTGGATCCTTACTTCCCTTAGAGGATATCACAATTTTGCATCCCTAAGTACGATCCTTGTTGCCGAGTGAGACAATCAAAATGCTGGATTCCTAGGCAGGACCATTGTCGCACTTAGAGGCGATCAAAATGCTTGATCCCTAAGTTGGATCCTTGTCACCCTTAAAGGCGATCAAATGCTGGATTCCTAATGTCGCATTACGCGAAAAACCGGCGGGAAAACGAAACAACAGAGCCGCCACCGTGCGTTATTTATCCCAAAAGAGGGAAAGGAAACGCTTGAAGTAAACCTGGAAAAGACATGGTCTTGCGACCAGAGGGAGATGGGATCGGGAGTCGGTTATGCGAAGGGAAGGTATTAGCACCCCTACGCATCTGTCGTACTCGACGGGATCCACGCTCAGAAGAAAGGATAAGGTTGCTAGAAACTGCTCAAACACCACATAAGGCTGGAAGGAACACACAGAAAGACAAGAGAAACAGGACTCGGCAGGATATCGCATCCTGGGCCTACGTAGTCTGTCAGGCACAGACATCAGAGTCGACGTAGTTCGGGACAGGGGAAACGTGCTCGCTAGGGTGTCGCATCCTATGCATACGTATCTTCTCTAACTAGAGAAGAATCAGAGCACTCGTAGCTCGGCTAACGCACGCCAAACAAAACCACACAGGAAACCGACTGCCAATCGCTGGACTCACGTCAGACTCCACAGAAACAGGCAAACCTGGAAACCGAATGCCAATCGCTGGACTTACATCAGGCTCCGAACCAACAAACACACACAGGAAACCAACTGCCAATCGCTGGACTTACGTCAGACTCCGCACAAACAAACACACACAGGAAACCAACTGCCAATCGTTGGACTTACTTCGGACTCCAACAAAACACAAAGGGATTGCAAAAGAAAAAGGGCGCCCGGAGAGATCAGCTCATCTCCTGCCTACGTACCTCATCTGGTATGAGGATCAGGGTGACGTAGTTCCCCTTACCAGGGAAAGAACTTCTATCCTAACCAGATACAAAGGGAGACACAAACTACTAGGGAGACTACGACTCGAGCCTAGAGGTTATCATGCATACCATCCCTATGTTAAGGTTTCTATCTAACTTGCACAGGGAGCAAGCTATCCTAAACAGCACAGGCAAACACATACAAGCACAAAAAGCAAGCACACACACTATATGCAAACAATGGGGCTCATACAAGGTTAGGCTGTGAAACACAGGCCAACTGGAATCGGGTGTAGTTAGCTCTTAACCCTAACATTGAGAGTTAGGGTGAAGCAGATGAAATGGGAAGCGAGGGTAAGACCTCACAGCTCTTATCCCTAGCCTGGGAGAGCTTCAGACAAATGAAAGTGTGGGAGTTCAGAAAGTAGGAACTCTTTTCCACATATGACTGACACAACAAAGATCTTGGGTAATATCCACAATGCATCAACACAAGGTGTGTGAGCAAAGTGAATGACACAACTGAATAGCAGGAGATGGATTACACATCTCTTTTATCTGCCAATTGCCTCATAAGAGGACTTTTCCTGCTTGGCACAAAGATAAACAAACACAAGCATTGCCTCTTAAGGAGGGCTTCAGACAGGTGCCTGCCCACATAACAGGACAGGTCTTCCAGACTACATGAAGTCAGAGAGTTATACCTTAGTGGTTAAGCAACCAAGCAAAGCAAAAGCAAGTTCAAAAGAACTCAAAGCAACTTAGGTACCTGAAAAAGTCTAAACCAATCAGCTTACAACTCAAACAAACAGACAGACAACAGTCAACCATACAATCAGACATATAGTCAAAGCATCAGGCAACAATGTGCAAGGCACAAGCTCAAACACAAATGAATTGGTATCAACCTACAAAACAACACAAGGTTTGCCAATCATCAATCAATTAATCAACTCAAATGAGTGAACCACTCCAACCATGGCAATGTGCTTCTTAACCTGAAATCCACAATCTAAATAGTGAGTCCAAACCACTAGGTCAAAGCCTAGGGTCAAAAGTAGGTCAAACATTCAAAACAAAAAATGAAATTTAACATGAATCATCCTTATCCAATCAAGAACACAACTCAAAAGGTCCCATATCAATATCATTAACCAAAAGCATTTCATGATCAATTGAAGTTCAAGGCAATTTTAAAGCTCAAATATGATCAACCAGAATGCAAAATCTCAATCAAATCAGAAATGATTCAAATATTTCCAACAAAATTCATGCTCATTCACAACATCCATAACATGCATCATACAAAAAATCAGGACAATTGGAGATCATTTGGCATGGCAAACACATCATGTAAGTTGAACATCACAAGGTGTGACACAAATTGTCACACCAACTTAGCACAACCATAAAACAGAATTGACAATTGATAAAAATACCAAATCAGCACCAAAATGTCAAGAAATGTGTCTAGTTATAGCATGCAAAATTTCACATTCATTGGATCAAATACCAGCATTTCACAACATGATAACCAAGGCAAGGTCAAATATGGACATGCACTCAAACATTCTAGCACGAAAACATATCCAGCCAAGCACAATTTTGGAATTAATGATCAAAAAATAGTAGACAAGATAAGGATCACAATGCAAAAAATTGGGATGAATTTGGATTAATTTTCAATTTTAAATGAATTTTGGAAGTTCATGAAAAAATAAAAAAATGAAATGGAGCAAAGGCATGAACATATGAAGGAAATGGTGAAAATGCAAGGCAATATGAGAAAATGCCATCAGCCGGATTCGATCCATGGCCAGATTTGAATCACCTAGCGCGCCAAATGCCAAAACAACGGCGTTTAAACATGAAACCCTAGCGCGCTGCATGGATTCAAAAAATCCGCAGGTAATATGCATGCAATCCGCAGGAAATCTTATGCGTTTTGTAACAAAATTCGCAGGAAAATCTCCAGCAAAACTGGGAAATGAAGAACACGATGAAGATCATGAAGATCTTCATCCAGAAATTTCCAGATCCAACAAAATGTTCCAGAAATCAGTAAAACTTATGTCAATCCACTCGCCATGCATCGAAGGAATTACAAATCTACATCAAAACTTTAATCACATGGATCTTTGTGTGCAATGCATCATTTCACTCTATTCAAAGCTCAGATTGCTCAGCATACTTAGATCTATCATAATATGGCAAAGAAAATAAAAAATAAGAGAGTTGATTTGTAACCTCTTGAAGAGCAGATCTATTGAATCGTGTTATCCAAGCTTTGTAATGCTCCAAATCTCTTCTATGATGCTTGTATGGATGATTGATGGAAGGAATGAGCTTCAATCGTGCATGAATCCAACAGAATTTCAAATCACCATGAATGCTTCACTCTATGAATATGAACAATACAACCACGATTTCTTCTGAATTTTGGTCCAAATGTTTTCAACAATACCTCATGATGATGAATTAAGCAAGAGAAAGTGTTTAGGTTTGAAGAATTTTTGGAAAAAAGTGAGAGAAAAATTTGGAGAATTTGGTGATTCTAGATCTAGAATTGATCATCCTCATGAAAACAGTTATGATTAAGCATATATACTCTATGCTAATCATGTTTAAGAGAGGTTTAGGGCAAATGCAAATGAGATTAAGAAGCTTTGTGGTGTAAGTGCAAAAATGATATTTTCTCTCCATGCACCCTCATGCACGTGAACAGTGCATGTTCAAGGTCAAAAATGCCTAAAAATGAGTTCATGCACCTGTTGGAATTGGTTTGGTATGCATATGTTCAACCAAAATGAAGTTATGCAATTTCTTCCCAAAATCTTCATGAATGAACCAATGCCATGCAAATGAGAATTCATGTCAAATGATGATATTCTTGGAAAATACATGTTATAAGGATCAATATGCAAAAAGAATCACTCAAATTGGAGTTTTGGTTTGAAAGTTATGCTCATTTGAAGTTTAAACCATACTTTGCCATGATTGAACCATATCTCCTCAACCACACATGAGAATTTCATGATCTTTGACTTTTTGGAAATGGGCGAGAAAGATCTTCAACTTTCATGTTGGACAAAATTTCATTTGAAGCTTTCTTGATGATGTAATCTTGAGTTGAAGTTGGGTTAAAACCTTTCCATTTTTGGAAAGTTCAAATTACAGGTCACTTGCTATTTTTGGAAAGTCTTGATCTGACTTCAAATTCTTCAATGTTAATGTTTGAAATGTCAAATGAGACTTGTTTACACATGAATGAGGCATCTCTAACCACTTCCCACCTCCAAATCTACAGTTGAACTGACAGTTGACTTCTGTTGACATTTCAGGGTCTCAGATGAATTGCACATGAACTGATGATCTCTGAGCCTCCAATACTTGGCTAAACCACTTCAAAATGATCCTTGATTCATGTGAACTCATTGCACCAACCCTAGGGCTTTGATATCCTGGAAACATGCACTTGATGCCTTGCATAGTTGAATCTCCTAACCAGTCTTGCCTGATGACATGATGGACTATGCAAATGATAATGCAATGTTAATGACCTAAACATGAAATGTATATACAAATGGGAGGTGCAAATTTGAGGTGCTACAGTTGCCCCTATTCAATCAACTAGGAACCTGAACGGATGAGAGCAACGTCTGTCAGACCTTCAAGGTAAACAGGGATTGAATACCAAGAACCGTAGAAATTTACACAGTGCAGACGATGAACAGGATATTTGCAACAGTAACCAGACAAGACGTTTACCGACGACTCTACTGGGGAGTTTGATTTATGTCAAAGGAAAGATACATCCAGACGTCAACGGACGAATGTGAAAAACTCAACGTTTATCGACACCAACAGAGAGGTGACCAGACATTAACGGATGAATGGGAAAGACTCGACCAGACGTCAACGGACGAACCGGAGAAGCTCGACGTTTATCGACACCAACGGAGAGGTGACCAGACATCAACGGATGAATGGGAAAGGGAGCGACCAGACGTCAACGGACGAACGGGAGAAGCTCGACGTTTATCGACACCAACGGAGAGGTGACCAGACATTAACGAATGACTGGGAAAAGACTCGACCAGACGTCAACGGACGAACGGGAGAAGCTCGATGTTTATCGACACCAACAGAGAGGTGACCAGACATCAACGGATGAATGGGAAAGGGAGCGATACAACCAAACGTCAACGAACGAATGGGAAAAACTCAACGTTTATCGACACCAACGGAGAGGTGAACACTTCACTGGGGAAGGAAAACAATATATTTGCAACCGGAAACCAGACAGGACGTTTACCGATGACTCTACTGGGGATTTCTGGATGGGGAATAACCAGACATTTACCGATGACTAGTGAATATACTCGACGTTTACCGACATCGAAAGATGATGTTTACCGACATCAAAGAAAGGTGACCAGACATTTACCAATGACTGGGATGAGACTTGATGTTTACCGACATCGAAAGATGATGTTTACCAACATCAAAGAAAGACGACCAGACATTTACCGATGACTGGGAAACAAGATATACAACTAGATGTCAATGGACAACTAGAAAAAACTCGACGTTTATCGACACCAACGGAGAGGTGACCAGACATCAACGGATGACCTGGGGGGAAAGAAATATATCTAAATGTCAACGGACAACTAGGAAAAACTCGACGTTTATCGACACCAACGGAGAGGCGAATCTACTGGGGAAAAAGCTAATACAACCAAACGTCAACGGACGATTGGGAAAAACTCAACGTTTATCGACACCAACGGAGAGGTGAACACCTCACTGGGGAAAGGATAGATGTTACGCACATCGAAAGATGATGTTTACCGACATCAATAAAGGGACGACCAGACATTTACCGATGACTGGCATGGGACTCGATGTTTACCGACACCGAAACAATGGTGTTTACCGACACCAAAAAGAACACACACGGGTGCAAACCTGACACTTACTGGTATCACAGGAAAGACATCTTCCACACGTCAAGGCAAGGCTAAACACTTGTTGGGGATCTCACTGGGGAGAATCAAGCTTCCTTTCACGAACGAGTGAGGAAATAAACCTCTCTGGGGAGTTATCAATCCTGCATACTGTCAGGAGCAACTGTAGCAAACGTGTCATACGGATGTTGAACAACGATCCTCCTCTGCCGGGGATACAGTCTGATTAGGTTTAACACATGAATGCATATGTTTGAATTTTTCGATGGCGTAATGCTCCATATTGAATGGAAATGCTACGCAATTTGAGGATGCAATGATCACTACATGCAAGATGCAAATGATAGAAATTCCTGCTGAGGAGCAAACTGAATTGCTCTGCTGAGCACACAAACTGATGAATTCTCCAACTCTGTGGGGAGACTCTGTCTGAGGAATACTTTGCGGGGAGTAACACCAACTTCTCACTCATGCTGAGGAATAGCATTGCTGCTGGAAAAAGGATAGATCCCACCAGGGACAACCTTCACCGGACCCAATCCACAGGTAGGATAAACTCTGCAGGAAATAATCTTCGCCGAACCTGATCCACTCGGGGAACCTGCTGGGGAAAACTATTAACATAAACCCTCTGCTATGGAGATTCGCTAGGGGAACACCTTCACAACCTTGATGGGGAAAGTCATAACTCTGTCGGGGAAATGATATACCAGACCGCGCTGGGGGATAGGCATCCACAACCCTGCCGGGGAAAAGCATTCACGACCATGTTGGGGATAGCAGTACTTCAAACCAAACTACTAGGGAATAAAACACTCCACTGACACATCCGCTGGAGAAGCAACAACCTTCCAACTTGGTGGGGATTAACAATCTTCAGACTCAGTGGGGAACTTCATACTAGCTGGGGATAAACCCACTCTCAGGCCTGCTGGGGAGTTAACAATCCTTAGACCTGCTACTGAGGGACACCATTCACGGACCTCTCCGTGGGGGAGAATAGTTCTGATAACCTTCGGACTTGCTTGGGGAAACATCCTCAATCAAGCTTGTCGGGGAATCCCTGATTCTGAAAATACTGGGGAGACAAGTCCTGAACTTGTTTCAACTGCTGGGGAAAGCCCCTCTCACACTACTGGACAGTGTTGACACATCCCTGAACAAACCGTGGCTTATCTGCTTCAGCCAGAAATCCCAAGGTAATGACCTGCAAAACAGCACGACAAACATACCCCAGGGGATTGCATAGACAAGATACGCTCAAGTGTCCTCAACATTCAAAATGATTTTCAAATGTTTTATCTTTCTGCACGTTATTGTCTAGCCTTCACGTTTTTATATGCAATGTTTATCAAAAATTCGAACGTTTTTGCAAACAAAATAGTAAAAATAAAAACAAGAGAGCAATTTATCTGAATAACGACTTTTTATTGATTGAAAATGGGCCTGAAAAGGCGAATACATCGGGAAGCAATTCCTAGAAAGAGGTAATTGCGCACAAAAGGGAAAATAAACTATCCTAATGGCAATGTGAACACGGCATCCACTATTTCCCAATTCTGTTATGACTCACAAATCATCAATTTTGTCCCGAATTCCTTGCTTTCTGAGAAGAATGACTGGACCGATCATACCCTTCAACAGGTAGGACTGCTTCCATACCATACACAAGGGAGTAAGGGGTTGCCTCGGTCGACGTACGTACTGAGGTACGGTACCCATGCAAAGCGTAAGGCAGCATCTCATGCCAATCCTTGTACGTTACGATCATCTTCTGCACAATCTTCTTAATATTCTTGTTTGCCGCCTCTACAACACCATTCATCTTCGGTCTGTAAGGAGAAGAATTGTGATGTTCAATCTTGAAATCTCTACAAAGCTCTTTCATCATCTTGTTATTAAGGTTCGAACCATTATCAGTAATGATTCTCTCGGGAACCCCATAGCGACAGATGATTTCCTTCTTGATAAACCGGGCAACCACTTGTTTTGTAACGTTAGCATAGGAAGTTGCTTCCACCCACTTGGTGAAATAATCAATCGCAACCAAGATGAAGCGATGTCCATTAGAAGCAGTAGGCTCAATCTTCCCAATCATATCAATGCCCCACATGGCGAACGGCCAAGGCGAATTCATGACATTCAGAGGGCTTGGTGGTACATGCACCTTATCAGCATAGATTTGGCATTTATGGCACTTCCGAGCATACTTGAAACAATCGGATTCCATAGTCATCCAGTAATAACCGTCTCTCAACAATTTCTTGGACATTGCATGCCACCAGCATGGGTACCGAAAGATCCTTCATGCACTTCTTGCATCAACATGTATGCTTCGTGTCCATCCACGCATCTGAGCAAGACCATGTCAAAGTTTCTCTTGTACAACACATCATCCTGATTCAAATAAAAGCTTCCAGCTAGCCTTCTCAGGGTTTTCTTATCATTCTTCGACGCACCTTCAGGATACTCTTGGCTCTTGAGGAAGTTCTTGATATCAAAGTACCACGGCTTCTCATCAATAACAGACTCGGCTGCAAACACATACGCAGGCCTCTCGAGTCGATTCACCGCAACATGTGGCACATGATTCCACCAATGAACTTTGATCATCGAAGACAAAGTAGCCAAGGCATCAGCCATCTGATTCTCATCCCGGGGGACATGATACAACTTCACCTTCTTGAAGAACGTCAGTATTCTCCTGGTGTAATCTCTGTAAGGAATCAAATACGGCTGATTGGTATTCCAATCTCCATTGACCTGGTTAATCACTAGAGCGGAATCTCCATAGATGTCAAGAGTTTTGATCCTCAAATCGATGGCTTCTTCAATCCCCATGATACAAGCCTCATACTCAGCCTCATTGTTGGTTACGTCGAAAGTCAATCTGGCAAAAAAAGGTATATGAGCACGTTTTGGATTAATAAGTACTGCCCCAACACCGTTGCCATTCACATTCACAGCCCCATCAAACATCAATGTCGACTTGTCATCAGGATCCGGTCCTTCCTCGACAAGAGGCTCTTCGCAATCTTTCATCTTAAGATACATGATGTCTTCATCAGGGAATTCAAACATCATCGGCTGATAATCATCAATTGGTTGCTCGGCAAGGTAGTCTGACAGAATACTACCTTTGATGGCCTTCTGTGACGTGTACTGAATATCATATCCTGTTAAAATCATCTGCCAACGGGCAACACGTCCGGTGAGAGCCGGCTTCTCAAAGATGCATTTCACTGGATCCATCTTAGAAATCAATAAGGTAGTATGGTTCAACATATACTGCCTCAGTCGGCGAGCAGCCCAGGCCAAAGCACAACAAGTTTTCTCAAGCTGTGAATATTTGATTTCACAGTCGGTAAACTTTTTGCTAAGGTAGTATATGGCATGCTCTTTTCGACCAGACTCGTCATGCTGTCCCAATACACACCCCATCGAATTCTCAGTCACTGACAGGTACATTATCAGAGGTCTCCCCGGAACGGGAGGGATAAGGATTGGAGGTTTCTGTGGATACTCTTTTATCTTATCAAAAGCTTTCTGACAATCATCATTCCACCTGATTGCTTGATTCTTTCTTAGCAATTTGAATATCGGTTCACACGTGGCAGTTAGGTGAGATACAAACCTTGCAATGTAGTTCAATCTCCCTAAAAACCCACGAACCTGCTTTTCCGTTTTTGGTTCAGGCATCTCTTGAATAGCTTTTACTTTTGCTGGATCAACCTCAATCCCTTTCTCACTGACAATGAAGCCTAACAGCTTCCCGGATCTCACCCCAAACGTACACTTGTTTGGATTCAGCCTCAGTTTGAACTTTCTCAGTCTGTCAAACAACTTCTGCAAATTTACCAGGTGCTCCTCTTCTGTCTGCGACTTCGCAATCATATCATCCACGTACACTTCAATCTCTTTGTGCATCATGTCATGAAAGAGAGTCGTCATAGCCCTCTGATAGATAGCATCGACATTCTTCAGCCCAAATGGCATCACCTTATAGAAGAACGTGCCCCAAGGTGTAATGAATGTCGTCTTTTCCATGTCCTCTGGCGCCATCTTAATCTGATTATATCCAGAAAATCCATCCATGAAAGAGAAAACCGAGGATTGAGCCGTATTATCAACCAATACATCGATGTGAGGTAATGGGAAGTCATCTTTCGGACTCACTCTGTTCAAATCCCGGTAATCGACACACATTCTGACCTTACCATCCTTCTTCGGCACGGGAACGATGTTGGCCACCCACGGGGGATAAGTCGTCACTGACAGAAAACCCGTGTCCAACTGCTTCTGAACCTCTTCCTTGATTTTAACAGCCATATCAGGACTCGTTCTGCGAAGCTTCTGCTTGACTGAAGGACAATCTTCTCTGAGAGATAGTCTATGCACCACAATATCGGTATCCAACCCAGGCATATCTTGATACGACCAGGCGAATATCTCCACATATTCTCTCAGCATCTCAATCAACCTCCTCTTGACATCTTCCTTCAAAGCAGCCCCGATCTTAATATCTTTTCTGGTGTCCTCAGTACCAAGGTTGACAATCTCCAACTCCTCCTGATGAGGTTGGATGACCCTTTCCTCTTGCTTCAACAATCTGACCAATTCTTTAGGGAGTTCACAGTCTTCCTCACTCTCCTCTTCAGCTTGGTAGATGGGATTATTGAAATCATACTGAGCCATAACAGAACTGTTCATAGTGGAGTCCGTAAGATCACTTCTGCATGTTTAATGCTTTATTTTAGAAAAAAGAGTTCAAGAAAGTCACAAAAAACAAAAACATTGTCATTTTTATTTTTTTTGAAAAAGTGAAAAACAAAACAGAAAGACAGGGATCACAAAATTGTTTGCAAAACGTCCTTTAATAATGATATCATTGAAAAACATGATGATGCCCTACAATGAACCACTACGCCTTTGGCAAAACATAGGGTTTTGTGCAAAATGAAAAACAAAGGAAAATTACTCTGTTTGAAGAGTAACTTGGACCACTTCTTCTACCGTCCAGTTGTTGATCGACTCCCCTGGTGCACACGGGCGAACTCAGTTGTCTAGATCACAATCACTGTCACTGTCTTCACTACTGGTTGCAAAGACATCACCGTGATTCATCAGCCCAGCGCTGGTAAAGGTACTCGGACCTGTCTGCAAACCCTGCTCTGCCTGCAGGGGTTGATAACCAATACCGAACTTGTCTTCCTTGATAGGCAAATCCACCATCTTGCCCCAACCTTCAGTATTGCCCGAGCTGACAACCTCCATGGCCTGTTTGTACGATGCAATTTAGGCACTTGGCTTCCTCTGCTCAGCAAAAGCCACCCTCTCAAGAGCAACAGTCTTGAACGCCTGGCATAAAGTTTCATGGATCTCACCATCCACCTCTACATACTTGAAAGAGGATAGGTGATTCACCATAATATCTTCTTCACCGCACACAGTCACAATCTGCCCATTCCAGACATACTTCAGTTTCTGGTGGAGAGTTGACGAAACTGCCCCAGCTGCGTGAATCCAAGGACGCCCCAATAAGCAACTATATGCTGGCTGGATGTTCATCACATAGAAGACAATACTGAACATCTCCGGGCCAATCTTCACCGGCAACGTGACTTCACCAAAAACAAACCGTTTGGATCCATCAAAAGCACGAACAATCAGATCGCTCGGAGTGAGGATAACCCCTTCAACATCTATCTTGCCTAGAGTCTTCTTAGGCAGCACGTTCAATGAAGATCCAGTATCCACCAACACGTGCGACAATACTGCGCCTTTGTACTCCATAGTGATATGCAGGGCCTTGTTATGGTTGCGACCTTCAGGCGTCAAGTCCAAATCTGTGAACCCCAAACCGTGCCTGGTGCTCACATTAGCAATCACACCCTCCAACTGGTTGACAGAAATCTCCTGAGGCACGTAAGCCAGATTCAGCATCTTCAACAAGGCATTACGGTGTGCCTCAGAGCACAGAAGCAATAAGAGGATAGAAATATTGGACGGAGTCTGATTCAGCTGATCTACAATCTTGTAGTCACTCTTCTTAATTATTTTCATGAACTCCTCCACATCTTTCTCAAACGAACCTTCAGGTGCTTCCTTCTGAACAGATTCTTCTTCAACCACAGCTTGTTTACCCTTAGCTTTGGCAAGAGCCTCAGCATTGTTATCCCTCAATGGTTGTGGAGCAAACAAACGACCGCTTCTTGTGAAACCTCCAGGTCCCCCAACATTGTCCACAACTGGACCAACAACCACAAGAGTTCTACTAGGCAACCCAATAGTCACAGGAGACTGATTCACTGGCCTGACTTGACTCTCAGCCCTTCTGTTGCTGCGATAAGCATTGTCATACTTCCATGGCACAACCCTACTGTTCTCAACCGGCCTTCTACCCGAAGCAACGATGGTAGTGGGAGCACTGACGGTTACTGGAGCAGAAATGGTAACAGGGGTACCAACAGTTGTAGGCGCACTAACAACCCTCTGGCCACGTCCCTCGGACGGTTTGAAATAAATGGTGACGGTTGACACCATCCCACGATCTTTAACGGCCCGACTAAACTGCAAACAACCCTGGTCTATCAGATTCTGAATACCAGCCCTCAATTGTACACAACCATCCTCTGAACCAGCACAATCTGAACAGTCTTGATCACAACCCGGGTATACTCCCCCTTTCAACAAACGATCCTTCACAACACCCAACGGAGTCTGAATCTCCTCAACACTGACCACCAAGTCTTCAGCTTCACCGTCTTCCAAATTGTTCACTTTATACGCACCGTGCTGAGGCATAGGGTTGTTCACCACATTCGGCACAGGAGAAAAATTGATAGTTTTGGCGTCAATCAAGTCCTGGACCTTATGATGAAAAGCCCGACAGTTCTCAATGTGGTGCCCCGGTGCACCAGAGTGGAAATCATAATGGACGTTGGCATCATACCCAGGTGGTATTTTTGTCAACGGAGCCATGGTGCACAACTCCACAAACCCTAATCTGAGCAGTTCAGGCAACAACTCCGCATAGGTCATCGGTAATAGGTTGAAACGACGATCAGGCATCCTCTGTCTAGGTTGATACGGACGTGTCGCATCTCGAAAAATACGATTCCTCGCGATGGTCGCGGAAATATTTATATTCGAACAGAGTCGCCACCGAACTTTATTTATCCCAATAAAGGGATAGGAAAATATCGATAAAACCTTTAGGAAATAGAATAATGGTCGTCACAACCATATTCGGGTTCGGGAGTGGATTACGTCAGAGGAAGGTATTAGCACCCCTTACGTCCGTTGTACTCAACGGGAACCTTTTAGTTCTAATGTGCGTTTCGAGTGTTAATTTATGTTTGTTTGTTATCTTCAGGTTATTAAAAATAGAAATGGATGAGAACCTCAAAAAGGAGAAAGGGGAGGTTTTTTATTAGTGTGCTCGCGAAGATACAACAATCTCCTGCCTACGTATCCTTAAATAAGGAAATCAGAGCATTCGTAGTTCGGGGAACTACGGTTTGTTGGTGTCTTTTAGTGAACATATGTTTAGATCGCATTCCAAAGGCTAAACGTTGGCTTGTCTACTCTCGGCGGAGGCTTAAGCACTAGTTTGTTGTGCGCATTAGAAAGGATTAAATAATGTTCTTTCTGAAAAGAGTTTTGGTCACACGGGGGTGACAAGTTGGATTAATATGTTGGATGTTTTGATTGGTCGAGATGTTTTGGTCGGATGACGATTACTCGGATAGTCGAGTAAGACAACTCGTATCCTAACAATCGGGAAAGGGAATAGAAGACTCTAGACCACTTTCTTTTTCCATCCTTAATTATAGAAAGGATTTGATAATAATTAAGGTATTTTGAACGGATGACGAATACTCGGATAATCGAGTAAGACAACTCGTATCCTAATAATCGGGAAAGAGAATAGAAGACTCTAGACCGCTTTCTGTTTCATTTGAATATTTATGAAAATAAGGTTGTATATGGTTGATGTTTTTTAGAATAAACGACAAGTGCTCGAATGGCTAAGTAAGACAACTTATATCCAAGCATTTGAGAAGAGGAGTTGAAAACTCAAGACCATCTCCCTTTTCGTACAGTTTGTGATGAAAATGATTTGATTAAGTGGTATGTTTGTAAAAAATGACAATTGTTCGACTGACCGAGTAAGAGAACTCGTATTCAAACAATTGTGGAGTGAAATTGAAAACTCAAAGTCAACTCCTTTTTTCATTTAGCTTATTGTAAAAATATTTCGATTTAAGCGGATTTGGAAGTTTGTAGAGGAACGACAATCATTCGACTAATCAAGTAAGAGAACTTGTATTCTTATAATCGAGGAGAAAAATTGAAGACTCAAAGTCATCTCCCTTTTCGTTTTTTTATTATAAAAGAATTTGATTTATTTGTTCTTAAGTGAATTAGAAATGACGACCATTTGACTAACCGAGTAAGAAAACTCGTATTCAAATAATCGAGGAGAGGAGTTGAAAACTCAAAACCATCCCCCTTTTCATTTTCAAATGAAGTGTTGTTTAGATGTGATTAAGTATTTTAATTTAACTTTCGATGTCGGATCGAGGTTTTAAAATTTGCATTCTTGTGAATGAATTGAATTTATTTGGTGAATAATCCATTTAATCGATTAATTAAAACCGAATAGGTCTCATTGTAAGAAAGCCCAAGAGTAAGCCATGTGAGGTTGATGGCGATGCTTTTACCAGCGATCGACTTACATAGGTGTTTTGAAAAATGGGCTCGACCTTGAATCGAGAGGTTCTATTTGTTTTAAAAATTGGTTTGAATTGATGGCATGGGAATTATAATCTTTTTGTATTTTTAAGTCTTTATTATTTTTAGGTTCATTTTAAGATGAGACGAAGAATGTACAATGATATAAAGTAAATACAAAAAATAAATGTTAGAAACGGAATTTAAAAGAGTTAGATGTTAATTGCGGAAATTTAAAATTAGAGTTAATCGTTAAATGTTAGGTGTTAATTGAAATCAACATGAAATAATCAAGAGAATTACAATAAAATATTAAATCTAAAACAAATAACTAAAGTTTAAACAACTAATAAAAGTATGATTAAATTAAAACTCAAGACAATATTAAACTATTGAAAATCTCAATTCTAAACTATTATCCAAAATTTTAAAACATTAACAAAGATTAAATTCTAAGATCATTCTAAATTAAATTAAAATTCTAAAATAAATCTAAATCACAAAAGAACTCTAATTAATCTATAATTATTTCTAAATAAAAAATTATCTAATTAAATTCTAAGATATTAACAATTAAATTCTAAAATCATTCTAAATTAAACTAAAATTCTAAAATAAATATAAATCACGAAAGAATTCTAATTAATCTATAATTATTTCTAAATAAAAATTATCTAATTAAATTCTAAGATATTAACAATTAATTTCTAAAATCATTCTAAATTAAACTAAAATTCTAAAATAAATATAAATCACAAAAGAATTCTAATTAATCTATAATTATTTCTAAATAAAAATTATCTAATTAAATTCTAAGATATTAACAATTAATTTCTAAAAACATCCTAAATTAAACTAAAATTCTAAAATAAATATAAATCACAAAAGAATTCTAATTAATCTATAATTATTTCTAAATAAAAGATTATCTAATTAAATTCTAAGATATTAACAATTAAATTCTAAAATCATTCTAAATTAAACTAAAATTCTAAAATAAATATAAATCACAAAAGAATTCTAATTAATCTACAATTATTTCTAAATAAAAATTATCTAATTAAATTCTATGATATTAGCAATTAAATTCTAAAATCATTCTAAATTAAACTAAAATTCTAAAATAAATATAAATCACAAAAGAATTCTAATTAATCTATAATTATTTCTAAATAAAAATTATCTAATTAAATTCTAAGATATTAACAATTAATTTCTAAAATCATTCTAAATTAAACTAAAATTCTAAAATAAATATAAATCACAAAAGAATTCTAATTAATCTATAATTATTTCTAAATAAAAGATTATCTAATTAAATTCTAAGATATTAACAATTAAATTCTAAAATCATTCTAAATTAAACTAAAATTCTAAAATAAATATAAATCACAAAAGAATTCTAATTAATCTATAATTATTTCTAAATAAAAATTATCTAATTAAATTCTAAGGTATTAACAATTAATTTCTAAAATCATCCTAAATTAAACTAAAATTCTAAAATAAATATAAATCACAAAAGAATTCTAATTAATCTATAATTATTTCTAAATAAAAGATTATCTAATTAAATTCTAAGATATTAACAATTAAATTCTAAAATCATTCTAAATTAAACTAAAATTCTAAAATAAATATAAATCACAAAAGAATTCTAATTAATCTATAATTATTTCTAAATAAAAATTATCTAATTAAACTCTAAGGTATTAACAATTAAATTCTAAAATCATTCTAAATTAAACTAAAATTCTAAAATAAATATAAATCACAAAAGAATTCTAATTAATCTATAATTATTTCTAAATAAAAATTATCCAATTAACATTAAAAAAAAATCATTATGGTCTTAACAAAAAAAAAAACAACCAATCGTATGGGGGGTGCTGATAGGGATTAATGGGCCAAATTTGGAAGGCCCGAAACAGACCCACCTAGGTTAACTTAAAACAGAAAAAAAAGAAAAGACATCGTTGCTTTCTGTCGTTCCAAAACTTAGCAAACCCTAAAAGTTTCCTTCCTCCCGGAGAAGACCGCCGAAGGCGACGGCTTACGGTGGAGGCTTACTTCTTCTCCGGCCACCCTCCTCAAAACACAACTTAACCCTCTAAATACCCCCTTTTAGGGTTCGAATCCAACCTCTAAAAATCCCTAAACCCTTAACACAAAACCGATTCGCCCTGAGCCGACGAGTACGAAGAACAACCAAGAAAGATCAAACGAGGAAGGATCGAAGTCCGAATCGAGGATTCCAAAGAACGAAATGCTAAGGGGTTCGCTCAAACCGGAGTTCAAACGACAAACACCCAGGAGCGAGCAAACGAGATAGACAGTGCAAAATCCAGTATAAATGAAGATTATGCAAGTTCTTTTTAAAACGAGAGGCAAGGGGTTTTACCGTCCAATAGGGCTTTCATGTAAATCAACACTTTTCTTCTCTCCTCTAATACTGTTGCGCTTTTGAAGAGGTAGGAGGATCTAACCTCACCTAGGCCAGATTTTCAACGAGAAAACTTTCTTAGATTTTTTGAAAACTTGAGTTTTTGTGAAAAAAGTTCCTCTCTGGATTTTTCTGCTGCGTTATCTTATATCCGATGATCTCTTCACAGATGAATTTTTAAGCCTAAAAAAAAAACTCTGTCTGTTATGCCTTTTCATTTTCGGTTATTGTGGATTTCATTTTTGTAAATGTGTTACTGTTTTAAGCTATTTTCGAAATGCTTTTTGAGTATTCATGTTGGACTTCTGGATAAAGTGTTAAACTGATTAACTTATTAGTTATTTTTCAGTTCTTTAAGCGCTTATGAAAAGGGCTTTTTTAATTAAGCTATTTTTAACTCTGCAGGTTACAACTTGAAGTGACTTTGATGGGATGGGAGGTGGTTGCGTGAAGCTTCAAGGAAGCAAGTTTGAGGCGTACCAGTTCCAAGGAAGGTTCAACGGTCTCTGGCTTTGGTCTCTTGGGGCAATGGTTCTTATCAATTGAAATTGCAACAGCTTTTTATTAAATTAGGATGTAATCAATTAAGTATTTAGGTTAAATGTATATTTGGACTATTTGTAACCTATTGGATTTAAAATCTGTTTATGTAATTACTTTTTTAAGCATTCAAACCTTATTTCCATATTTTAATTATGCTAATCAATTAAAACACTTTGAAGCTACAAAATCATTCTTGTCATTCTGTTTTGTTGGTTTTGTTGTTACAATGTTTCTTCCTTTGCAAATCACCGTATTCATCTGGATCATGTTTTACCTAAGACATACAAGCTAACGAAGTGACGGAACTTGGAGCGCTGGGAACATCTTCAAGAGATTACCCTCAAACCAAACCTTTATACTTTGATGGCATGAAATATCTAGAATAGGACAATCCCAAATTATTTACTACTATAGCTTATGGCTTGTAATTTCTAAATACGCTTCACTTATCTTTCACAATCAATGCAAACATTTTGACCCTTTCATTATTTACTTGCTATTACTTCAATTCACATTCTTCAATACACATACTTTTCAGTCAACAAGGCACAAAGAAACCAACTGGGGTTACTTGATTTAAAACAACATAATTCTAACTTCAACACATGAATCTAAATATGGTGATTTAATTTAAAACCAACGCATACATGCCTAAAAAAATGCAAATTTAATTTAGGAATCTACGAAGGACTTAGAATTTGGCATAAATATTTGGGTTGTGTAAATGGACTAATAAATAGTGAGCATAAAAATAATAACATGGCTCTTAATACTTACTAATAAGAAAATAGGTTTTGGATTAGTAATGTAAAAAGATTCAAACCACATTTTAGATTATGAACACGCTTATGCAAATGGGCCTTTGAAACAAAAGATCTCATGGGTAAACCACAAATGGCCGGACAAAATTAGGGTATGACAGGACGTTGCTGTTGTTGGTGTTGTGGTGGTGGTGGTTGTTGTTGAACCCTCTGTTGTTGTTGTTGTTGACGTGGATGAGGTGCTGGAATAGTCACAGCAGCAACCTGGCGATATTGATTTCTGTTTGTACTTCTTCTGTGTTGCACCGCATTGGTTTCACCCTCTCTCCTACGAGGTGCCCCAGCAAATGGCTTCTTGGAAGATGAGGAACCAGCATCCTGAATCTTCCCAGCTTTAATCAAGCTCTCTGTCCTTTCTCCACAGATCACCACGTCTGAAAAACTACCGAATGGGCAACTCCCCATCCGGTCCATGAATACACCTTGTAATGTTCCAATAAACATGTCAGTCAATTCCCTTTCCAGCATAGGGGTTGTACTCTTGCAGCCAACTCACGCCACCTCTGGGCGTACTCCTTGAAACTCTCACCTGATTTCTGACAAAGACTCTGCAACTGAGTCCGGCTCGGCGCCATGTCCATATTATGTTTGTACTGCCTCGAGAAGGCTTCACCCATATCTCTCCAACTACGAATGGATTCTCTCTTAAGCTCCATGTACCAATCCAAGGAAGCCCCAGACAAGTTGTCCTGGAAGAAGTACATCCATATTTTCTCGTCATCTGTGTAAGCAGAGATCTTCCTGTAATACGCCTGCACATGGGTGCGAGGACAAGAAGTACCGTTGTATTTATCGAACGAGGGCGCTTTGAACTTATAGGGAATTCTCAACCCTTCAACCAGCCCCATATTTGTAACATCGAAACCCAGGGAGTTCTGACATTCCATAGCTCGGATCTTCTCAGCAAGGGCATCCACCTTCCGATCCCTCTCTTCAACTCTTCCCACAACTTCATCATCTTCACTAAGCAGTGTGAACATGTCTTCCTGCCTGTCGACCAACGGAGCAGGATGGCGAACGGGAGCCCGGGTACCTCTGGTATTAACAGTCTCTGCAGCAAGAGGTTGTCCGTTGATTCTGATACCCCTCAATTCATCCCCTACAGCGTAATCATTGACGGGAGCAACAACAGCAGCATTGTCGATCACAGGTGCCCTCACCGGTGAGGCACGACTAGGAGGTGGGAGTACATCTTCTTGTCTCTGGGCTAAGGCACGCAGCTCCTCTTGCCCTTGAACGACCCCTTGCATCATTGTCATGAATTGGGCCATGTTAGCCCTCATCTCAGCCAATTCTACTTGAACCTGGTCCATGTTCCTCTGTTGATTCAGTCTGGTTGCGTAGCCGTGCAGACGTTGATCAGCTATCCTGCCTGACACAGGAACCAGAGTGAGAAGTCTCGAGCAAGAACACCTATAATGCAAAATGATATGTGTATGATGCTTATGATGCGTATGATGCACATGATATGTTCATTTCTCAGACATTCAAGAGCCCAATTCATCTCTCAAGAAATGGCAACCTGCAACAAGAACAACACAGAAACAACATACACAAGATAATGAGCACAGGGTGAAACATCAACAATCTCATCTATAGATATGAGCAACAAGATCATACAACAATATTCAGACGAAGATCCCAAATGATCAGAGTACAACAATGAATCCCATCCAACAAGCCTGGAGGTGATTCTCAACATAAACAACAGAGATACGAGCTAAGACAAATGACTTCCAGGAATGAGCGTCTTCAAATAATGGCACTGGTCTATCAACAGGTTGCATTCTGAACACTCTGGCAGAGGAATGATCTTCTCCTTCAGTTGTCTTCTGAGCTCCACAACTTCTCCTCCAAGCTGGCTCTCTGATGCATGTCTCAAGTCAACCTCCTTCTTCAACTGGATGTCTTTATCTCTGAGTTGCTTCTCCAAGTCTCTTATCTTCTTCTGGCAATTGGCTTCAGCTCTCTGCAACCTCAAGCATTCACGACGCTCTGCATTCAACAGGGTCTCCATCTCCTCATAGGATCTCTTCTTACCCTTCAATCTAGCAGCATCTTCACTCTGCACGCCCTTGAGTTGATGAGCCAAGTTCAACTTATCAGCTTTGGCTTTGTAAAGCTCCATCTGGGTGTCTTGCTCCTTCTCTTTCAACCGACGGTTCTCCATCAGGGCTTGCTTATACTGCTCAGCAGGTATACTCTTAGCAAGGATCAAAGGTGGCTGCTTTTGCAATGGCTCCATCCTATCATAGGGCAACAACAAAGTCTCAACCCTCTTCTTGACCCAATCAATGTAGTCAGGCATAGCAATGGCAAACTTTTTCCCCAGGACAGCTCCATCCTTGTCACCAAGGGTTTTCCAAGCTCTTCCTACTTGCTCCAATCTAACAGGGTCACTCTGCTTCTCAAAATACACACTCTCAGCTATCTCAGCATCAAGTGGTCTTCCATTCATCACAAACCCCAACTGGCGAAGAGAAAGAACCAGGTTGTAATTGATGCAACCCTTAGTCCCTACAAGCGGCACATTACGAAACTCTCCACAACTCATAATGACACTACGCACATCCATCGGTAAGACTGCCACCTGATATCATAAGAGGTAAGAGACATAATCCTTTGAGTCTACTTATGAGTGCTCTGAGCATCCACAAAAGGTCCACTGACTGGCAGAAGATACAAGAACCATCTGAGCAACAATGGGAGACAACATCTGATAGCTCCACCCTTACCATTCCTACTGTGAATAGCATAGTAAGTGTCAGCTAACAAAGTAGGAACCGGGTTTCCTCCAATGAAGATAGTGGCTGCAGCAAAGTCCACAAAATTGGGCATACTCGGGAACAAGACAATCCCATAAATCATGATAGCTAGCTGAGCATGAAAAGCCTCCCAATTTCCCTTCTTTACTTCTTCTCTAGCCATTCTTAACAAGTACTTCAAGGGCAACCCTACAATATCCCCACTGGACTTCCAATTATCACTCACTTCTTTGACACTCAGATGAAGAGCTCTGGCAACAACCCTGAAATCAACATCCTTAGGCACATCCAAGAAAGGAACCTGATACCGGATCGGGACATTCAGCAGAATGGAGTACTCTTCAAGAGTAGGAGCCAACTGATAGTCCTGGAAAGTGAAGCAACGGAGCTTTGGGTCATAGAATTGTAGAAGAGTCTGCAACGGTACTGGATCTACCACCATCTTCAACAGTGCCAACAAATCTCCATACTGATCAACAAACTCTATCAAAGCTGTCAATGGCTCACGGTGAAAACTGTAGGTGCAAGTCTTCCTCTTCAACTCAGGAACGGATGCCATCTCTCACAATGAATAGACTCCTGAATGAACCTGAGAAATGATATGCATGAGGAGATTAGCTTTTTCTTTTTTTTCTTTTTCACTTTTTTCATTTGTTTTTTTGCATTATTTTTTTGAAAATAAACATGCTATGATGTAAATGGTGCAGACACGACTGGCCGGCTGTGTATCTCGGAGCACAGGATCAAAGCTTCGGCTTGAATCCGGAACCACAAAATCATCTGAGACCCAAAAATCATCTGAGACCCAATCTGTAAAACCAAGTCACCAACAGGATCACAAGTCACCAACAAGTCACCGACAAGTCACCAACTGTACCTGTAATAATGATCATTCCCTCCCCACTCACGGGTGTCATCTAGGCCAGGGTAAGGTCGAGAGAAACGCAGCATAAATAACCTTTTCATAGAATATCATCATATACACACCCGAAGTATGTAACGATAATACCCCATCAGAGTCTGAACTGCTCGTGATACCAAGTTCCGCTAAGTGGCGCAATACCACCTGCTTCCCAAGAATCACTCTATTCTTAGGTGTCCTAGATTTCACTCATAGCCTGGGTATTGGGCCTTTTACCTCAGGTAACTCCCACCCCAACAGAGAGACAAACACAACACAACCAGCACAGATGAAACATATGATGAATGCAAACATAAATGCAAACCATAAATAAATGAATGCAATAAATGAAACAGCAAAAGCAACCAAACCCTATCCTAGAGAGCGCTAGGAGAGACTCGCTTAGGGAAGATGGACCAGCAAGAGGTCAACTTGTCTTAGTCGCCAGCAGAGTCGCCAGCTGTCGCATTACGCGAAAAACCGGCGGGAAAACGAAACAACAGAGCCTCCACCGTGCGTTATTTATCCCAAAAGAGGGAAAGGAAACGCTCGAAGTAAACTTGGAAAATACATGGTCTCGCGACCAGAGGGAGATGGGATCGGGAGTCGGTTATGCGAAGGGAAGGTATTAGCACCCCTACGCATCCGTCGTACTCGACGGGATCCACGCTCAGAAGAAAGGATAAGGTTGCTAGAAACTTCTCAAACACCACATAAGGCTGGAAGGAACACACAGAAAGACAAGAGAAACAGGACTCGGCAGGATATCGCATCCTAGGCCTACGTAGTCTGTCAGGCACAGACATCAGAGTCGACGTAGTTCGGGACAGGGGAAACGTGCTCGCTAGGGTGTCGCATCCTATGCATACGTATCTTCTCTAACTAGAGAAGAATCAGAGCACTCGTAGCTCGACTAACGCACGCCAAACAAAACCACACATGAAACCGACTGCCAATCGCTAGACTTACGTCAGACTCCACACAAACAGGCAAACCTGGAAACCGAATGCCAATCGCTGGACTTACATCAGACTCCGAACCAACAAACACATACAGGAAACCAACTGCCAATCGCTGGACTTACGTCAGACTCCAAACACACACAAAGGGTTGAAAAAGACAAAGGGCGCCCGGAGAGATCAACTCATCTCCTGCCTACGTACCTCATCTGGTATGAGGATCAGGGCGACGTAGTTCCCCTACGCAGGGAAAGAACTTCGAACCTAACCAGAGACTGGGAAATGACAAACTAGAAGGGAGACTGACTCGAGCCTAATAGTTATCATGTAAATTCACCATGGTCCTAGGTTGAGGTTTCTATCTAACTTGCACAGGGAGCAAGCTATCCTAAACAGCACAGGCAAATACATACAAGCACAAAAAGCAAGCACACACACTATATGCACACAATTGGGCTCATACAAGGTTAGGCTGTGAAACACAAGCCAACTGGAATCGGGTGTAGTTAGCTCTTAACCCTAACATTGAGAATTAGGGTGAAGCTGATGAAATGGGAAGTGAGGGTAAGACCTCACAGTTCTTATCCCTGGCCTGGGAGAGCTTCAGACAAATGAAAGTGTGGGTGTTCAGAATGTAGGAACTCTTCTCCACACATGACTGACACAACAAAAATCTTGGGTTAATATCCACAATGCATCAACACAATGGTGTGAGCAAGGCGGATGTCACAACTGAATAGCAGGAGATGGATTGCACATCTCTTTTATCTTCAAATTGCCTCATAAGAGGACTTTTCCTGCTTGGCACAAAGATAAACAAACACAAGCATTGCCTCTTAAGGAGGACTTCAGACAGGTGCCTGCCCACATAACAGGACAGGTCTTCCAGACTACACGAAGTCAGAGAGTTATACCTCAATGGTTAAGCAACCAAGCAAAGCAAAAGCAAGTTCAAAAGAACTCAAAGCAACTTAAGTACCTGAAAAAAATCTAAACCAATCAGTTTACAAGTCAAACAATCAGACAGACAACAGTCAATCACATAATCAGACAAATAGTCAAAGCAACAATGTGCAAGCCACAAGCCAATAGGCACAACACAAATGACTTGGAATCAACCTACAAAACAACTCAATATTAGCCAACATCAATCAACTAATCAACTCAAATGAGTGAGCAACTCCAATCATGGCAATGTGCTTCTTAACCTGAAATCCACAACCCAAACAGTGAGTCCAAACCACTAGGTCAAAGCCTAGGGTCAAAAGAGGGTCAAACATTCAAAACAGAACATGAAATTTAACATAAATCAAATTCACTCAATCAAGAACACATTCCAAAAGGTCCCATATCAATATCATTAACCAAAAGCATTTCATGAACCAAACATGGCAAGGTATGCAAATTGTGACCACATTGTGACATCAGAAGCAACAAATGCACATTAAATAAAAAATGATTCAAATAATCTTGGAAAAATTCATGAGTAAACAGGACATACAACATGATCATCACACAAAAAATTAGGAGCATTGGACATCATTAGGCATGGCAATCACATAGCATAAGTCAAGACAAGCACAAGACAAGCACATGTGTGACACCAATTGTCACACCAAGTTAGCATAGGCATAAAACAAGGATGGGTTATGGTAAAGACCTCAAACCAAAGCCAAAACAACACTCAACATGTCTAGAAGTAGTGTGCAAAATTTCACAAGCATTGGATAAGGAACAAGCATTTCACAATCATATGAAGTTCAAAGCAATTTTAAAGCTCAAATGTGACCATCCAGAAGGAAAAATCTCAATTAAATCAGAAATGATACCAAAAATTCCAACAAAAATCATGCTCAATTATAACATCCATGCTATGCATCATACCAAAAATCAAGGCAATTGGATATCATTTGGCATGGCAAACTCATCAATCAAGTTGAACATCACAAGGTGTGACACAAATTGATACACCTAACTTAGCACATTCATAAAACAACAATGGTAATTGATAAAAATACCAAATCAACACCAAAATGTCAAGCAAGATGTCTAGTTATAGCATGCAAAATTTCATGAGCATTGAATCAAAATCAAGCATTTCACAAATGATATAGCAAAGCAAGGTCAAGCAAGCATACATGTCCAAGTATCCTAGCACCAAAAAATATCCAGCCAAGCACAATTTTCATTTTAATAATCAAAAAATAAAAGACAGCATGAGGATCACAATGGAAAAAATCTCATAATTTTTGGATCAATATTCAATTTGTTTTGATTTTTTGAAGATTGAAATAAAATGAAATGAATATGTGACAATAAAAATGAGTTAAAAGGCAATATTTATTTAATTTGAAATGAATGGCGCGCTGAATGTGAAACACAGTCGTTTCACTTAATGCGCTGGCAGTCAAACATAAGTTAAAGCGGAGACAGCCAATAGGAAGCGTGCATGGGAAATGTTTTAACCAATCAGATTTGAACCCTACTATAAACACATGAGCAACGGATTTACGTGGTAAAATGAATCAAAACCGTTCCCTAAAGGTCTGCATCGTCTTCTTCAACGCGCGGCTTATGAACAGTGGATGTTCATCAATGATCAAGAACATTTGTTCCAGATTTCACAAATGAGCACATCAACATGTAGTATATTCATCATAGATCACGAATCTAACACAAACTAAGCATGGATCATCATGTACGCATGGCATCGAGCAAATCAAGTTTCACACATGAAAATTCAACTTAACCTAACTCAGTCAAAATTGCATGGAAATTCATGGTTCAAAGCTCAGCATGATCAGCACATCAAGATCTACAATAATATCACAATAATTTTGAGAAAAGAGAGATTCGATTTGGTGACCTCTTGAAGTGCAGATTTGGAATTCGTGTGATTCAGGCCTTGCAATGCTCCAAACTTCTTTTATAATGCTTGTAGAGTTGATTGGATGAAAGCTTGAAGTTCAATTGCACTTAATTCAACCAGAATTTTGATTCACCATGGATGAGTTCAAGCTTCAATATGCTTCAAACAGGCACGATTTGCTATGGATCTATGTTCAATCTTGCTCAACGATGCTTCAGAAAGATGAATTGATCAAGATAAATGCAATTTGTTTAAAGAAATTGAAAGAAAATTTTGAGAGAAAAGTTTTGTGAATTTGATCTAGATCTGAATTTATGAGAGCTCCCCTGAAAAACAGTTAGGGTTTTGCTTTTATACCTCCCCCTAATCATGTTTAATTAAACTTAAACAAAATGCTAATGGAATGGATTAAGTTTCAAGGTGTTTTGGCAAAATTTGGTTTTTCACCCTTATGCATGAAATGTATGAATGAACAGTACACGAATTCTATTCAATTTCACTTAAAATGAATTTTTAAAATCATTGGTGAAGGCAAAATGTTTAAATAATGCACCAATTTTGAATATTGAAATTTCCCTCCAAAAATCCAAGAATTTGTAAGTGATGATATGAAGACAAATTATGCAATGTGATGCAAGATTTGAAAATTAGAATTCACAAGGAGAAGAATGCAAAAAGAGCCATCCATTTTGGAGCTTTGGTTGAGAAGTTATGCCCATTTGAATCTTCAAGTACACCTTGCCATGTTTTGATCATATCTCTTCAACCACACATGAGAAATTCATGATCTTGGACTTTTTGGAAATGGGAGAGAAAGATCTTAAACTTTCATGTTGGACAAAATTTCATTTGAAGCTTTCTTGATGATGTAATCTTGAGTTGAAGTTGGCCTAAAACCTTTCCATTTTTGGAAAATTCAAATTATAGGTCACTTGCTATTTTTGGAAAGTCTTGATCTGACTTCAAATTCTTCAATGTTGATGTTTGAAATGTCAAATGAGACTTGTTTACACATGAATGAGGCATCTCTAACCATCTCCCACCTCCAAATCCATAGTTGAACTAACAGTTGACTTCTGTTGAGTTTCTAGGGTTTCAGATGATTTTGCACATGGACTGGTGAGCCTTGAGCCTTCAATACTTTGCCATATCACTTCAAAATGATCCTTGGGTCACATGAACTCATTGTACCAACCCTAGGGCTTTGATTCCATGGAGAATACTCTGGTTGCCTTGCATAGTTGAATCTCCTGATGCCAGTCTTGCCTGATGACTTGATGGACTATGCAATGAACAATGCAATGTTAATGACCTAAACATGAAATGTATGTACAAATGGGAGGTGCAAATTTGAGGTGCTACAGCTTCCCCTATTCAATCAACTGGGAACCTGAACGGATGAGAGCAACGGCTGTCAGACCTTCAGGGTAAACAGGGATTGAATACCAAAGAACCGTAGAAATTTGCACTCTGCGGGGTAATGATACCGGATTTTTGCAACAGTAACCAGACAAGACGTTTACCGACGACTCTACTGGGGGTTTTGATTTTTATCAAAGGAAAAGTCCAACCAGACGTCAACGGACGAAAGGGAAAAACTCAGTGTTTATCGACACCAACGAAGAGGTGACCAGACATTAACAAATGAATGGGAAGACTCGATCAGACGTCAACGGACGAACGGGAGAAGCTCGACGTTTATCGACACCAACGAAGAGGTGACCACTTCACTGGGGAAGGAAAACAAAACTTGCAACCAGAAACCAGATAGGACGTTTACCGACGACTCTATTGGGTATCTCTAGCTGGGGAACGACCAGACATTTACCGATGACTGGGGAAAATACTCGACGTTTACCGACATCGAAAGATGATGTTTACCGACATCAAGGAAAGGCGACCAGACATTTACCGATGACTGGGATGAGACTCGACTTTTACCGACATCGAAAGATGATGTTTACCGACATCACACAAAAGACGACCAGACATTTACCGATGACTAGGGTGAGACTCGATGTTTACCGACATCGAAAGATGATGTTTACCGATATCAAACAAAGACGACCAGACATTTACCGATGACTGGGGAAAAAGCTAAACATAACCAAACGTCAACGGACGAACGGGAAAAACTCAACGTTTATCGACACCAACGGGGAGTTGGACAGACATCAACGGATGACCTGTGGGGAGGATACAACTATACGTCAACGGACGAATAGGAAAAACTCAACGTTTATCGACACCAACGGAGAGGTGACCAGACATCAACGGATGACCTGGGGAAAGAATCGACGTTACGCACATCGGAAGATGATGTTTACCGACATCAATAAAGGGTGACCTGGGGTGGGACTCGATGTTTACCGACACCGAACAATGGTGTTTATCGACACCCAAAGAAAGACACACACGGGTGCAAACATGACACTTACCGGTATCACAAGAGGATGACATCTGCATATGTCGAAACAAGGCTAAACACTTGCTTTCCTTTCACGGACGGGTGAGGAAATAAACCTCTCTGGGGAATATCAATCCTGAATGTTGTTAGGAGCAACTGTAGAAAACGTGCCGTACAGATGTTGAACAAAGATCCGCCTCTGCCAGGGATATGGTCCAACTGGGTTTAACACATGAATGCAAATGTTTGAATTTTTCGATGGCGTAATGTTCCATATCGAATGGAAATGCTACGCATTTTGATGATGCAATGATTACTACATGCAAAATGCAAAACGATGAACTCCAGCTGGGGAGCAAACTGATTAGATTTTCCAACTCTGTGGGGATACTCTGTCTGAGGAATACTCTGCAGGGAGTAGCACCGACTTCTCACTCATGCTGGAGAATAGCACTGCTGCTGGGGAAGGCTAAATCCCAATCCACTCGGGAACTCTGCTAGGGAAACAACCAATGCGACTTACTGGGGACGACCCATCCACAAGTAGGATAACCATTGCTGGGGATAATTTTTGCCGAACCTGATCCACTCGGGGAACCTGCTGGGGAAAACCATCAACACAAACCTCTGCTAGGGAGATCTGCTAGGGGAACACATTACAACCCTGATGGGGATAAGCATACACCGCTCTGCCGAGGAAAAGCATAACTCTGTTGGGGGAATAATATACCAGACCATGCTGGAGATAGACATCCACAACCCTGCCGGGGACAAGCGTTCACGACCACGCTGGGAATAGCAGTACTTCAAACCTGACTGCTGGGGGGATAAAACCGCTCCACTGACACCTTTGCTGGGGATACAACATCCTTCCAACTTGGTGGGGTACTGCCAACTTTAGAATAGCTGGGGACTTAACAATCCTTAGCTCTGCTGGGGACAGAAGGCACTATCCACAGACGTTTCTGCAGGGGATAAGAATAGTTCTGATAGCTTTCAGACTTGCTTGGGGAAACAACCACTTCCAAGCCTGCTGGGGAATCATCCTCAATCCGGCTGGGGAAATCCTGATCTTGAATATATGCTGGAGAGACAAGTCTCGAACTTGCTTCATCTGCTGGGGAACATCCCCATTCTCTCACACTGCTGAGGAATCAACCATGGCTTATCTGCTTCCGCCAGGGATCAAAAGGTAACAACCTGCAAAACAGCACGACAAACATGCACCAGGGAATTGCATGGACAAGATGCGCTCAAGTGTCCTCAACATTCAAAATGATTTTTAAATGTTTTATCTCTCTGCACATTATTGTCTAGCCTTCATGTTTTTATATGCAATGTTTATCAAAAATTTGGACGTTTTTATTGATTGAACATGGGCCTGAAAAGGCGAATACATCAGGAAGCAATTCCTAGAAAGAGGTAATTACGCACAAAAGGAAAAATCTATCCTAATGGCAATGTGAACACGGCATCCACTATTTCCCAATTCTGTTATAACTCACAGATCATCAGTTTTCCTCCCAACTTCCTTGCTTTCTGAGAAGAATGATTGGACCGATCCTATCCTTCGAGATGGTAGACGACGAAGCACGATGAAATACAGATAACTCAGATTGTAGTCTTCGCTTTAATCCCTCTTTTGCCTGGATCGCCCTTTCGGGTTTTCAATCCACCGGGATACCCATTTTTGCCTAAGCCGCCCTTGCGGGTTTTCGACTTACCGGGTGTACAATTTTTTCATTTTTTTTTATCCCTAACTTTTGCCCGAACCTTTCTTTTTTCCTTTTTTTCTTTGGTTCGCCGGGATGCCCTTTTTTGCCTGGACTCTTTTATTCTTTTTGTCCAGCGGGTCAATTTATGCGAGTATTTTTTGGCTACATCTGAGTTAACAGGGGACGGAAAATCTTCATCATCCATAGTTGTCAGCATCAATGCTCCACCGGAGAAAACCTTCTTCACAACATATGGACCTTCATAATTAGGAGTCTACTTGCCCCTGTTATCTGTACCGGGAGGAAGGATCCTCTTCAAAACTTGATCACCAGTCTGGTAGCTTCGAGGACGCACTTTCTGATCAAAGGCTCTCTTCATCCTTCTCTGATATAACTGCCCATGGCACACAGCTGCTAGCCGTCTCTCTTACATAAGGCTCAATTCATTAAACCTTGTTCGAATCCACTCGGCTTCGTCAAGCTTGACATCCAACAAGACTCTCAGAGAAGGAATCTCCACTTCAACAGGTAGGACTGCTTCCATACCATAGACAAGGGAGTAAGGGGTTGCCCCAGTTGACGTACGTACTGAGGTACGGTATCCATGAAAAGCGAAAGGCAGCATCTCATGCCAATCCTTGTACGTCACGACCATCTTCTGCACAATCTTCTTAATATTCTTGTTTGCCGCCTCTACAACACCATTCATCTTTGGTCTGTAAGGAGAAGAATTGTGATGTTCAATCTTGAAATCTCTGCAAAGCTCTTTCATCATCTTGTTATTGAGATTTGAACCATTATCAGTAATGATTCTCTCAGGAACCCCATAACGACAGATGATTTCCTTCTTAATGAACCGGGCAACCACTTGTTTGGTAACGTTAGCATAGGAAGCTGCTTCCACCCACTTGGTGAAGTAGTCAATCGCAACCAGGATGAAGCGATGTCCATTCGAAGTAGTAGGCTCAATCTTCCCAATCATATCAATGCCCCACATGGCGAATGGCCAAGGTGAATTCATGACATTCAGAGGGCTTGGTGGTACATGCACCTTATCAGCATAGATCTGACATTTATGGCATTTCCGAGCGTATTTGAAACAATCGGATTCCATAGTCATCCAGTAATAACCGGCTCTCAACAATTTCTTAGACATTGCATGACCACCAGCATGGGTACCAAACGAACCCTCGTGCACTTCCTGCATCAACATGTCTGCTTCGTGTCTATCCACGCATCTGAGCAAGACCATGTCAAAGTTCCTCTTGTACAACACATCATCCTGATTCAAATAAAAGCTTCCAGCTAGCCTTCTCAGGGTTTTCTTATCATTCTTTGACGCACCTTCAGGATATTCCTGGCTCTTGAGGAAGTTCTTGATATCAAAGTACCACGGCTTCTCATCAATAACAGACTCGGCTGCAAACACATACGCAGGCCTCTCGAGTCGATTCACCGCAACATGTGGCACATGATTCCACCAATGAACTTTGATCATCGAAGACAAAGTAGCCAAGGCATCAGCCATCTGATTCTCATCCCGGGGGACATGATACAGCTTCACCTTCTTGAAGAACGTCAGTATTCTTCTGGTGTAATCTCTGTAAGGAATCAAATGCGGCTGATTAGTATTCCAATCTCCATTGACCTGATTGATCACTAGAGCGGAATCTCCATAAATGTCAAGAGTCTTGATCCTCAGATCGATGGCTTCTTCTATCCCCATTATGCAAGCTTCATACTCGGCCTCGTTGTTGGTCACGTCAAAAGTCAGCCTGGCAGAAAAAGGTATATGAGCACCTTTTGGATTGATAAGCACTGCCCCAACACCTTTACCGTTCACATTCACAGCCCCATCAAACATCAATGTCCACTTGTCATCAGGATCCGGTCCTTCCTCGACAAGAGGCTCTTCACAATCTTTCATCTTAAGATACATGATGTCTTCATCAGGGAATTCAAACATCATCGGCTGATAATCATCAATCGGTTGCTCGGCAAGGTAGTCTGACAAAATACTACCTTTGATGGCCTTCTACGACGTGTACTGAATATCGTACTCAGTTAGAATCATCTGCCAACGGGCAACACGTCCGGTGAGAGCCGGCTTCTCAAAGATGTACTTTACTGGATCCATCTTAGAAATCAATAAGGTAGTATGGTTCAACATATACTGCCTCAGTCGGCGAGCAGCCCAGGCCAAAGCACAACAAGTTTTCTCAAGCTGTGAATATTTGATTTCACAGTCGGTAAACTTTTTGCTAAGGTAGTATATGGCATGCTCTTTTCGCCCAGACTCGTCATGCTGTCCCAATACACACCCCATCGAGTTCTCAGTCACTGATAGGTACATTATCAGAGGTCTCCCAGGAACTGGAGGTATGAGGATCGGAGGTTTCTGTAAATACTCTTTTATCTTGTCAAAAGCTTTCTGACAATCATCGTTCCACCTGATTGCTTGATTCTTTCTTAGCAATTTAAATATTGGTTCACACGTGGCAGTTAGGTGAGATACAAACCTTGCAATGTAGTTCAATCTCCCTAAAAACCCACGAACCTGCTTTTCAGTTTTCGGTTCAGGCATCTCTTGAATAGCCTTGACTTTTGCTGGATCAACCTCAATCCCTTTTTCACTGACAATGATGCCTAACAGCTTCCCAGATCACACACCAAACGTACACTTGTTCGTATTCAGCCTCAGTTTGAATTTTCTCAATCGGTCAAACAATTTCTGCAAATTTACCAGGTGCTCCTCTTCTGTCTGAGACTTCGCAATCATATCGTCCACGTACACTTCAATCTTTTTGTGCATCATGTCATGAAAGAGAGTCGTCATAGCCCTCTGATAGGTAGCACCTGCATTCTTCAGCCCAAATGGCATCACCTTATAGCAAAATGTGCCCCAAGGTGTAATGAATGTCGTCTTTTCCATGTCTTCTGGCGCCATCTTGATCTGATTATAGCCAGAGAAACCATCCATGAAAGAGAAAATCGAGGATTGAGCCGTATTATCAACCAATACATCAATCTGAGGTAATGGGAAATCCTCTTTCGGACTCGCTCTGTTAAAATCCCGGTAATCGACACACATTCTAACTTTGCCATCCTTCTTCGGTACGGGAACTATGTTGGCCACCCACGGGGGATAAGTAGTCACTGACAAGAAACCCGCGTCGAACTGCTTCTGAACTTCTTTCTTGATTTTAACAGCCATATCAGGACTCGTTCTGCGAAGCTTCTGCTTGACTGAAGGACACTCTTCTCTGAGAGGTAATCTATCCACCACAATATCGGTATCCAACCCAGGCATATCCTGATACGACCAGGCGAATATCTCCACATACTCTCTCAGCATCTCAATCAACCTTCTCTTGACATCTTCCTTCAAAGCAGCCCCGATCTTAATATCTTTTTTGGCATCCTCAGTACCAAGATTGACGATCTCCAACTCCTCCTGATGAGGTTGGATGACCCTCTCCTCTTGCTTCAACAATCTGACCAATTCTTTAGGGAGTTCACAGTCTTCATCACTCTCCTCTTCAGCTTGGTAGATAGGATTATTGAAATCATACTGAGCCATAACAGAACTGTTCATAGTGGATTCCATGAGATCACTTCTGCATGTTTAATGCTTTATTTTAGAAAAAGAGTTCAAGAAAGTCACAAAAAACAAAAACATTGCCATTTTTATTATCTTTGGAAAAGTGAAAAACAAAAACAGGAAGACAGGGATCACAAAATTGTTTGCAAAACGTCCTTTATTAATGATATCATTGGAAAAACATGATGAGGGCCTACAATGAACCACTACGCCTTGGGCAGAACGTAGGGTTTTATGCAAAATGAAAAACAAAAGAAAATTACTCTGTTTGAAGAGTAACTTCGACCACATCTTCTGCTGTCTAGTTGTTGATCGTCTCCCCTGGTGCACACGGGAGAACCCAGTTGTCCAGATCACAATCACTATCACCATCTTCACTACTGGCTGCAAAGACATCATCGTGATTCATCAGCCCAGTGCTGGTAAAGGTACTCGGACCTGTCTGCACACCCTGCTCCGCCTACAGAGGTTGATAACCAATTCCGAACTTGTCTTCTTTGATAGGCAAATCCACCATCTTGCCCTAACCTTCTGCTTTACCAGAGTTGACAACCTCCATTGCCTGCTTGTACGATGCAATTGAGGCACTTGGCTTCTTCTGCTCAGCAAAAGCCACCCTCTCAAGAGCAACAGTCTCGAATACCTGGCATAAAGTTTCATGGATCTCACCATCCACCTCCACATACTTGAAAGAGGATAGATGACTCACCAGAATATCTTCTTCACCACATACAATCACAATCTGACCGTTCCAGACATACTTCAGCTTTTGATGGAGAGTTGACGAAACTGCCCCAGCTGCGTGAATCCAAGGATGCCCCAATAAACAACTATATGCCGGCTGGATGTCCATCACGTAAAAGATGATATCAAATACCTCCGGGCCAATCTTCACCGGCAAGGTGACTTCACCAAAAACAGACCGTTTGGATCCATCAAATGCACGCACAATCAGATCACTCGGAGTGAGCACAACCCCTTCAACATCAATCTTACCCAGAATCTTCTTGGGCAACACGTTCAAAGACGAGCCAGTGTCTACCAACACATGAGACAACACTGCGCCTTTGCACTCCATGGTGATATGCAGGGCCTTGTTATGGTTACGTCCTTCATGCGTCAGATCTAAATCTGTGAACCCCACACCATGCCTGGTACTCACATTAGTAATAACACCTTCCAACTGGTTGACGGAGATCTCCTGAGGCACGTAAGCCAGATTCAGCATCTTCAACAAGGCATTACGGTGTGCCTTAGAGCACAAAAGCAATGAGAGGATAGAAATCTTGGACGAAGTCTAATTCAGCTGATCTACAATCTTGTAGTCACTCTTCTTAATTATCTTCATGAACTCCTCCACGTCTTTCTCGAACGACCCCTCAGGCGCCTCCTTCTGAGCAGGTTCTTCATCAACCACAGCCTGTTTACCCTTAGCCTTGGCGAGAGCCTCGACATTGTTATCTCTCAACGGTTGGGGTGCAAACAAACGACCGCTTCTGGTGAAACCTCCAGGTCCTCCAACGTTGTCCACAACTGGAACAATGACCATAGGAGTTCTACTAGGCAACCCAATAGTCACAGGAGACTGATTCATCGGCCTAATCTGACTTTCAGCCCTTCTGTTGCTGCGGTAAGCACTGTCATACTTCCACGGCACAACCCTATTATCAACAGCCCTTCTACCGGTCACAGCAATAGTAGTTGGAGCATTGACGGTTACAGGAGCAGAAATGGTAACAGGAGTACCACTGCTTGTAGGCGCATTTACAATTCTCTGGCCACGTCCTTCGGACGGTTTGAAGTAAATGGTGACGGTTGACACCACCCCACGATCTCTAACAGCCCGACTGAACTGTAAACAACCCTCATCAATCAGATTCTGAATACCAGCCTTCAACTGTATGCAACCATTTTCTGATTCAGCACATTCTACACAACCCTCACAACAGCCCGGGAATACTCCCCCATTCAACAAATGATCTTTCACAACAAACAACGGAGTCTGAATCTCCTCCACACTGACCACCAAGTCTTCAGCTTCTCCCCCTTCAACATTGTTCACTTTGTGTGCACCATGCGGAAGCATAGGGTTGTTCACAACATTCGGCACAAGAGCAAAATTGATAGTTTTAGCGTCAATTAGGTCCTGGACCTTATGATGAAAAGCCCGGTAGTTTTCAATGTGGTGCCCCGGTGCACCAGAGTGGAAATCACAACGCACGTTGGCATCATACCCAGGTGGTATTTTTGTCAACGGAGCCATTGTACGCAACTCCACGAATCCCAATCTGAGCAACTCAGGCAGCAACTCAACATAGGTCATTGATAACGGGTCAAAACGTCGATCAGGCATCCTCTGTCTAGGCTGGTACGAACGTTGTTGTTGTTGTTGTTGTTGTGGTTGTTGTGCCCTCTGTTGTTGCTGTTGACGAGGCTGCGGTGCTGGAATAGTCACAGCAGCAACCTGGCGATATTGCCCTCTGTTTGTATTTCTTCTATGTTGTACCGCATTGGTTTCACCCTCTCTTCTGCGAGGTGCCCCAGCAAATGGTTTCTTGGAAGATGAGGAACCAACATCTTGAATTTTCCCAGCTTTAATCAGACTCTCAGTCCTCTCTCCACAAATAACAACATCTGAGAAACTACCAAATGGGCAATTTCTCATCCGGTCCATGAATACTCCCTGTAAGGTACCAATGAACATATCAGTCAACTCCCTGTCCAGCATAGGGGGTTGTACTCGCGCAGCCAACTCACGCCACCTCTGGGCGTACTCCTTGAAGCTTTCACCTGATTTTTGACAAAGACTCTGCAATTGAGTCCGGCTCGGCGCCATGTCCATGTTATTTTTGTATTGCCTCAAGAAGGCCTCACCCAGGTCTCTCCAGTTTCGGATAGAATCTCTCTTAAGCTCCATGTACCAATCCAAGGAAGCTCCAGATAAGCTATCCTGGAAAAAATACATCCACATTTTCTCATCATCCGTGTAAGCAGAGATCTTTCTGTAATAGGCCTGCACATGGGTGCGAGGGCAAGAAGTACCGTTGTATTTATCAAATGAGGGTGCTTTGAATTTATAGGGGATTCTCAACCCTTCCACTAACCCCAAATTTGTAACATCAAAACCCAGGGAGTTCTGACATTCCATAGCTCGGATTTTCTCAGCAAGGGCATCAACTTTCCGATCCCTCTCTTCAACCCTCACTACATCATCGTCTTCACTGAGGAGTGTGAACATATCCTCCTGCCTGTCAACAAGCGGAGCAGGATGACGAATCGGAGCCCGGGTAGCTCTGGCATTAACAGTCTCTGCAGCAAGAGGCTGTCCGTTGATTCTGATACCCCTCAATTCATTCCCTACAGCTTAGTCATTGGCGGGAGCAGCAGCAACAACATTCTCATGAACCGGGACACCCACTGGTGAAGCACGGTTAGACGGAGGAATCACGACTTCCTGTCTCTGGGCTAAGGCACGCAACTCCTCTTGCCCTTGAACAACCCCTTGCATCATTGTCATGAATTGGGCCATGTTAGCCCTCATCTCAGCCAATTCTGCTTGAACCTGGTCCATGTTCCTCTGTTGATTCAATCTGGTTGAGTAGCGGTGCGGTCGTTGATCAGCTATCCTGCCTGACACAAGAACCAGAGTGAGAAGTCTCGATCAAGAACACCTGTAATGCAAGAATGGTATGTGTATGATGCGTGCGATGCGTATGCAGGTTAACTTTTCTTTTTCTTATGCATTATTTTTTTGAAAATAAACATGCTATGATGCAAATGATGGAGCCATGACTGGATGACTTAGTATCACGCGGCACGAGATCAAAGCTTCGGCCTGAATTCGGCATCTGCAAAGGCATCTGAGACCCAAAATCATCTGAACCCATACTTCTGAACCAAGTCACCATCTGAGCAAGTACCCTCAAATTCAGCCCGGGGATCCGAAATAAACGGAACCCTCTGATCAATACCAGGGTCAAACCTCCGGCGTCCAGAAATAAAGATCCATAAATCCGGCTTAAGGTCACCAACACAGCATCACTGGCAGAAACCTGTACTTGCAAGAATCAAACCCTCCCCTCACAGGTGAATTCTAACAAGGTCATCCTAAGGCGGACAATGGTCTCGACAATCGGGAAAAGATACTCAACGGGTTTGCCCTTTCGGGTGTGCCGTTGCAACTCTCGTAAGATCGTCTAAACCAAAGATCCGGGAAAGATCGGTCACCGAAGTCAATAGCTCAGATGAGGTGAATCAACCAAAGTGGATACTCCACAAAGGAAGAGCACTCTCAAATAAACCTCGTCCGGCTTATGGTATGTCACGTCGCCAAAAACATGTTGACCTAACATGAGAGGCAACATGAGACCACACTAATCCTAGGTGTATACTCGGGCCTGGGTTTTAGCCCCACTCAGAACACCCACCCCAAATTAGAGGAACCACATGTACAGAAGACAACACAATGCTAGTATGATGCATGCAAACATTTATGTAAATATATACACAACATAATAATCATAAATGCAATAAATGAAACAGCAAAAGCAACCTAAGCCCTATCCTAGAGAGCGCTAGAAGAGACTCGCTTAGGGAAGATGGACCAGTAAGAGGTCAACTTCTCTTAATCCCCAGCAGAGTCACCAGCTGTCGCATTACGCGAAAAATCGGCGGGAAAACGAAACAACAGAGCCGCCATCGTGCGTTATTTATCCCAAAAGAGGGAAAGGAAACGCTCGAAGTAAACCTGGAAAAGACATGGTCTCACGACCAGAGAAAGATGGGATCGGGAGTCGGTTATGCGAAGGGAAGGTATTAGCACCCCTACGCATCCGTCGTACTCGACGGGATCCACGCACAAAAGGAAGGATAAAGGTTGCTAAAAACTGCTCAAACACTGCACACAAGGCTGGAAGGAACACACAAAAAGACAAGAGAAACAGGACTCGGTAGGATATCGCATCCTCGGCCTACATAGTCTGTCAGGCACAAACATCAGAGTCGACGTAGTTCGGGACAGGGGAAAACGTGCTCGCTAGGATGTCGCATCCTATGCATACGTATCTTCTCTGACCGGAGAAGAATCAGAGCACTCGTAGCTCGGCTAACGCACGCCAAACAAAACCACACGGGAAACCGGTTGCCAATTGCTGGACTTACGTCAGACTCCACACAAACAGGCAAACATGGAAACCGAACGCCAATCGCTGGACTTACATCAGACTCCGAACCAACAAACACACACAGGAAACCGACTGCCAATCGCTGGACTTACGTCAGACTCCAAACACACACAAAGGGTTGAAAAAGACAAAGGGCGCCCGGAGAGATCAACTCATCTCCTGCCTACGTACCTCATCTGGTATGAGGATCAGGGCGACGTAGTTCCCCTACGCAGGGAAAGAACTTCTAACCTAACCAGAGATTGGGAAATGACAAACTAGAAGGGAGACTGACTCGAGCCTAATAGTTATCATGTAAATTCACCATGGTCCTATGTTGAGGTTTCTATCTAACTTGCACAGGGAGCAAGCTATCCTAAACAGCACAGGCAAATCCATACAAGCACAAAAAGCAAGCACACACACTATATGCACACAATTGGGCTCATACAAGGTTAGGCTGTGAAACACAAGCCAACTGGAATCGGGTGTAGTTAGCTCTTAACCCTGACATTGAGAATTAGTGTGAAGCTGATGAAATGGGAAGTGAGGGTAAGACCTCACAGCTCTTATCCCTGGCCTGGGAGAGCTTCAGACAAATGAAAGTGTGGGTGTTCAGAATGTAGGAACTCTTCTCCACACATGACTGACACAACAAAGATCTTGGGTTAACATCCACAATGCATCAACACAATGGTGTGAGCAAGGCGGGTGACACAACTGAATAGCAGGAGATGGATTGCACATCTCTTTTATCTTCCAATTGCCTCATAAGAGGACTTTTCCTGCTTGGCACAAAGATAAACAAACACAAGCATTGCCTCTTAAGGAGGACTTCAGACAGGTGCCTGCCCACATAACAGGACAGGTCTTTCAGACTACAAGAAGTCAGAGAGTTATACCTCAATGGTTAAGAAACCAAGCAAAGCAAAAGCAAGTTCAAAAGAACTCAAAGCAACTTAAGTACCTGAAAAAAATCTAAACCAATCAGTTTACAAGTCAAACAATCAGACAGACAACAGTCAATCACATAATCAGACAAATAGTCAAAGCAACAATGTGCAAGCCACAAGCCAATAGGCACAACACAAATGACTTGGAATCAACCTACAAAACAACTCAATATTAGCCAACATCAATCAACTAATCAACTCAAATGAGTGAGCAACTCCAATCATGGCAATGTGCTTCTTAACCTGAAATCCACAACCCAAACAGTGAGTCCAAACCACTAGGTCAAAGCCTAGGGTCAAAAGAGGGTCAAACATTCAAAATAGAACATGAAATTTAACATGAATCAGATTCACTCAATCAAGAACACATTCCAAAAGTTCCCATATCAATATCATTAACCAAAAGCATTTCATGAACCAAACATGGCAAGGTATGCAAATTGTGACCACATTGTGACATCAGAAGCAACAAATGCACATTAAATCAAAAATGATTTAAATAATCTTGGAAAAATTCATGAGTAAACAGGACATACAACATGATCATCACACAAAAAGTTAGGAGCATTGGACATCATTAGGCATGGAAATCACATAGCATAAGTCAAGACAAGCACAAGACAAGCACATGTGTGACACCAATTGTCACACCAAGTTAGCATAGGCATAAAACAGGGATGGATTATGGTAAAGACCTCAAACCAAAGCCAAAACAACACTCAACATGTCTAGAAATAGTGTGCAAAATTTCACAAGCATTGGATAAGGAACAAGCATTACACAATCAAATGAAAATCAAAGCAATTTTAAAGCTCAAATGTGACCATCCAGAAGGAAAAATCTCAATTAAATCAGAAATGATCCCAAAAATTCCAACGAAAGTCATGCTCAATTACAACATCCATACTATGCATCATACAAAAAATCAAGGCAATTGGATATCATTTGGCATGGCAAATTCATCAATCAAGGTGAACATCACAAGGTGTGACACAAATTGTCACACCTAACTTAGCACATTCATAAAACAGCAATGGTAATTGATAAAAATACCAAATCAACACCAAAATGTCAAGCAAGATGTCTCATTATAGCATGAAAAATTTCATGAGCATTGGATAAAAATCAAGCATTTCACAAATGATATAGCAAAGCAAGGTCAAGCAAGCATACATGTCCAAGTATCCTAGCACCAAAAAATATCGAGCCAAGCACAATTTTCATTTTAATAATCAAAAAATAATAGACAGCATGAGGATCACAATGCAAAAAATCTCATAATTTTTGGATCAATATTCAATTTGTTTTGATTTTTTAAAGATTGAAATAAAATGAAATGAATATGTGACAATTAAAATGAATTAAAAGGCAATATTTATTTAATTTGAAATGAATGGCGTGCTGAATGTGAAACACAGTCGTTTCACTTAATGCGCTGGCAATCAAACATAAGTCAAAGCGGAGACAGCCAATAGGAAGCGTGCATGGGAAATGTTTTAACCAATCAGATTTGAACCCTACTATAAACACATGAGCAACGGATTTACGTGGTAAAATGAATCAAAACCGTTCCCTCTAGGTCTGCATCATCTTCTTCAACGCGCGGCTTATGAACAGTGGATGTTCATCAATGATCAAGAACATTTTTTCTCGATTTCACAAATGAGCACATCAACATGTAGTATATTCATCATAGATCACGAATCTAACACAAACTAAGCATGGATCATCATGTACGCATGGCATCGAGCAAATCAAGTTTCACACATGAAAATTCAACTTAACCTAACTCAGTCAACATTGCATGGAAATTCATGGTTCAAAGCTCAGCATGATCAGCACATCAAGATCTACAATAATATCACAATAATTTTGAGAAAAGAGAGATTCGATTTGGTGACCTCTTGAAGTGCAGATTTGGAATTCGTGTGATTCAGGCCTTGCAATGCTCCAAACTTCTTCTATAATGCTTGTACAGTTGATTGGATGAAAGCTTGAACTTCAATTGCACTTAATTCAACCAGAATTTTGATTCACCATGGATGAGTTCAAGCTTCAATATGCTTCAAACAGACACGATTTGCTATGGATCTATGTTCAATCTTGCTCAACGATGCTTCAGAAAGATGAATTGATCAAGATAAATGCAATTTGTTTGAAGAAATTGAAAGAAAATTTTGAGAGAAAAGTTTTGTGAATTTGATCTAGATCTGAATTTATGAGAGCTCCTCTGAAAAACAGTTAGGGTTTTGCTTTTATACCTCCCCCTAATCATGTTTAATTAAGCTTAAACAAAATGCTAATGGAATGGATTAAGTTTCAAGGTGTTTTGGCAAAATTTGGTTTTTCACCCTTATGCATGAAATGTATGAATGAACAGTACACGAATTCTATTCAATTTCACTTAAAATGCATTTTTAAAATCATTGGTGAAGGCAAAATGTTTAAATAATGCACCAATTTTGAATATTGAAATTTCCCTCCAAAAATCCAAGAATTTGCAAGTGATGATATGAAGACAAATTATGCAATGTGATGCAAGATTTGAAAATTAGAAGTCACAAGGAGAAGAATGCAAAAAGAGCCATCCATTTTGGAGCTTTGGTTGAGAAGTTATGCCCATTTGAATCTTCAAGTACACCTTGCCATGTCACAGGAGAAATTCATGATCTTGGACTTTTTGGAAATGGAAGAGAAAGATCTTCAACTTTAATGTTGGACAAAAGTTCATTTGAAGCCTTCTTCATGATGTAATCTTGAGTTGAAGTTGGCCCAAAACCTTTCCATTTTTGGAAATTCAAATTACAGGTCACTTGCTATTTTTGGAAAGTCTTGATCTGACTTCAAATTCTTCAATGTTGATGTTTGAAATGTCAAATGAGACTTGTTTACACATGAATGAGGCATCTCTAACCATCTCCCACCTCCAAATCCATAGTTGAACTGACAGTTGACTTCTGTTGACTTTCTAGGGTTTCAGATGATTTTGCACATGGACTGGTGAGCCTTGAGCCTTCAATACTTGGCCATATCACTTCAAAATGATCCTTGGGTCACATGAACTCATTGTACCAACCCTAGGGCTTTTATTCCATGGAGAATACTCTGGTTGCCTTGCACAGTTGAATCTCCTGATGCCAGTCTTGCCTAATGACTTGATGGACTATGCAATGAACAATGCAATGTTAATGACCTAAACATGAAATGTATGTACAAATGGGAGGTGCAAATTTGAGGTGCTACAGGATCAGGTATTTCTTTTAACTGATGAGTGTTTACAAGCGTTTGAAATTTTAAAGGAAAAATTGGTTACCGCTCCAATTATAGTCGCTCCAAATTGGAATTTGAATTTTGGGCTCATGTGTGATGCGAGCGACTATGCAATCGGAGCGGTATTAGGCCAAAGAAAAGAGAAAAAAATTCATGCGATACACTACGCAAGTAAAGTTCTTAATGAGGCTCAAGTTAACTATGCCACCACTGAAAAAGAATTACTTGCGATAGTGTATGCGCTTGAAAAGTTTAGGCCCTATCTTATTGGTTCCAAGAATTTGCGATAGTGTATGCGTTGGATCCTCTTCATGCAAGAATTTGATGTTGAAATCAAAGACAAGAAAGGATCGGAAAATTTGGTGGCGGATCATTTATCTCGCTTAGTTAATGTGGAGGTTACCGCTTCCGAGAAGGAAATCCGGGAAGAGTTTCCTGATGAAAAACTTTTCAAAGTTCAAGTTAGGTCGTGGTTTGCGGACTTTGCGAACCATAAGGCTAGTGGTTTGGTGCCTCCCGACCTAAATTCGAACCAAAAAAGGAAATTTCTCTCGGATGCTAAGTACTACGTGTGGGATGACCCATACTTGTTTAAGTTGGGTGGTGATAACCTTTTGAGGAGGTGTGTTACTGGCGATGAAGCGTAAAGCATTCTTTGGCATTGTCACAACTCTCCTTACGGCGGACACTACAATGGGGCAAGAACGGCCACTAAAGTCCTTCAGTCAGGATTTTATTGGCCTAATATTTTCAAAGACGCAAATGCCCATGCAAAAAATTGGGATAGTTGCCAAAGAAGTGGTGGGATTGGTAAGAGAGACGAGATGCCTCTCCAAAACATCCAAGAGGTTGAAGTATTAGATTGTTGGGGTATCGACTTTGTTGGACCATTCCCACCCTCAAATAGTAATGAATATGTGCTTATGGCGGTTGACTATGTTTCTAAGTGGGTTGAGGCGATTGCCTCACTTCGGGTGGATGTTAAAACGGTAATAAATTTTTTGAAGAAAAACATCTTTTCCCGTTTTGGAACCCCCCGTGTGTTGATTAGTGACGGAGGGTCGCACTTTTGTAATGCACCGTTAGAAAGCATTTTGAAACATTACGGTGTATCACATAGAGTCGCGACTCCGTATCACCCACAAGCAAACGGTCAAGCCGAAGTCTCTAATCGTGAGATTAAGAGAATTCTTGAAAAAACCGTGTCGAATTCTACAAAAGAGTGGTCGCAAAAGTTGGATGAAGCTTTATGGGCATACCGTACCGCTTTTAAAGCTCCAATTGGGCTAACTCCTTTTCAATTGGTATTTGGTAAGACTTGCCATTTGCCGGTCGAATTGGAGCACAAAGCTTTCTGGGCTCTGAAATTATTGAACTTTGATAAGGATTTGGCCGGTGAAAAAAGAAAAGTGCAATTGCTTGAGATGGAAGAAATGCGCAATGCCGCATATCACTCGAGTTGGTTGTACAAAGAAAAGGTGAAAGAGTATCATGACAAAAAGCTTAGGAAGAAGGAATTTGTGCCCGGACTGTTGGTCCTTTTGTTCAATTCTAGTTTGAGACTATTCCCCGGAAAATTGAAATCTAAAAGGTCCGGGCCATTTCGTGTCAAAGAAGTCAAAGAGTATGGAGCTTTTGTCATTGAGGACTTGGAGAAGAAAGATAGTTGGACGGTTAACGGCCAACGTTTGAAGATTTATCTTGGCGGTCTTGTGGATCACGAGAGGTGTGCAATATCCTTGGATGCTCCTCTATGAGCATCTCGAATCGTCGAGCTTATCCGACGTTAAACAAGCGCTTGTTGGGAGGCACCCCAACATTGTAAGTATTTACAGCTTTGTGTTGTGTGGTATTGGTATTCAAATTGGTGGAACCTTGCTGAATTATGTTGTGCAGTGTTGTTTTGAAAAAAAAACAGATCCTGTCATGTTCGCTAGCTACTCGCTAGGCAAAGACAGTAGTGAGCTGTTCGCTAGGCGAAGACAGTAGCGAGTCGTTCGCTAGCTCTTCGCTAGGCGAACGTTGCGTGACAGAACTTTATTTTATTTTTTAGAGGGCCACTCATTTGGCCCCAAAACCCATTTATTTTGTTTTAGTAACATAGGGTCACGAACTCACTCTCACTTTCACACTTTTCACTTCCATCTCACACAAAAACTTTGAGAATCATCCTTGTGCAAACCCTACATGTTGCATTTCAGAATCAATCAACCTCTTCAATCAGGTTTGTTCTGCCTCCATTCCTTTGTGCTTTTGATGTTGTAAATTCTGAAGAATGAGTCATTAGGGTTGAATTTTGGGAGATTGGGTTTTTAGGTTTGCATGTATGTTTAGAACGATTCCTAGCATGTTAAATTACTTTGTTTCTGGAATGGGTATCATTAGACTTTGGGTTTTCTGAAATTGGATTGTTAATAGTGGAGAACTCAGAATCCCGTAACACTCGCTAGCATCTTCGCTAGGCGAATTTGTGGCGAACATTCGCTGTCACTTCGCTGGGTCCTCGCTAAGCGAAGCTGTAGCGACCATGACAGTATCTGGTTTTTCTGTTTTGATCTCTAATCTGTTTTGTGGTTGCGTGTTGTTTCTTTTCTATGATTTTACAGATGGCATCCAGGTCAAGTGCTGCAAAAAAGAGAAAGGTCGGGAGCACTTCCCGCACTGTGCCAATTCAATTTGCCACCGATAAATTCATTGGGGCGAAGCAAGCCGCACGTTATGTGGCGTTGGAGAAAAGGAAAATCTTACCTGAGAAGAGGTTTTTGATCAACCCACAAGGCGAATATCGTGCATTTGCAGGGTTGATAAATAGCAAGAAATGGGACAAGTTGATCTCTCCACTCGAAAGCTATGATATTGAGATAGTGCGCGAGTTCTATGCGAACGCGCTGCCAAATGACGACGAGCCTATCACTTGGACTACAAGAGTGTCAGGACGTCAGGTCGCTTTTGATAGGGATGCTATTAACCGAGTGCTTGGTGAACCGCTCCATCTGTGAGTTAATGAGAGGGATGCATTCCACAGAGATCTGAGGCTCCATAGGGACACTGATACTATTTCTGCGGCCCTGTTGTTTGAGGGAAAGTCGGTTGAGGTGAACCCATCTGGGGTTCCTGTGAGGTACCATCGGGAGGATATGATTCCCTTGGCTCAGCTGATCTTGATGCTGGTTCTGACTAACATTAAGCCCAAGTCACACACGTCGACCGTACCGATCCCAGTGGAAAACTTGGTCCACTGTATTCTAACTAATGTACAGATCAATGTGGCGCGAATCATTGCGATTGAGATGAAGTCCGTGGTTGAGAGCGGGCTAAAGTCGGGGGCGCGAGTTAACTGCCCCCTTGCTTTTCCTTGTCTCATCATGGCTTTGTGCCTACAGTCGAGGGTGAAGCTACCCTCCCGCAGTCAGGTAAGGATTCCTTCGGCAATCGACGATCGATATGTGGCCAAGTACTGTAAGCCGAAGAACATTCGAGGTAGTACAGTTGCTGATGATACCGGGGCTGCTGATGGTCCTGGTGCTTTTTCTCAGGGGTTTGATCCTTTCCAGCAAGCTGTTTGCAATTACAATTGGGATTGGATGGCGGCGAGTCAGCGCGTCATGATTGATATACATGACTCTATGCACGTATTACAGTTGCAGGTACGTGACCCTTCTGGAGAGCATCCTACGATGACGCGTGAGCAGTTCCTGCAACATGCTAGTTGGCCTGAGGACAGGCCTGTTTTCGGAGAGGGGGCGGGTGCTGGTGCTTCTGGTGCTGATGGTTCTGGTGGCGCTGATGATGATGATGATGATGGTGATGATGATGGTTCCGGTTCTGAGGCCGGTAGTGAAGAGAGTTCTGAGTCCTATGAGGACTAAGTTTTTTTTTTATGTTATGTTTTATTTTCTTGTATTTTCAGATATTTGGTATTTTGGTTATGTACTTTTTGGGGTGTTTTGTCCCCACGCACATTTTAACATTTTGAAGTTATGGTTGTTGTTTATGTTTTAAATTATTGTGTTTGGTTTGAATTTCTTTTGTTTAATAAATTTTTGGTTGTTGAGGTCAAACCTTCTAGATTGGTTGCTCCTCAAAGAAGTATCCAATGAAGGTGCATCCGAGCTTGGATGGCGATGATAAAAATAAACAAGCGAATAATGCTAAGGTACATGGTTACCTCCGGTTAGAATTTTAGAATGCATTAAGAACTTTACTCTTTTCGTAATTGAATATTGTTCCTTTTGCAACATAATTGAATGAGTGATTCACCTAGGGCTTAGAACCACAAATTGTGAGGAAACCTCCATTGTAGACTAAAATGTTGGATTCTAATAAATTGTGTTGATTCATTTGATTCATGCTTTGTCTTTTATTATTGTGAATTTGTGGAAGCAATTAGAAATGATCAAGGCGCTTGTTTTCTTTCGAGCACAACCAGTTCCAAATACAACTCACCGGTGAGCAGAGAGTATTCGTGAACCCCTTTGAGCTTAAACTCTTGAATCTCAGCTTGAAATAAGGCGAGACGTCAAAATCTTTTTTCTTGAAACCCTGAAATTTTTGATAATTGTTCTTTTGCCGTAAAAAGTCAAGAGCATTCACTTGGGGTGAGTAAAAGAGAAGTTGGGGAGAACGAAAATGAGAATCGGTAGGTGCCACAACTCTTGAATAATCGAGCAAGCATTGAAAAAAAAAATTAGAAAAGAGAAACATTTGTTTTGTGAATACGATGTGAAAAAAAAATGAAAATGAATGCTTGCTTGGAAGAAAAATAGTGAAAAACAAAGTTGAGTTGTGAAATAAGAATTGTGAAGGTTTCAAATGAGAAACAAGTGGAACGAAGTTGAGATGTGTGAATAGCTTGTACAATGAATGTCTCTTTTGCGTTGGCCTGTTCGTTTTCAATGGCCTTAGATATGACCCTTGTTTGTAAACCTGACCAAGCTACAACCGGAAAAGACCTTAGTGATCTTCGTGCTTCCGCATTTTCATTTATAATTGTTAGACATTGTATGAATTGAATTGACTTTTGCATTGTTTGTTGGAGAGTGAAATTGTCCCCGCGGTTGCAAACGCGTAATTTCTTTAATCCTTATTTGAAGAGGAGAGATAGGGTGATTCATTCAGGATAACATTGTTGTGCATTGATACATGTTTTGCATTGCTATAAGGCTTTAGTTCTTGTGTATTGTGTTATTCTAACCATTGGGAACTTGTGTCTGGTTGATTCTCTTGTGTTTGAGCCATTTTATCCGATTTCGGAAAAATCTTTTTCTTTAAGCAAATCCTCTTGTCCTTCAAGAGGCATACTTTGCTTGAGGGCAAGCAAGAATCTAGTTGGGGAGAATTGTTAGATGCCCAAGTTTGCTTATTTGAGCTATCAAATGTGGGCATCTTTCACTATATTTTGTCGAAAAAGTGTTCGAAACCGCCCTTGCTTTTGTTGATTTGCAATACTATGTGAAATGATCTTGGTACCTTTAATTTGTGTGTTATTGTGCAGGAATTAGGCATGAAAGAGTAGAAAACTAAGGCACAAGAAAGATGGCAAAGGAACCAAGAAAGAAAGCAAACATAAGCATGCTCGCTAGGCGAGTGAGGTAGCGAAGTCTTCGCTAGGCGAGCACGCAGCGAGATGCCAGCGAACACTTCCAGTAGCAAAAAGGTTAAAACTCGCTGTGGTGAGGGAAGTAGCTAAGTATTCGCTAGGCGAGCATCCAGCGAGCAGGTAGCGAACAATTCCAGTAGCAAAAACATCAACACTCGCTGGAGCGAATGAGAGAAGCGAGGGCTTCGCCTAGCGAAGGATTGTTCGCCTAGCGAACAGATGCAAACATGTCTGGGATGATTCCTCTGGACGCAGGCTCTTCTGGTGATTTATTTTGGGGCTCGCTAGCATGATAGCTCAGCAACCATTTTTATAAGTAGTATGGGCTACTTTTTGGAACATATCTTTTTATCATCTTTTTACTTGTTTTTTTGGCTAGAGGTGATTTTTGTGCCCTAGAAACCCCATTTCTCATTCTTCTTCTTCTCTTGACAATATTTTACAAAAAGAAGGTGGATTCCCATCCAATCTCGATTCTTCGACTCGAATGTTGATCAACCTTCTTCCGAAACTTGTTGTTCAAGCTACCATGAAAATGAGTAGCTAAGTCTTTCATTTTGTCAAGGTTAGATGTAGATGATCATAAGCTTTGTATGTATATGGGTTGATCTTCATTTGTAAACTCTTTGATGATGAATGTATGGTGAAAACCTTGTTTTATTGATAACTCTTTGTGTTGGTTTATTATTGAAAGGTGTTTTCCAACTCTTGACCTAGGTTTTCATCCATCCTTGTTCTTTAGCTAGAGATAGTATTGAATGAGTTTGTTCACTAAAAAGTTAAACCTAAAAGTTGTCATTTTGATAGATTGTGTGAGAAATCAACAATGGATCAAAATGGGAAAACCACAATGTGTGTTAGAAATAAACACATTGGGAGGATTTTGTGAATGTGTTTATCATCTAATGGAGTTTATGAGTTTTGTTTGATCGAACATATGCATGCAAAGTGATCGTCGAACCCTAATTTTGACAATCTTTCTCAAATCGTCCAACCAAAACTTTTACCGCAATTTCTTACTTTTTATGCAAGCTACCGTAACCGAAAACTAAAACCCCCCTTGTTACTATAAGTTAAGAACTTAACAAATGTCGAACGACGGCAATATCACATAATCCTTGTGGAGACGATAACAAATCCTGATACTCTATCCCCGTTCCAACAGTGAGTAGGTCCTCTAAACTGTTGTAAAACACCACCATACATAGCTTCTCACCACCGTGGACAAGCCTTAACCACTATACATCATGATATACCTACAAGGCCTCTGAGTACCCCCTTCCCTTGTACAAGTAACTGGCACACATGTACATTATGACAGATACATAAGTATTACAACATGATCATGAGTCTTGCCATTTCTTGTAAGGTAGAATTCTTCCTTTCGACAATCCCAACTTGTTGGGGTGAGAAGTGTAAGATCCCTCACCCACCCTAAATGTGATTAGAAGAGAGCCATGGTAATTAGGAGGTGATTAGTATTAGATTAATCTAAGTCTCCTATAATTAAGCTACTAGTGGTAAAATTAGTGAATATGATCAAATGGCAAGAGTAACTCGGTATTTTTCCTAGTCTGTATATACGCCAAAATTGGACATGGAAAACCTCATTTTAATTCAGAACTTAAAAGAATCCAAGGGAAAATAGAGAAAGGGGTGAGTAGAACAAGGAAAGGAAGGAGAAAAAGTCGTTGATCAAGCATTGCATGTGTGAATTTTGAGTTTCTTGAAGAAGAGTCAAGGTTGATTTGAGTAAAGCATCAAGTGTCCATCATCAGCTTCCTTCTATCCCTCTCTAATTCAGGTTTCGTTTAGAAAGGTGGGTTCCCTTAGGGTTTTGATTTTGGATAGCCTTAGGAGATTGAATGTTAGGGGGTTTATTCCTTGATTTGTGTTGATTTTGTTTTTGCTTGATTTTATGCCATAACACGCTTGTTGATTGTGATAATTGTGCGATAATTTATGCATGATTTATTTTAAAATGTTTCCAACCTCTATCTTTGTTAGGACATGATTGAATTAAGTTAGGGTTGGAAAAATGATGGAAATTCAAATGAATTTTGGTTTAGCAAATGTGTGTAACGGGTTATACATTGTTAGTAACCAGTTACCAGACGATGAAATGGCCAAAATATGAGGCAGTAGCCTCATGTTACTGATTACATGTTTTTGTAATTGTTACCCACCCTGGAACCACCATAAAATGAGTTTTGAAACTCCGATTGGGATAGAGACAAATGTTTTTTTTAAATATAATTGAAAGGTATATCCTATGGTAAAAGGGAATGATACTTTTAAGTTATATTTTATGTTAAAATGTTTGAATTACCATCTATCCTTCTAGGGTAAGTAATAACATATATTGAATAATGAATCTTATTGACCTAGGTGATATTTGATTAATGATCAATTGAAATGAGTAAATTGGGTGAGTAACCCTAGGGTGATAGATAAAACATCTAGTATTTGGATGTGTAGTCGTACTCCAAGTTGGTGAGTATCGATAAGATTGGTTTGAAAGAAACCAAGTACAATACGGATGATGGATGTTGAGAATCTCATAGCATGTCATTTAATCTAGTTTGTTATTAGGGGGATAATCTATGGAAAAGGGGTTGGTAGTCCATAAAACTTCCTTAGTCGAAAGGATTAGTAGGAAGTCCCTAATTCCGTAAAACTAGACTCATAAATAAGGAGTATTAGTTTGTAGTGGATGTTCCGTGAAGTTATTTGTCTCTTGAATTCTACATGGCACATATATTGACTTATTAACATTCTCATATTGTATGAAGTTGGATGAGCTTCGTTCGCTTTTATTTTTATTTACCTGATACACGAGTGTAATACTAGTAGAATTATAATACTACTAAAAACCTTTTGAACGAGAGGACTTATGGTTTAGCAGGGCTCAACTTAGATAGAAATATCGCACACCATTTTGTTGATATATTTCTCAGATGAGCAGATCTCAGGCAAAGGAAAGAGCAGGGCGACTTGAGGTGGTGAAGAACTTTCCTTGTGTTTTTTGTTTCCGCCTTGTATTTTGATCTTAGTGATATGTATCAGACATGTTATATGTGTATGCTTTATGTTGTAGACTTAGTTATTTTCAAGTATTTATGTCATTTATACATTGTTATATGTATCATTACCAATGTTTCACATTTTGAATAATGGTAATTCTAGCTGGTATCTTATTCAGGGTGTTAAAGTTGGTATTAGAGAAGGTCGATCCTCGACCCTTCCATGAGACATAAATAGTTAAATATTTTCTTCCTCATATGTGTGTTGACAACATGATTTCTATTGTCAAAGTATTTAGTTATCGAGCCTAATCTACTCGATATTTATATATGTGATAGGACGAACTATTATTGAGCCACCACGAGGATGCGGAAGACCGAAGGGAGTTCACACTCTAAATGTGGAGGCCAATCAAGGAGGGGGAAATTATGAGGACCGTTGGGAAAAAATTATGAACCAACAAAAACAACATTAGGTGCAAATGGAATAAAAACAACATGGATTTATGATGTGAATGATGCATTAGATGTAGGGTGTCTCATAACCCCAACCTCCTCAGCAAGGAATAGGGAATCCGAGCTTCTAATACTATTATTAGATGAATCCTCTAAAATTTGAAGGACGTCTAATAGGCCTTTTGTAACACCCGGTTTACAACGGTCTTCCTGTTAACCATGGTAATAGTTCTTTTTTTGGTGCTTTTTTCCGTTTCACATTTAGTAAAGGATATTTCACAACAGTTATACGTACCAATCCTAGTGAAATGCACCTGAAGTGAAAGGGTTTGAATCCCAAGCACCAACAATTTTTTATTTATCATGAAATAATGGGCTTGACCCTAACATTTCATCACGATTTGTATTGTCAACCATGGTGAAAGGTGTTACTTATTTATATATAAGAAAAATTATCTCTAGCTTTATTATATTACAACTGCTCTCTTAAAACAAAACTCTAACATTTCTTTCACTCGCCTCTCTCAAAACATAACCCTAACATCTCTTTCACTCGTCTCTCTCAAAACAAAACCCTAATATCTCTGTCACTCATCTCTCTTATATGGAAATCCCAATCTCATGCAACCAACTCGTCTTCTTTGAAGGATACATTTGTTGCATCAAATCTTAGCAAATGGTTACTTTACATGTTCGTCTTCACTATATTTTATGTTTCAAAATCTATTTATGTATTATTATTTATGCTTCAATATATTGTTTCATAATGTTTAAACTTTTTGCTTGATTTGACATGTAGGTAGGGATGTTTGTTTCAATAATGAGGAAGAAGATAAAGTGAGCATTACAATTATATGACTTTCATTGTGGATACCGTTATGGGACATGTACATTTCTGAAACATTCTATGAGTTGATATGTTTGTTGTATAGTGTATGTTGTTTATGGTTTGTTGTTGATGAATGTTGTTGTTAATGTTTGTTTAGAAGATGAATTGATTATATCTTATGTGGTTTGAGTGTTTTTCCAATCCCTTACCGAAGATATAACTTTTTAGATTGCATTAGAAAATTATAATATGATAGATAAAGTTATATTAGAAAACAAGTACACGTTTAATTCTAGATAAGAACTCTTCACCCCGTTATCTGCATATTATTCTTTAATTGTTAGAACTTTATTTAATGATTGTAGTTCTTCAATCGCACCTTTATTTAATGATTGTAGAAAGATATCAAGCAAGTAAGTATCAGAAGGACTATGGTAGATTCAACCAACAACTGAAGTCGAAGGGGTCTCCATCAAAAGGTAAGTAGAATCATAATACAAGACTAGTGCAACCACCACAAAGCAATTCTTGTAAGGGGCCTCACTTTGGGAGATGTCATTCTAGAATAATTAAGTGCTATCATTTCCAGGAGCTAGGCCACCTTAAGATGAATTTTCCAAACATAGGGCTTAAGAGACACACCGGTGGGATGACCCGGTAGGGAAGGTCAAATCCACATGGTTAATGCAAGGAAAGCCAAGGATAATAGTTACTTGGTAGCACGTAAGTGTTATAGGCATGGCCAACCTCTCTTTGTTCTTTTTGACTACGGAGCATCACACTCATTTATTTCAATCAAGTATGCAAGTATGTAGGATCAAGAAAGGATTGTTGGGGTTATAGTGAGCATTGTGTAATGAGGAATTTGAATAACTGGAAAGTAATCAAGTTTGAGAAAACCTTAGGCGTGAGACTAAGCGTTGGTTCTAAAAGGGACTACATCGTATAATTCACAAAAGGATGCCTAGCGTGATCTTAGAGCCAGATACAAGGCAAGGTCATTAACATATTATTTCTCTAAATTTGTATTTACTATATGAGTATTCTTATCCTAATGTAATGGGACGATCATACTAAATATTTTTAGAGAGGACGATGTTGTCTTAATGCGTATAACTTAATTGTATGACCCAACAAGGAATGTTAGAACCTCACATTGAGTTCTAGTAAGGTTAAGTTAATCTGATCGAGGCTAAACTCTTATGTGAGGTACTTGCATGGTCAAACTTGTGGGATATTAGTAGGATATTATCAGGTTGTAATGTAGAATTTGAGTTGAGGCGCACATAAGTATGAGAGGTAACCCTTAGAATCTTCTATGTGTGTATTATGTGGATGGTCACTTATATGATATAGAAATATGAACCGAGTATTGTTAGGCCAACCTAGATGGATTATATCCAATATAGGCGAATCGTGGGCATGTTGCACTCTTAGATTTTTAGTATATTCCTATGGAGTGAGACTAGAAGGACTCAAATGGGGATTACACCAAAGATACCTGTCCATTTATCTGGCCATTGTATGATACTAATTGGTTCACTTGTGTACGTGGCCTTAAAGTCTAATCCCCATGAAAGGCTTACGAGATGTATAAAATTCCTTTGTAAATGTCGCGTCTATAGGGTTTGGATGGATAACGTTATAGGACGTTGAGTGGTTCACTTCAGTACATGACCTCAGAGCCTGACCCTCGTATGAGTGCTACTAGGCGTATATAGCAGTGTGGTGTCACTATTGGTACACTTATGTACACGGCCTAATGCATCCAAAATGCATTAAAAATGCATTTGGAAACAACTTGGAAAAGGTCTCATGCATAAAAAATGCATGAAAAATATTTCTTTTTTTTATGAAAACTTGCATTATAGGCCAACACATACGTCTACAGGTCGACCTATAGAAATTGTTTTTCTACTATTGGTCAACACATCTATTCCATAGGTTGACACCCATGTTGCAATATTGAACCCTGTAGGTTCTAACTCATGTGTTGCCTCTTCAAGTTGATACATAGGCAACGCATGACATACACAGGTCAACACATGAGGTTATACATGTCGGCTTATGTGTCGAACAAGTCAGCACATGACTTTCATAGGTCGGCCTAGGCGACGAAAATTTTCAAAAATTCATAATCTTTCCAAGTCTTGTGCATTCCTTTTTCCCCTAAACATGCATGCATATAAATAATTCATACATGCACCATTGTCTAGTAAGGTTTCTAGCGAGTAAAACCTATATAAAATCGGGATTTCAAAGCATTCTCATCATCTTCAATCTATCTTCTATGAATACACACAATCAAACTACACATAATCCTTTTTTTTTATTGGGTGCCATCTAGATTAGGGTTGATAATGTCTAATTAAGTTGTTTGTACCATTAATATTGGGTTGAGAACTTTGAGGATTTCAAATTAGAAAACCATGGTGGGGTTTTTCCTTCAAGATCGTTAGAGTTTGAAGGTTTTGGACAAGATTACACAATTCGGATCCGACCGAGTGAATTCTTTGAAGAACAAGAGGTTCTTGGGTAAAGGAGTAACGTTGGACAGTGGATCGCATTCGTAAATCTTAAGTTTTAATAAGTGTACACTTGGAATTAATTCAACCTAGTGAAAGCTTTTAAGAACAAAGGGTTTCATTCAAAGAAGTAGTGTGATAACGGTGAATTGAAGCGACATTCTTGGTTACTTGATCAATCTTTGATCAAGGGTTTTGGAGGTGGTAAAATTAACATCAAACATAGGGTTCATAGGGTTGGATTTCTTCATCTCTTATATTTGCATATTTTCAAAGCAAGATATAATATAATATCTCAATTCAAATTTGAATTAAGGGAAGACTTACCCATAACGAGGTCGATTAGGGAGCTGCCTAAACAAATCCTAAGTGTGGAAGATTCAATCTTCTTACCTTCATGCACATATTTTCTTCTTTGTTGTGCCTTTTTGTTCTGTTGAATTTCTTGATCAAATTCACTCTACTTTCACACACTTATCCCTTCTGGTTATATTTTGCATTTAATGTGTGTTTATTTCTCCTGTGTTTTCTGTGTAACACAGTCTCTCTCTCTCAACCCATTTTGTGAACTAGTATCACAACTATGTGAACATAGTAACAAATTCTTCAACCCCATATGTAACACCCCGATAATAATATAATGATTATTTAAATTAAGTTAATAATATATTTATTAATTTAATTAGTTAATTGGATTATTATTATTATTATTTTGGAATTATTATTATTATTATTATTGGAATAATAATTATTGGAAAATATATATAAGTTGGAAATAAGAGAAAGAATCCCATTGGAGTAAAAAGTTTTTTTACGTGAAAAACAGAGAAGCGATTGTGAAAGAGGAAAAGGGCAAAGAGGCAGAGCAAGAGGAAAGAGGTTGAAGAAGGGAAGAGCTGAAGCTTAAAGATTCGCCGGATTAACTCAGGTAAGGGGGGTTTATCGTCGTTTAATGGGTATTATGGGTTAGCATGTAATGGGTAGTGATAAACCGTGAATTGACCCTAATTGAGATTTGGAATGCTGAGAAATTTTGATGAATAAGTTGTGTGAAAACTGTAATTGAATCGATAATGGTGTGTGTCGTAAATTGCTGGACGTGTAGCTTTTTACGGAATTGGAATCGGAGGTCCGGAAGTCCTCCAACGGCGGGAAATGCGGAGAATTCTGCATTCTGCCTTGTGTTAGCGCAGGAACAGCTTCTGTCTTGCGTTAACCGGTTAACCCAGGGTGTTAACCGGTTAACACTGTGTTGTATTTTGAATAATTGTTGTTTTGTCTGCGTTAACCGGTTAACCCAGGGCGTTAACCGGTTAACACTGTTGTGATTACTGAGATATTGCTGTTTGTGCTGCGTTAACCGGTTAACCCAGGGCGTTAACCGGTTAACACTGTTAAGTTTTGGGCAGGAGGCATGTTTGTGCTGCGTTAACCGGTTAACCCAGGGTGTTAACCGGTTAACACTGTTGCAGAGTGGAAAATTGGTGTTTTAACTGTGGTGTGCCTCTTTGAGGGTTGGCCTATGTTGGCATATGATGTAATAGGGATTAATTCCCGCTGTTTTGAGCAGTATAGGTATTAGTAGAGTGTGCTAATACTGTGGTTAATTAATTGACATGATATAATATGTTGATACATGTGTTGATGATGTATGATGGTATGCATAATGTGAATGTATATGTTATGCATGTGTTTGTGAATGGACTGTTTTATGGCTTAGAGTGTGAGCATATGTCCATTGTGAATTTTGTTGTGATGTTGCATTGCTAGGTGATTAGCATGTATATTGTGGCCTTTATGGTGGTAGCTAATTCCCATGGTGAGGAATTAGTGAGTAAATTATTGTGAATTGTTGTTGATGTTTGCATGCTAGGTGATTAGCGTGCATAGCATAGCCCTTGGGGTGGTAGCTAATTCCCATGGTGAGGAATTAGTGAGTGAGTCACTAGGTCTCAAATGAGTGGGACTAGTGAGCTTGGTAGCCGTATCTGGGTTTGATCGGTGAAGGTTGAACTATATGTTCACGAATAGTCGATACCGCATGCATGGAGTCTCATTGCATAATATGTGTATGGCGTATAACATGAATGGATGTATTCCAATATTATACGTGTGTAGTATTGATATTGAGTATGAGTATGAGTTGTGTTGGTATTGAGTATGATAGTTGAATTGATGTGCCGTTACTGATTAGGGTGATTAATGTGTTATTTACTTAACATTACATGAGATTTTATAATGCTTATTATATCGATTGAGGAACTCACCCTTACAAGTTTATTTTCAGGTAACGAGCAGTGATTGAGTAGAAGCTAGTCCTTGGAGTCTAGTGTAGTTCCTTAGTGGGTCATGCTCTGATAGATGTAACATCGAGACGGGATGTTTTACTTGTTTTTCATTGATGATTGTTGAATAAGCTTACATGTATTGTGTTACATGTTTGTATTGATGTTGGATTTTATTCCGCTGCGAATTATGCAAATGTTTTATTTGATTAAATAAATGAGCATGACAGGATAATTTGGAACATGGTGTGAAGTGTTTGTGTGACACCCTTAAATGGCATAATTACTCTGATTTGTATAAGTTGTTTTAATTAAATATTTGGGGTATTTTAGAAGGGTGTTACATTAGTGGTATCAGAGCATAGTCGGTCGAGTCGAGTCGTAATTATTCTGTTCCCCGTACGGGATAGGTGTTGTGTGACCCTATCAGTACTTATTGTTTTAGTTTGTTGGGTTTTCAGAATAGAGATGGCTGGAAGAGGTAGAGACGATGCTGCGATTGCTGAGGCTCTGGGTATGCTAGCTGGAGTACTTGGAGGGAATCCGAATGTTGTAGGCATGGGAGCTGCTCGTCAATTGAGTGAGTTCCAGAAGAACAATCCTCCAATGTTCAAGGGAGCATACGATCCCGATGGTGCTCAGAAGTGGTTGAAGGAGATTGAGAGAATCTTTCGAGTGACTGAGTGTGCCGATAACCAGAAGGTCAGGTTCGGTACGCATATGCTGTCAGAGGAAGCTGATGATTGGTGGGTTGCTACCCGCACTGAATTGGAATCTGCTGGGAATACTGAGATCACTTGGGCTGTGTTCAGAGAGAGATTTCTGAGGAAGTATTTTCCAGAGGATGTCAGAGGAAAGAAAGAGATAGAGTTCTTGGAATTGAAGCAGGGTAACAGGTCTGTTACGGAGTATGCTGCTAAGTTCACAGAGCTGTCAAAGTATTACACACCCTACAATGAGGCTGCTGGAGAATTTTCGAAATGTGTGAAGTTTGTGAAGTTTGAGAATTTTCTGACTTGGTTGACTGTTGCAGGATTTTTGAACAGGATTCCAAAGCCAGAGCAGAGAGCTATCAGCAGAGGGTTGATAGGAAAGGCAAGAATCAGAATGATCGTGGAAAACCGTATGCAGCTGGCAAAGGTTTTCAGAAGCAGAGTGGGATGAAGAGGCCTAGTGGGGGAGACTCTAGTGCCCCTGTTAAGTGTTACAGATGTGGTCAGGCTGGACATCGTGTCCATGAGTGTACCAGTGCTGAGAGGAAGTGTTTCAAGTGTGGAAAAGGTGGTCACTTGGCTGCAGAGTGCCGGTTGAAGACTGTGACTTGTTTCAACTGTGGAGAAGTGGGTCATATCAGTCCACAGTGTCCTAAGCCAAAGAAGGAGAATCAGTCGGGAAGCAAGGTCTTTGCCTTATCGGGTTCTGAGACTTCTGCAGATGATCGTTTGATCCGAGGTACGTGTTATATTAATGGCTTTCCTCTTGTAGCTATTATTGACACCGGTGCTACTCATTCCTTTATATCTTTGGATTGTGCTGTGAAACTTAAGTTAGAGATATCTGAGATGCATGGTAGTATGGTGATTGATACTCCTGCGAAGGGTTCAGTGACTACTAATTCGGTTTGTTTAAATTGTCCTTTGAGTATTTTTGGTAGAGACTTTGGGATAGACCTTGTGTGTCTTCCACTAGTGCAGATTGATGTTATCTTGGGTATGAACTGGTTGGTGTTTAACCGAGTTTCTATCAACTGTTTTGATAAGACTGTGATCTTTCCTGAGATTGAGGAAGGAGAGAGTTTGTTTCTATCAGCAAGGCAGGTGGATGAGGCAGTAGCAGATGGGGCAGAGTTGTTTATGCTGTTAGCGACTTTGGAGGCTAAAGATAAACTGGTGATTTGCGATCTAGCCGTGGTGTGTGATTTTCCAGAGGTGTTTCCTGAAGAAGTGAATGAATTGCCGCCAGAGCGTGAAGTTGAGTTCTCGATTGATTTGGTACCTGGTACTAGACCGATATCGATGGCTCCGTACCGTATGTCTGCTGTTGAGTTAGCTGAATTGAAGAGTCAGTTGGAAGAGCTGTTGGATAAGAAATTTATTCGTCCGAGTGTGTCACCGTGGGGTGCACCAGTGTTGTTGGTTAAGAAGAAAGAAGGTACTATGAGGTTGTGTGTGGACTACAGGCAACTGAATAAAGTGACGATCAAGAATCGGTATCCTCTGCCGAGGATTGATGATTTGATGGATCAGTTGGTTGGTGCGAGTGTGTTCAGCAAGATAGATTTGAGATCTGGGTATCATCAGATACGTGTGAAAACTGAGGATATTCAGAAGACTGCTTTCAGAACAAGGTATGGACATTATGAGTATTCTGTAATGCCTTTTGGTATGACTAATGCGCCTGGAGTATTTATGGAGTATATGAATAGGATTTTCCATCCGTACCTAGACCAGTTTGTTGTGGTGTTTATTGATGACATTTTGGTGTATTCGAAATCTGAAGAAGAGCATGCTGAGCATTTGAGAGTGGTTTTAGGAGTTCTACGAGAAAAGAAGTTATTTGCTAAACTTTCCAAATGTGAATTTTGGTTAGAAGAGGTTAGTTTTCTTGGTCATGTGATTTCAAGAGGTGGTGTTGCTGTTGATCCTTCTAAGATAGAAGCGGTATCTAAGTGGGAAGCTCCTAAGTCTGTTGCTGAGATTCGAAGTTTTCTTGGTTTGGCTGGTTATTATAGGAAGTTCATTGAGGGATTTTCTAAGTTGGCGTTACCGTTGACGATGTTGACTAGAAAAGGGCAAGCATTTGTTTGGGACTCAAAATGTGAAGAAGGTTTCCAAGAGTTAAAGAGAAGGTTAACTACTGCTCCTATTCTGATATTACCGAGTTCGTCGGAATCATTTGAGGTCTACTGTGATGCTTCGTTGTTGGGTTTGGGTGGTGTGTTGATGCAGAATAAGCAGGTTATAGCTTATGCTTCGAGACAACTGAGGATTCATGAGAGGAACTATCCGACACACGATTTAGAGTTGGCAGCTGTGGTATTTGTTCTGAAGTTATGGAGGCATTACTTGTATGGGTCAAGATTTGAGGTTTTCAGTGACCATAAAAGTTTAAAGTATTTGTTTGATCAGAAAGAGCTGAATATGAGACAGGGGAGATGGTTAGAATTTCTGAAGGACTATGACTTTGGTTTGAATTACCATCCGGGTAAAGCAAACGTAGTGGCTGATGCGCTGAGTCGGAAATCATTGCATATGTCTATGTTAATGGTTAAGGAATTGGATTTAATTGAGCAGTTTAGAGATTTGAGTTTGGTGTGTGAGAGTACTCACAATAGTGTTAAATTGGGAATGTTGAAGTTAACAAGTGGTATTCTGGATGAGATTAGAGAGGGTCAGAAATCCGATATGCTTTTGGTTGATAAGTTGACTTTAGTGAATCAAGGTCAAGGTGGTGAATTCAGAGTTGATGAGAATGGTGTTTTGAAATTTGGTAATCGGGTGTGTATTCTGGATGTTACCGAACTTAAGAAGAGTATTCTTGAAGAAGGACATCGTAGTGGCTTGAGTATTCATCCTGGAGCTACGAAGATGTATCATGATTTGAAGAAGTTATTTTGGTGGCCGAGAATGAAAAGAGAAATTGCGAGTTTTGTTTATTCTTGTTTGACTTGCCAGAAGTCAAAGATTGAGCATCAGAAGCCGTCTGGGCTAATGCAACCGTTGGCTATTCCAGAGTGGAAGTGGGATAGTATCAGTATGGATTTTGTTTCTGGTTTACCGAGGACAAATAAGAATTTTGAAGCCATTTGGGTGATTGTGGATAGATTGACGAAGTCGGCTCATTTCATTCCGATCAGAATGGATTATCCGTTAGAGAGATTAGCCGAGTTGTATATTGAGAAGATTGTAAGTTTGCATGGTATTCCGTCTAGTATTGTTTCGGACAGAGATCCTAGATTTACATCGAAGTTTTGGGAAGGTTTGCAGAAGGCTTTGGGAACTAAGCTGAGATTGAGTTCTGCATATCATCCGCAGACTGATGGTCAGACTGAGAGGACGATTCAGTCATTAGAGGATCTTTTGAGGGCTTGTGTTTTGGAAAAAGGAGGTGCTTGGGATTGTTATTTACCTTTGATTGAGTTTACCTACAACAATAGTTTTCATTCGAGCATTGGTATGGCACCGTTCGAAGCTTTGTATGGTAGGAGATGTCGGACACCTTTATGTTGGTATGAGTCCGGTGAGAGTGTTGTGGTTGGACCGGAGATTGTTCAACAAACTACGGAAAAGATTAAGATGATTCAGGAGAAGATGAGAATTGCTCAGAGTCGTCAGAAGAGTTATCATGATAAGAGGAGGAAGTCACTTGAGTTCCAAGAGGGAGATCATGTGTTTCTTCGTGTTACTCCGGTAACTGGGGTTGGTCGAGCTTTGAAGTCGAAGAAGTTGACACCTCGATTTATTGGTCCTTATCAGATTTTGGAGAGGATAGGGGAGGTAGCCTATCGTATCGCTTTACCACCGTCGCTTGCGAATTTGCATGAGGTTTTTCATGTGTCTCAGTTGAGGAGGTACATTCATGATCCGTCGCATGTAGTCCAAGTAGATGATGTACAGGTGAGAGATAACCTGACTGTTGAAACATCACCTATGAGGATCGAGGATCGAGAGTTGAAGCAGTTGCGGGGTAAAGAGATTGCCTTGGTGAAGGTAGCTTGGGGAGGACCAGCAGGTGGCAATGTGACTTGGGAACTTGAGAGTCAGATGAAAGAGTCTTATCCGGAGTTATTCGCTTGAGGTATGTTTTCGAGGACGAAAACTCTTTTAGTGGGGGAGAGTTGTAACACCCCGATAATAATATAATGATTATTTAAATTAAGTTAATAATATATTTATTAATTTAATTAGATAATTGGATTATTATTATTATTAATTTGGAATTATTATTATTATTATTATTGGAATAATAATTATTGGAAAATATATATAAGTTGGAAATAAGAGAAAGAATCCCATTGGAGTAAAAAGTTTTTTTACGTGAAAAACAGAGAAGCGATTGTGAAAGAGGAAAAGGGCAAAGAGGCAGAGCAAGAGGAAAGAGGTTGAAGAAGGGAAGAGCTGAAGCTTAAAGATTCGCCGGATTAACTCAGTTAAGGGGGGTTTATCGTCGTTTAATGGGTATTATGGGTTAGCATGTAATGGGTAGTGATAAACCGTGAATTGACCCTAATTGGGATTTGGAATGCTGAGAAATTTTGATGAATAAGTTGTGTGAAAACTGTAATTGAATCGATAATGGTGTGTGTCGTAAATTGCTGGACGTGTAGCTTTTTACGGAATTGGAATCGGAGGTCCGGAAGTCCTCCAACGGCGGGAAATGCGGAGAATTCTGCATTCTGCCTTGTGTTAGCGCAGGAACAGCTTCTGTCTTGCGTTAACCGGTTAACCCAGGGTGTTAACCGGTTAACACTGTGTTGTATTTTGAATAATTGCTGTTTTGTCTGCGTTAACCGGTTAACCCAGGGCGTTAACCGGTTAACACTGTTGTGATTACTGAGATATTGTTGTTTGTGCTGCGTTAACCGGTTAACCCAGGGCGTTAACCGGTTAACACTGTTAAGTTTTGGGCAGGAGGCGTGTTTGTGCTGCGTTAACCGGTTAACCCAGGGCGTTAACCGGTTAACACTGTTGCAGAGTGGAAAATTGGTGTTTTAACTGTGGTGTGCCTCTTTGAGGGTTGGCCTATGTTGGCATATGATGTAATAGGGATTAATTCCCGCTGTTTTGAGCAGTATAGGTATTAGTAGAGTGTGCTAATACTGTGGTTAATTAATTGACATGATATAATGTGTTGATACATGTGTTGATGATGTATGATGGTATGCATAATATTGTGAATGTATATGTTATGCATGTGTTTGTGAATGGACTGTTTTATGGCTTAGAGTGTGAGCATATGTCCATTGTGAATTTTGTTGTGATGTTGCATTGCTAGGTGATTAGCATGTATATTGTGGCCTTTATGGTGGTAGCTAATTCCCATGGTGAGGAATTAGTGAGTAAATTATTGTGAATTGTTGTTGATGTTTGCATGCTAGGTGATTAGCGTGCATAGCATAGCCCTTGGGGTGGTAGCTAATTCCCATGGTGAGGAATTAGTGAGTGAGTCACTAGGTCTCAAATGAGTGGGACTAGTGAGCTTGGTAGCCGTATCCGGGTTTGATCGGTGAGGTTGAACTATATGTTCACGAATAGTCGGTACCACATGCATGGAGTCTCATTGCATAATATGTGTATGGCGTATAACATGAATGGATGTATTCCAATATTATACGTGTGTAGTATTGATATTGAGTATGAGTATGAGTTGTGTTGGTATTGAGTATGATAGTTGAATTGATGTGCCGTTACTGATTAGGGTGACTAATGTGTTATTTACTTAACATTACATGAGATTTTATAATGCTTATTATATCGATTGAGGAACTCACCCTTACAACTTTATTTTCAGGTAACGAGCAGTGATTGAGTAGAAGCTAGTCCTTGGAGTCTAGTGTAGTTCCTTAGTGGGTCATGCTCTGATAGATGTAACATCGGGACGGGATGTTTTACTTGTTTTTCATTGATGATTGTTGAATAAGCTTACATGTATTGTGTTACATGTTTGTATTGATGTTGGATTTTATTCCGCTGCGAATTATGCAAATGTTTTATTTGATTAAATAAATGAGCATGACAGGATAATTTGGAACATGGTGTGAAGTGTTTGTGTGACACCCTTAAATGGCATAATTACTCTGATTTGTATAAGTTGTTTTAATTAAATATTTGGGGTATTTTAGAAGGGTGTTACACCATACATTCCCAGTCAAAACCAACTTATTAAATGTTTTCAATCTTCTTCTTATATAGATGTTGAGAATAGATGTGTTGAAGATTGAAACTACCAATGTTACAAGTAGGCATTGAAGGTCTTTAGCTAAAGCACATGAAGTGTACTATAAACTCAACTAGCATAAACACATCGGAAGGAGAAGAGTAGAGTTCAGAACAATGGAAGAGATGAGATCTTGACAATATTACTTTTCTTGATTTGACATAAAGTAGCATATCATTGTCACATGATCTTCTTTAGATAACTTTTGATCAGAGACTTCTTGTAGATGTTTATTGAAGCTTGATCTGAGTCATTGTTATCTTTATACTAAAATTATTGAATCAGATACTTTTTATAGAATTAGTTAAAGCATGATCAAAAGTTAAAGTATGTTTTTAGCAACTGGATGGAATGAGTATTCAGAGTGATTGGTTCATAGGTTCTGAGCTTTCCTTATATCTGAGTCTTGATCATAACTAATCTGGATGAACACTTTTAGAGTTGTTGACATGATATATACAATAATCCTTTAAAGCAAAATCTTCAGAACTGCTGACGACGCTTGTTCAGAAGTTGCATAGTCTGCTTGCTTCAAACTACTCCAGTCTTCAGAACCTTGTTGATCTTTGAATAAGGTTGACCATATGAAAGAATTGAGTTTACTCTTCCTAGTTAGAAGGCTTTGGTTATGATCCTTTAGATTCAGAACAACCTTTCTTCTCTTTAATAATTCTTCTTAGTGATTAACTTGATTTGTGTCAAGGTTAATGTATTTCGATCATGCACACTGGCGCGCAGCGAAAAATACAGAGTCACCACCAAATTTTATTTATTCCAAAGGAAAGGGAAAATAGTGATAAAACCACAAAAAGAATGGTCTAACCCTTGGCTAAGTACGATAAACAATCAAAATAATTGGGAGTTGAGAGGACAATGGCATAATAACCACTCTTTTTCACTCTCAGAGAACCAAATTGAACTTGTTTTATTGTTAAGTGTGTTTGAATAGGAAGTCAAGCATCGGGCCACAAGCTAGGTACGACCGACAACCCAAGTACTTGAGTGTTATGCACAAGTACGTACATTCCACTTTTACCTTTAAGTTTTATTGAGAAATTGTTTTGAAAAGGAACTTGACATCAAATCAAACGTTTAGAATTTATTATGAAAAAGTGTGTGAGAAGAAAGGGAAAGAGATAGATATAGAAGTTTGAATGGCATGCAGTGGATGATGAGATACTTGACGTTGAATCAAGCACTCACGTTGCTTTGAAGTGAGTTTAATATGGAAAACACTTGAAGTTGGATCAAGTGTGATTTTATTCTTTTGAATTTAACTTATTAGTTAGAATGCAATGGAAAGCATTAAAGGAAAGCGAAATCCTAAGTTATTACATCTTAATGGGAATGAAGGGCGTATTACCCACAATGGGGGGATGATACCAATCAATACATGGAATGGGAAATGGAATCATACAAGTTTACAAATCAATAACATGTCTAAAACAATCAAGTGGTCATGGTATCCCTTTATTGGAAACACCAATACAATGGAAAGTGGAAATGCAACAATTAAATCATGCTGATGGATACACATTAGAAATTAGGTTTAGGCATATACATGATTAAAACAAGCATACAAGGAAAATTCTAAAAGGAATTAAAGTTGAATCATGCATCAAATGGAAACACACATCTAAACATGGAATTCCATCATGATGAATTGAAATAGCATTTTCACTTAAAAGAAAAATACAATCTAATGGACAACTAGTTGAAAATTAACAAAATGATCAAAATGAGAGTTAACATACTATCATGATATACAAACCTATCATGGTGAATTGAAATATGAATCCATGAAGAACCATTATATTTTTTACCTAAACATCACCTAGGCTAAACATATTAATCATGTATTCAATGGATTAAAATGGTAATTGAAAATCACATTTAATTGGTTAAAACAAAATAACCTAATGAATATATCACCTAAACATGCCAATTCTAACATTCCTCTTTTATAAAACAATATTTACAAAAATAGAAAGAAAATAAATGGAAATTATATCAAAAAAGAAAATAGCAAAAATAGTAAAAAAATAGTAAAAAAAACCAGGGGGTTCAGTTTGAAAATAGGGTTCCAAGCCAACAATGGGCGCAAGGCCCATGATGAAGGGCCCATTGGCATTTGCTGCACAAACAGGGAGGTGTACTAGCAAGTTCATAGTGTAAAGAGGAAAGATGCATAGGCCCATACAAGAATCGGCCCAAAGAAAACATGAGAGAAAAAGGAAATGTCCAGAGAATTCAAATGCAATTCAAAAAACGCGTGCACAAACCAATTATGAAAATTCAAATGCTCATACCATAAACCACCATCCTCCACCACGGTAGAGGTCTCCTCCGACGGCGATGGAAGACCAAAACATAAATTAAAACCACCACCAAAATCATGATAACTTGCTCATGCTAGCTATCTGATCAATTTCAACTGAATCATATTTTAAAGCTCAAATCGTGGATGAATCTCGAAGAACCCTAAAGCTTCAAGAAAAAATTAAATAACCAAGAAGTTGGGGCTTTGGTTTCTCGCTTCCCCATCTACATAGTGGTATCAATAACGCAATAAAAAACAAAGTTTTTGAAAAGTCACCTTGTCAGAGAAGATGAACTGAAATGGAGCTCAAATGGTTTCTCTTGATCTCTTTCCGTTTCTTAATTTTGCTACATTCTTCCCCTCTTTCTGATTCATGCATCTGTTTGGCTTCTGAATTCTTGAAATTGCGTGACATTGAGAAGTGTGGATTGAATTCGAGGGAGCTCGAGATTGTGAGTTCTCTAAGGGTGAAGGTTGAAAGTTGTTGAATGATGAAGATGATGAAGTTGTGATATGAATTGAGAGAATGTGAGCTTTGAGAGTGATTTTAGAAAATTGTGATTTTGAGAGGTGAAGAGTGAATGGGATGATTATTCTATTCATATGAATGATGGATATTATGATAAAATGATGGATAGTTGGTTATATAGGTTGTTAGTGATCTAGGGATTAGGGAATTCAGTTGGAAAGTTCAGTTGGGGTGTAACATAATTTGTGAACTCGAGGCCAATTAGTTATTTAGTTGCAACTAATTTGTAGTGTCAGTTCTTTCTGTTAGCGTTTGGTTCGAGGCATTTAGGGTGTTAAGTGGTTAGTTAATGTTGTTAGAATGTGGTTTGTCATACGATTGTAGGTTTAGTTGGTTGTTGGTTTTGCCCTGTTGGTTGCATTATTGAACTGCTGTAGATGATTTATTGCTGTACATTCTTAGTGAATGACTTGCTTTGGATTGTTGTTGCCATGCCAATATTGATGTTTGAATGTTGCTTGCATTGCCGACATGTTCTGCAATGTTGTACAATCAGGATTAAGCTGCAGGTCTATTGTGTAATGTTGCCATATATTTTTCATGCTTGGTGAATTGATCTGCTCTATAGAATGTTAGGTTTGTATTGCATTGCTATTAACTGATGTGTTGTGATCACTATTATGATGCTTGGATGTGCATGGCCCTATTTGGACTGATGGTATGTAGTGCAGCTTGGTTGTGTTTGACGACGGGGCTGCTTGTACTGATGTGTTGATTTGATGTGCTTTGCTTCCATGATATTTACTGCCTGTTGTTGTTGTTATATGCCATGTTGTCACATTGCTTGTGATTGCAAGCTTGTGAATGAGTTGTGATGCCATGTTTGGTTGGTTATGATCATGTTGGGATAATGGTAATCCATGGTATTGTATTGCTTGATAGTGATAAGTGTATGCTATGTTTATGGAAATTTGTTAGAATGCATTGTAATGGTCATTGTGAATGGTTTGCAATGTTTAATATGCTCGGTACATGAATGCATAATGGTTGGTTTGGCTTTTTGAATTGCATGGTATGCCATGATTAATGTGTTATGGCTTGGTTTTGTAGAATATGCAAACATGACCTATGGTGGAAATCAAGGCTTAACCAAGTGAATTTATGCTTGAAGTAAATTAACAAAGAATTATGGACTTTGATGGATCATGGAAGAATGAACCAAAAGATTAGGGTTTACGATGGTCATCGTAGGTTAGTTGACTTTGGTCAACTAGATGACCAAAAAGTCAACAGTTGACCAAAAGTTAACTTAGGTAAAAAAAATCAAAATTTGGTAATATTTTTCTATGCATGGACATATTGATGTAAATGAAATGAATGTAATGATATTTGTTATGAAAGATAATGGTATTGGAAATGAGATGATTGGGATTAAGATTGAAATGAATAATCACATGACTTAGATGAATCAAGGGACATGTAACTTTTCTTTTCAAAATCAACTTGAAACACACCTTGAAAACATGAGCTTGAGTGCATGGTGAACCAATGACCTAATGACCTATGAAAGGATCTTGAAAAGAATGTGAGTGACAAAAGACTTTGATGAATCAACTAGACCTTAAGATGAACTTGGACAATGAGATTTTCATAGATGAACCAATGGACAAAACCATGGATGAGACATGAACAAACTATGAACTAATGACAAAATGACTTGCCATGCCATGACTTAAATTGAACCAAGTGGAACTTGTAGTTCCATGAAAATGGGATTAGACCAATCACCATAACCAAGCAAAATATGAACATGTGACACCTTGATCAAGCAAATGAAACAAACCCAACAGACCAAATAAATCATATGAACCTCAAGTTTAGATGCATACACAAGTATCAAGGATGCAACAAATTAGGATTTGGTTTAGTTATGGTGATATAAGTGAACCTTCAAAGCATGATGCACCAACAAAATATTAAGGGTGTAACCAATATGAAATTAGGGTTTAGCTTGGTTGAACATAAGATGCCTAGAAACCCTAGCTTTAATAGGTATATACAATTATACCTTGAATCCAAGATGCATGTCCTCTCGTCTTAAATAATGAAAATGCAAGTGAAATGATTGAGTATGAATTTATGCATATGAATAGGGTTATGGATTAGATGAACATTGTAAGGGGTAGGGTAAACTTTGGGGTATGACAACTTCCCCTATTTAATCTTCTCGGACCTAAATGTATGGATAGAAACGAATTTCAAACATTCGCGCTAGGAGAGGATTTAACATAAAAATATCAAAAAATTTGCCCATCGAGAACAAATGGAATGTAATGTGAATATAGGTTTCAGTGAATTTCACATGGGATATGGAATGATGAATTGACCTTTGTATAGGGTCCACTATTGGGGGTTAATTGGAATATGTGTGGGGAAAATGGGGGTAATTGTAAAATAAATGTTAGGCATGCATGGTGTATGCAATATGCTATACATGCAGTATATGCTTGGTTTATTTTTTCATTTTTGTTTCCACTAACAAGTTTTAGTAGGTATCTGTAAGAAATGAAATTTTTTTCTGCTAGGGGAGTGTATTAAGAGGTTTGAAAATGGTTTGCCAAGCAGGACCCGGGCTTTGGAGCGATAGATGACTTCGCTAGGGATAGAAAAGATTGGCCAAGAAAGGACTCGGCTTGGAGATGAAGGGCCAAATATAATATGGGCTTTGAAAGGGATTTTCCAGACAAGAATTGGGCTTCTTAAAGGATTGGACAGGCGGAACTGGACTTCGGTGGAAATGGCTAAACAAAGAATTTGGACTCTGATGGGAATAAAAGGGGGGGGAATGAAGTTTGGGCTTCACGGAGAAGAAAGGATAAACATAAATTTTATGCTTGATGGATATGAGAGGGGCTAAGAACGCATCTTAGGCTTGATGGAGAAGAATGGCCAAATCCAACAGGATTCGGGCTTTATGGATATGAGGGGCTAAGCATGCAGCTTGCGCTTAATGGAAAAGAAAGGCCAAATGCAACATGATTTGGACTTTGTTGGGGAAAATGGGCTAAACATAAAGCTTATGCTTTATAGAGAAGAAGGGATAAACGCAAGGCTTATGCTTTACTGGAGAAGATTGGCTAAACATAAAGTTTAGGCTTGATGGATAGGAAGGGGCCAAGCACGTAGCTTAGGCTTAACGGATAAGAAGGACTAAACACAAAATTTAGGCTTTATGAATTGGTCAAACAGAAGTTTGGGTTTTTGATAGAGAGGGGCTAAATCTAACATTTGGGCTTGATGTGGAAGAGGGGCCAAATATAACAATATTTGGGCTTGATGGGTATTTAGGGATAAGACGCAACTTTTGCTTTTTGCTGAGGGTTGGCCAAACAATAATTTGGGCTTTAAGGATAAAGGGGCTAAACGAAAAGTTTAGGTTTGTGATGGAGAAAGGGTATTAATCAAAAAAACAATTTAGGTTTAGAGGGATAAACAAAAAGTTTAGACTTTGAGACAGAGAATTGGCCAAATACAATGTTTTGGACTTAGAGGGCTAAACAAAAAGTGAAGGTAGAGAAAAACAAGAAATGGGGGTTTGAATTGTTTTCACAATAATTAAAAACTTTTGCAACACCACACACACAAAATAAATACTAACAACATAAAGATTTTATCCTGGTTCGGTTGAAATTCAAAGTTATTCCAGTCCATCCGGCCAAGGTGATTTCGCCTTCAATAAGGACTTAATCTAATAATCTCAATAGATTGCAAAAACGTCTAAGAGTTTAACAACCTCTTAGCCCTCTGAAGTCTACAGACCAAAACAAGTCACTTGAGGAATTAGAAAGAGTTTCAGGAATACAAGTTTTTGGCTAGATGCTTCTAGATAAGCAGTATAAACACACTTTATGGAACTATGAAACACAACCACACAAAATTGAGCAACAACTCTTGTATGGAAACTATTTCTTACAACAACGGTAGTGAGAATATCTGAATTATGAGAATGTTGTTATAGCAAAGTTGTTTCGTTGTATGAAGTTATTTTGTTCAGCAAGTTGTGAGGAGGCCTTTATATAACAATGGAGATTTCGTGCCAGCTATGGGAGTTAAAGGTATTAAATTTCTTGTCCTTTCCATAGTAGTCTTGGAACACAATCAAGTGGTTCCTTAAAGAGAATTACATTGCATGTTGAATACTTCCAGTGTAAGTTTATGATCTGGTGATGTGTTAAGCATGTATCAGAGTGAGCATGATCAGAGTCTTCTGAGTTAGAGTTCATATATCTTTTGCAGTCTTCAAAAATTATTTTTCAGAGTCTTCAGATATTCTCTTGCAGAGTTTGAACTTTAGAGTCAGATTCTTCAGGTGATAACTTCTCAGATGCATTCAGTTTGGAGTCATATCTGATTTCTCTGTTCTGGGTCATCTTTTTTGAACTGGTGAGGAAGTCAGATATTCGTTTCCTCAAAATCACTTTAACTTAGAATCCTGTACACTTAAGGAAATTATTGGGGTACCAAATTGTTTGATTCTTTGTTATCATCTAAACTTAGAGATATATTCCATAATCAAAAATTTATTCTAACAATCTCCCCCTTTTCGATGATGACAAAACTTAGAATTTTGATGAAACAATAAGTACTTTTCAAAGATACTAAATTGAAAATGATTAGTGTTAGCTAGAGTGACTCCCCCTGAGATTAGCAATCTCCCCCTAAGTCTGATACTTAAGACTTTTTTATGTTTAATATCAGATGGGTTTCTGGGGTAGAGAATTTCTTACCAGATTTTCTTAGGTTGCTGTAAGACCCCAATTTTGACCCTAAGATCCCTCATGCTATCTCATCATATGCATTGGCTTTCGGATCACACATTGGCATCCCCTTTACCCCTCATTCATTGGGTTTGCATTAGGAGAGGTCACCAAACACATTTGATTGTATCATACCTTTTTTTCATTATTTACTAACCAAAATACCAAAAATATGTCAATGTATAGTTTGTTGCTTTTGTAGGTAGTGTGTGTGTTCACCCATGCTCCATCAAGCTCATATCTAGGGTTTAAGACCCTCAATGCAAGGAGATAAATCAAGAGATGGTTTACATTGACTCTATACATCATATATGGATCAAATAAGTTTCTCAATAAGTTTCTCAATAAGTTTCTTTAATAAGTTTCTTCAACATTTGATCAAATATCTCAAGGGATACTTCATATTACATCATATTACACATATATGATCCTCCATGAGTCCCAAATATCAAGAGAAGGTCAAGTTTCCAAGATGGTTCATGGTGGTTGACCAGAGAAAGTCAACTGGTCAAAATTGGGGTTCCCTAGACCCTATCTCCTACATTGTTTATCATATGAAAATGATTCAAATATCAAAGTTACTCCTTATGACATTCCAAAAAACTTTCATGTTTAAGTCAAGAGCTATTTTTTCTTGGAAAGTCATTGTTTATGGTGAATGATTATAGGTCATTTTGTCTGAACCCTAGTTAAGAGGTCAACTTCCAAGGACCATAACTTGCACAATTTTTATGAGATGAAAGCCCTTCAAGTTCCATGATCAAATTCAAGATGTCCGTTTCAAATTTAGTTTTTGGTATAAGTTCAAATTCAACTTGAAAATTCATGTGCTAAGAGGAAACATTATAGGTCACTTTGGGCCATTACCATTGAAAAAGTGATTTTCCTCAACTTCTAAAATGCATAACTCCTTCATGCCAAATCCAAATGAGGTCAAATTTTTGACCAAATTGTATATAGTTGAAAGAGACAAAACTTTGGTGAAGGAACTTTTTCCATTTGAATTCCATAGCAAAGGCTATTCAAGGTGGAAGAAATGATCATTTGACTTGGTACTTAGAAAATTTTCAAATATGTTTGATTTTCCAAACTTTCACCTCAAACTTCATCATGATCCAAGCTTTAAATGGAAAAGTGTTCAAAAAAAAAGTTGTTCCCCTTAATCTCACCTTCCCAAAGAGTTCAAGATCACCTCATTTGGACCAAAATTGAGGGACTTGCACATGGATCCTTTATGGGATTTGTTTTGTCAAGTTTTGGATTCAAATGATCATTCCTCTTTGCATACTTCCATGTGATGACCTCAGTACTCTTTATGCACGAAATGAAGTTGGATTGCATCATTCTTTAGGCCCAAACTATTTCCCATGCATCCATGCATTATGATTTCCAATTTTTGAAAATTTTCAAGTGGATCAAAATCAATTTCCTTGCCTATTTAAACAAGCTCATGGCCTCAAAAATCACACACACACCTTTCTCAAGCTTTGCCAAGAGAACTCAGACCTTACACCAGAGAATTCCTTGAAGATTTATTTGAAATTGGGTTTGAATTTCACCTTCTGTTTTGAAGTTCAAAATCCAAGAATTCATTGCCTTTTCATCTCAATTGATTACTGCAAGCAAGAGGAGGAAGAATTAAGCAAATCCAGATCAAGATCAAGCTGAATTGAAGCTACTCGAAGCTGAAATTTCAGAAACTTCTCTTCTTTGATTCTCCCTCATTTCTCAATTATTTTTATTAATTTTTGGTTGGCTGAAGTCTTAACAATGTAGGCATGAAGATTGAGTTGCTTTGAGGTCAAATCGAAGCAGCTCAGTTCATGATCCTCAAAATTCAAATCCCTGTATCTTTTGATATACTAGGAATTGTAGAAAATTGAGGCCATATTCGAGCTCCTGAGCATTTTTTCTTTAAATTCATGTCCTTGTTTTTCATTTCCTTGGTGGTTGGTGGTGGACCAGTCCGGTGAGGTCCACCGGAGAAGAAGACCTGAGCTAGGGCTCCGGTAATATGTTGGCGTGTCCAAAACCATTGGATCCTGATCTCACGTTTTAATCATAGCAATCTGTTGTGATTACCGCTTATGCCGTGCGGTTGACTTGAGCGTATCATACACCTTAGCCCGTCGCCATCTGATTTGCCACCTCAATTAATGAGGGAGATCTGATGGCCCTTGTTTTTTTGTATTTTTTGATTTTTCATTTAATTGCTTTATTTTGTTTAATTCATATTAATTTGATTTTTTATCCAAAAAATATGGGACTTTCACCAAATATCTTTAAAAAAAATTCTCTTTCATTTTCAAAATTAAAATTATTTTTGGATTAATTTTGATATTTTTCATGAATTAAATGTTTTTGTGCATATTTTTAATTATTTAAAAATACTTCTGACTTTTCGAAAATCATGAAATTTTTTGTCTAAGGTCCTTTGACCTTGTTTGACCTAGCATAAATATCTTGGTTATTTATTTGGTGTTTTGAAGAGATTTTAGGTTTTGACTAAATTAAATTGTATTTTAATGCATTTTTAAATTTATTTTTAAATGATTAAATGTGTAAAAATTATGTTGAGCCATTTTTATGGTCTTGCGATGTTTGACTATTTGTTTGGGCCTTGGTCAAGGTTGATTTGACTTTTGTTGGATTAAAATCATTGGATTTAGGGGATTGATGAAATGTACATTTCATCTCCCAAATGAATGAATGATTTTAATTTGATAAAATTTCTCCCATGATCAATTTGTATTTCTCTCACTCCCCTCCCTCTTCATCTTCATCCCCATTCTTTCCCACTCCTTTCATTGACCCATGAAATCTCAAATGTCCTAAGGCTTAATGGGTCATCAATGACCTTGTGTCAGATGAACCAATACAAGTATGGATGAGATAAGTCCATCCCTCTTGATCTTTTCTTTTAGTGTGTGGTATGTGTTAGGAGTTTGGTTCATTATACCAAATCTCTAACATGCATTAACACCTAAATTTTTATTGCCCGACCTCAGATAGTTGTGACTTCTACATAAGTCCAATTATGATTTGTTTAACATAGAGTTAAACTTGACCCTAAAGGCATAGCATTCTAGTAAGTGAGATTTTAAGTCTCACATCTTTCATGGTATTGTATGGAAATTTAACCTTTTTTCCTTCCTATGGAAGATGTCTTGGTTGAGTGTTTTCCAAAGAATGACTTAATCAATTAAAAAGAAAAATACAACTAACACTTGACTAACATTTGACTAACTCTTATTAATATTGCTTTACTTTCAAGTCATTTACTTTATGAAATTTAATTTTCAGTCATTTATCATTCATTGCCATTTACATTTCATTTAACTTGTTTATGTTTATGTCATTTTTACTTTGCTCATTTGAGCCATATCCCGTGATTGTATATATTTGTTTGTGCATTTTGATGTTGTTTGTGGTATTAGGACCTTAAAACACTTAATAAACAACAAAATCCCTAAAAAATATTTGGTTAACTGTTGATCTTGATCTGAACTTTTGGACTTAGAATTAGGCAACACTCCCTGTGCAAAAAGGACTTGGCCAATGCCAACATTTTGAAACCAAGTGATTGTAAACTGAGCCTTCATCTTATGCAGGCCTTGGGACTCTGTCTGAATTCATCTGTTACTTTATCTCGGTGCTAGTTGTTATTTTGATCTTGTGTCTGATGCTTTCTTCTAAGTTGATCAAAGGAACATTTCATCTGATACATGAGAAGACAAAAAAGACTGCTAGCTATGGGATTTTCTTGCTTGAATGTGGCCACCATTATTTGATGCCTCGATCTTCATGATGTCTGATATTTTTGATTGCTTGTTGATTATTGCTTGATTCTAAGTCTAAAGGGAAAGTGAGTTTTCTATATGACATTCTTATCTGTTGGATTGCATCCCATTGGTCAGATCTTTTCAACTATTAACTTTTAAATTTATGCTTAGGATAACCTCTTCATCTTCTACCACTTCTTAAATTTCAAAATCTCTCCCCCTTTTCAAAAACTTTCTTTGCTTGTGATTTCAAACTTAGACCTTATTTCAAATAGAAACTTTGGCTTTATGCCAATTGATTTTCAAACTTTTTCTTAAATCAAATTTGTAAATAAACTTAATCATATTGACTTAAAGTTTCAAATGACAAAAATAATTAAAAACATCATTCAAATTTTTTGCCCTTTGGTCCCTTTTCACTTAAATTTTTGATTAAAAGAAATTCACACGTTTTGAAATTGTTACCACGAACTACGAGGTTTTGATCTCTCATTTTTATGTTGGTACGTAGGCACAAGTCTGAAGGTTTTGTCAAACACAAAAATATAATCAATAAATTCTTTTCTCATCCCCACATTCTATTTTTTTCTCAAACATCATTTATACCAAAAACACATACACACATAAAAAAGGGCTCCATAGGAGTACCTAAGACACTTTGGGTGCTAACACCTTCCCTCTGTGTAACCAACCCCCTTACCTGTAATCTCTGACATTTGATTAATTTTGATTTGAAAACTTCTTATGTTTGGGTTTTGTTCGTACTTTTCCTTTTTCCTTTAGAAACAATAAAAGCACGGTGGCGATTCTAGTTTTATTGACGTCAAGTTTATCCATAGCTTGATGGTCATGAATTTATGGCTACATAAATTAAGTGGTGACTCTACTGAGCAGTAGTCCTCAGTGGGTTTAGCCTACTTTCTTACGTGTATATACTTGTATATTTGATGTTTGTATATTTGTTTGTATGAGATAATTTGTCTGTTGTGCTTGGTGATCTCTTAGTGGCGAGATAAGTTCTAACCCGAACTTGAGTGAAATTAAGATAGGAGGATGGTATAGTCATGTTCAACTTGTGTGGAGTAGTCTTTAACAAGTTAGCTTGAGACCCATCTACTCAGTGGAGACCCTTTTAGAGTTACTAATGTCACACAAGTCATTTGTGGTTAGGAATTACTTTCTCTGATTTAGGGTCCGAGAAGCTGAGGACCGTAGAAAATTTAACCCAACTTGGCCTATTTAGGACGTAGTGTGGAGACTGTTCAGGTGTAGACCTGATAACAGTTGTTACTCGATAATACACTCAGACGAGTCTCTCTTGAGAATATTATGGGTTGATGAGTCAGTCATCCTAACTTGTAATATCTGATAGATGGGATTAAGATTCTGGGAACTTTTTAGAACATGATCTACAAGTTTTTATCCTTAGTACACTTCTTTGGGATGGTTCTTAACCCGACTCCATGCTCGTGACTCACAACAAACCCTTTGATTCTTGGTTGATCCAATCAAGTCTCATCAATATCAATGGAACTTGGGTGTTGATAAGGTGAAAACCATAATCCACCAAAATGGATGATTGATCTTGATGATGACTTGATCCATCCCTTGACCTTTGTTTATGTCTGCCTTGTGTGTGATCCCTTGTTTGTGATTGTTGCATCCATCCATACATGCGCATCATAACATTCATCACAGGAAAATAAATTTCAAGGAACTGAGGTCTTATTTGCAAATATTTTCAGACCATGGATTATGGATGAAGGAACACTAAGAAGTACAGTTTCAGATGTCCTGATTTGAAGGAGTTAAGGAAGTTGTCATCCTTTGTATTAGATCCCTTGGACTTCAAGCAACGCCATGGGAAGCTTTTATCTGTGTTATCTGCTGATGTAGTTGAAGGCCTTTTGAGTGTTTTGGTTTAGTTCTATGATCCTCTTTACCGGTGCTTCTCTTTTCCTTATTACCAGCTTGTGCCTACATTAGAAGAGTATGCCCATCTCTTGGGAAGGCCCGTATATGACAAAGTACCTTTTAGTGGATTGGAGGAGATTCCCAGATCTCATATCATAGTTGAAGCTCTTCATTTGAAGAAATCTAAGGTTGATGCTCATTTGGTGAAGAAAGGAGGAATTCATGGGTTTACTTCTAAGTTCCTCATTGGTGAATCTATTATCTTCGCTCAAGCCGATAATATGGGTGACCTGTATTTTTATTTGCACTTGAGGAATTCTAAAGGTGGTGGGACTATTGTGTGTTGTGTTCCTCTTCTGTACAAGTGGTTTATTTCGCACTTGCCTCAGACGCCTGCTTTCTTGGAGAACAAGCAATGTCTACGGTGGTCTCAGAGACTCATGTCTCTCACTAATGATGATATTATTTGGTATGATTATGCATTGAGTAGCTTGGATATTATTGATGATTGTGGTGAATTCTCTAATGTGCCTCTCATTGGTACACAAGGAGGAATCAACTGCAACCCTTCTTTGGCTCGTCGTCAACTTGGGTTCCCCTTGAGAGACAAACCTAATAACACCCAGTTAGAAGGTGTTTTCTATCAAGACGGTAAAGATCCACAACATTTGAAGCAGAGGATGATAGAGGCTTGGCATAAGGTGCATAGGAAGGAAGACCCAAGCTTGGTCCGTGCAACTGTGTAGCTTTGGAAGCTTACACCTTTTGGGTGAAGAAAAGAGATTTGGAACTAAATATGTTGTACGCTTGTGAAAGACCTATGTCTTTGGTTGTGGCTGAGCCATCAACTCTCCCTAACCAAGATGTAGAGGAGTTGGAAGACACACTCATCAAGATGAAGCAAGAGGGAGATATGTGGGAAAAGCGGTTCCATGCTTTGAGCCGAAAGCATAAGGAGATATAACTTGAGTCAAAAGACAAGGATGCGCTTATTGAACCTCTTGAAGACCGAGCAGTGAAAAGATAGAGGGAGCCAGAGGGTCTACCTTCCTCTAGTACGCCTCATCCTTCCGGTGCTTGGAAGAAGATTGTTAATCAGCTTGTCCTTGAGAAAGGTCAGATGAAGGCATCCTTTGAGTCCGAGATTCGACGAATTTGAAGGGAAAATGCGCCCGCAGCTAGATCATCTGATACAGTTTCTAAGGGGTCCTTAGGATGATTAGTTTCCTTTTCTCTTGTATTTGTATTTTGGTTTCTGAAATTGTACTCAGTGTAATTCTTCCAACTTTTATGAATAAAAAGAGATTTTATGGTCATTAAAATTGTTACTATTGTTACTATTTAATATTTGCAAATAGAACTCCATATGTTCCTTGAAATTTAAATAATAAAAAACATTGCATTTCATGCATCATTTGCATAGCAGGTTTTCTTCAGCCAGATGTCTTATCAGTTATTCTTCTATGCTTCAGCCATGCCGACTCACCAATACAAAACTCACGCTAATCAACCAAGGATCATGGAGAATTTATAGCAAGAGAACCGGGAGATAAAGGATGAGATCGCCAGATTAACAGCGCTGATGGAATTTGTTATTGCTGCACAGAACCAGTCTTCACCAACTCCTACAACTCCTCCCTAGAGGACTGTCATTTCTGAGGTTGTCACCTCAACTGTTCCTGTTGCTGCCAGTCAATCTGGTCCTTCAATGCCTGCTGGATTACCTTGGGGGATGCCCTCAAAAATTATGCCAGAAGGGTATGCACCCACTTTTGTTTCTCTGCCGTTATCTAGCCCGGTCATGACAGTGCCTCCTCTAGTTGTTCACACTCTGCCTCGTGTTGAGGACACCATTTACCATTCTAAGCCATCTGAGGGTCCAGACGTGTATGAGAAAATGGACGAAATGAAGGATCGGTTCCTCGAGTTGCATAAAGAGTTGAAGACTCTTAGAGGAAAGGGCTTGTTTGGGAAGAGTGCTGCTGAGTTGTGTCTAGTGCCTAATGTGAAAGTCCCGATGAAGTTCAAGGTCCCAGACTTTGAGAAGTATAAGGGAAACACTTGTATGCTAATCCACCTTGTGATGTATGCCAGAAAGATGTCTACTCAAACTGATAATGATCAGTTGCTGATTCACTACTTCCAAGGCAATTTAACTAGTGCTGCTTTGAGATGGTATGTGGGGTTGGATAGTGCAAGTATCTGTACTTTCAATGACTTAGGCGAGGCCTTTGTCAAGCAGTACAAATACAACGTTGATATGGCGCCTGATAGAGACCAGCTGAGGTCTATGTCTCAGAAAGATAAGGAGACATTGAAAGAGTATGCCCAGAGACGGAGGGAGTTGGCTGCCCAGATTAGTCCACCTTTGGAAGAGAAGGAAATGACGAAGATCTTTCTGTTGACGTTGAGTTTGTTTTATTACGAATGTATGATTGGTAGTTCCCCCAGTGACTTTACCGAAATGGTAAACATGGGGATGAGGATAGAAGAAGGGGTTCGTGAAGGACGTCTATCCAAAGAAAAAGCATCGTCTAGCAAGAAGTATGGTGGGAGTTTCTCGAAGAGGAAGGAAGGGGAAACTAATTCAGTGTCTGTAGGGAGGCAGAGGAGGCCTCATGTTAGAAAGATTTCTCAACCCCGTCAACATCAACATCAGAATTCTTAAGTGATTCCAGTTTTTTCCAATAATTCCAACAATCAATTTGTTCTGATTTAGCAACAACAACGTCAATAACAACCGCAAGAAAGAACCAACAACAACAACAACAATAATAACCAGCAAAGCTTTGGGAGGAAGGCCTATTTTGACCCTATTCATATGTCGTATGCAGAATTATATGCATCCTTGGTTCTCAAGAACCTCATTCAACCCAAAAATCCTCCACAGATTCCTAAGCCACTTCCATGGTGGTTCAAACCTGAACTTCGTTGTGCTTTTCACCAGGGAGCCCCTGGCCATGACATAGAGAAATTCTACCCCTTTAAATATGAAGTGCAAAATCTTGTGAAGAGTGGTATGGTGTCCTTTGAGGACAGAGCGCCTAATGTGAAAGCTAATCCATTGCCTGCTCATGGTAATGCTACTATCAACTTGGTGGACGACTGTCCATGGAAGTTTTGTATATTCGATGTGTGACGTATCCATAAGTTATTGGTGGAAATTCACAGAACCTTGTGTTTGATTAGTGACCGTGAGCACGACCATGATGGTTATGCAATATGTAGTGTGAACCCTCGTGAGTGTATGATTGTCAAGAGAGATATCCAGAAGTTGATGGATGAGAATGTAATCAAGATTCAACAGTCGAGGGATATATATGATGTGAATGTAATTGTGCCAGTATTCAAGACCCTTGAGCGGGTAGTTATTCAGTTTGATAGCAGCAACAACAACAATGTTAATAGATCGGTATCACCGTTGGTTATACGGTTACTGGGACCTGTTCTCTTTGCATCTGATAAAGTCGTGCCTTATCAATGAAACACCACAAAGATAGAAATTGGTCAAGAGGTTCCTTTACCAGTTGCAGACTTCGTGGTGAATATTGCTGATATTGCAAGGGTGACCAGTAGTGGTCGTGTGTTTGGTCCAGTTTTCCAGAGAGAGGTAGAAGATGCTGCAACTTGTAAGAAGGCAGAGATTCTAGTAGCAAATCTGGTTAGCACTTTAGTGTGTCAGTCTGGTGAATCCAGCAAAGTGAAGGCTAGTGATGATGATGAAGTGTTAAAATTGATTAAAAAAAGTGAGTTTAATGTGGTGGAGCAGTTACTCCAAACCCCGTCAAAGATCCCAGTATTGTCATTATTAATGAACTCTGAGGCACATAGGGAGGCATTGTAGAAAGTGCTCAAACAAACTTATGTTGAACATGATGTGAATGTGGATTAGTTTGACCACATTGGTGCCAATATTACTTCTTGCAATAATTTGAGTTTTTGTGATGAAAATCATCCTGAGGAAGGCAAAAATCATAATTTGGCGCTACATATTTCGATGAATTGTAAGGAGGACTCTATGTCCAATGTTTTGGTTGACACTGGGTCATCACTGAACGTGCTTCCAAGGTCAACTTTGTTAAGACTTTCCTACCAAGGCGCACCAATACGGTACAATGGCGTGATTGTTAAGGCGTTTGATAGTTCTCAAAAAACCGTCATTGGTGAAGTGGACCTTCCGATTAAGATAAGTCCGAGTGATTTCCAAATTACTTTCCAAGTAATGGATATCCACCCGGCCTACAGTTGTCTATTGGGAAGACCATGGATTCATGAAGCAGGAGCAGTGATGTATACTCTTCACCAGAAGTTGAAATTAGTGAAGAATGGCAAGCTTGTCGTTGTTGGTGGGGAGAAGGCACTATTGGTAAGCCATTTGTCATATTTTTCTTATGTTGATGATGAGGAGGAGGTTAGAATTTCATTCCAAGCCTTATCTATTATTGAGGAGAAGAAAACTGGGGCACCCATGTCATATTTAAAGGATGTACAAAAGGCTATTGAGGCTGGCAACATTGATCTGTGGGGACGTATGATACATATTGGTGAGAACAAGAATAGGGTTGGATTGGGATTTCAACTAGGGCCGTTCAACGTCAAAACTGAAGTCATTCAACCGAGTTTCTGCAGTGGAGGGTTCATTCATGGGAATGATCGACACTTAGCTGCTATGATTGGGGACGGTGACGATGAAGACGAAACTTGCGCCAACTTTGTGCCGCATGGCCAGACTTGCAACAATTGGGTTGTTGTTGATGTTCCTACTATTATTCATCGCTCTAAGTAATTTGTTTTTCATTTTTAAGAAAAATCCTTCTCCTATGCCTAAGGTAGAAGTGAACATTGTTGGGCATTTCTATTATCATCAATAAAATACAATTTTATTCATCCACATCTATGATGTTTTGTTTGTACTTTTTGCTTTTCTGAAAATGGTAATCACAAAAAACATATATGAATAACAGTCTTCCATCTGCATAATATTTGGTCATAATTCACTTCTCTGAAATTAGAATATCAAATCATTAGGCAGGTTAGTTCTCAAACCCATTGAATACAATGATCCTACCCCCTCTCCAAACTTTGATTTCCCTGTGTTTGAAGCTGAGGAAGAGACTGATGATGGTGAAGTATATGATGAATTATCTTGTTTACTTGAGCACGAGGAAAAAGTCATTCAACCGTTTGAAGAGAAGATTGAACTAGTCAACTTAGGTTCCGAGGACGATGTGAAGGAAGTCAAGATTGGGTCTCAACTGTCTCCAGAGGCTAAGAAGGGGTTGATTGATCTTCTTCGAGAATATTCACATGTGTTCGCTTGGTCCTATCAAGACATGCCTGAGTTGGATTTTGAGATTGTGGAGCATAGATTGTCGTTGAAGCCAGAATGCCCGCCAATCAAGCAGAAATTGAGAAGAACTTATCCTGATATGGCAGTTAAGATCAAAGAGGAAGTGCAGAAGCAAATTGATGCTGGTTTTCTTGTTACCTCCAAGTATCCATAGTGGCTGGCAAATATTGTGTCGGTTCCTAAGAAAGATGGAAAAGTCTGCATGTGTGTTGATTATAGAGATTTGAACAAAGCTAGTCCAAAGGATGATTTTCCTTTGTCACACATTGACATGTTGGTAGACAATACAGCTAAATTCAAAGTTTTTTCGTTTATAGACGGATTTTCCGATTATAATCAGATCAAGATGGAACCTGAAGATACGGATATGACCATATTTATTACACCCTGGGGAACATTATGTTAAAGAGTGATGCCTTTCGGTCTAAAGAATGAACATACCAGAGAGCTATGGCCATGCTTTTTCATGATATGCTACATAAAGAGATTGAAGTTTATGTTGATAATATGATTGCCAAATCAAGTGATGAAGAAGAACATGTTAAGCATTTATTCAAGTTATTCCAGCATTTGAGGAAGTACAAACTCCGCTTGAATCCCAATAAGTGTACTTTTTGTGTTCTCTCTGGTAAATTGTTTGGCTTTATTGTAAGTGAGAAGGGTATTGAGGTTGATTCTTCCAAGGTCAAAGAAATACAAGAAATGCATGCGCCCAAAACTGAGAAGCAAGTCAAAGGTTTTCTCGGTTGCTTGAATTATATCTCAAGATTTGTATCGCATATGGCTGCCACATGTGCACCTATTTTCAAGCTTATTCAGAAAGATCAGTCTCATGATTGGACTGAAGATTTCTAGAAAGATTTTGATAGTATCAAAGAATATTTGCTTTAGCCTACGATTCTGTCTCCGCCTGTTGAAGGAAGACCTTTGATCATGTATTTGATTGTGCTTGAAGAGAGCATGGGTTGTGTTCTTGGTCAGCAAGACGAATCTGGGAAGAAAGAATATGCAATTTACTACCTCAATAAGAAGTTCATCGACTGTGAGACTTTGTATTCTATGATGGAAAAGTCATGTTGCGCATTAGCTTGGGCTGCTAAGTGTCTGCGCCAGTATATGTTGAATCATACTACTTGGTTGATACCTAAGATGGATCCAATCAAGTACATTTTTGATAAGCCTGCTTTAACTGGGAGGATTTCCCGTTGGCAGATGTTATTATCCGAGTATGATATCGAATAACGATCTCAAAAAACAATTAAGGGTAGCATCTTGGCTGACCATTTGACTTACCAACCAATTGAAGATTACTAGTCAGTGCAGTATGATTTTCCTGATGAAGAGATTTTGTACTTGAAGATGAAAGATTGTGATGAACCATGGCTTGAAGAAGGGCCAGAACCTGGTTTTCGTTGGGGCGTGGTATTTGATGGAGCTGTTAATTCGTATGATAATGGCATTAGGGCAGTAATTATTACTCCTCAAGGCACTCATTTTCTGTTTAAAGTTAGATTGACTTTCAAGTGTACAAATAATATGAATGAGTATGAAGCTTGCATTATGAGGCTTTAAGAGGCCATTGATCTCAGAATCAAATATCTTAACGTCTATGGAGATTCAGCTTTGGTTGTGAATCAGGTCAAAGGTGAATGGGAGACGAATCAACCCAAATTAATACCATATAGAGACTATGCGAGGATTATTTACAAAGGTTGAGTTTCATCATATCCCTCGAGATGAAAACCGGATGGCAGATGCTCTTGCAACGTTGGCTGCAATGATCATGGTTAAATTTTGGAATGAAGTCCCCAATTTGATTGTGATGCGTCTTGATAGGCCAACTCATGTATTTGCTGTTGAAGAATTCAAAGATGAAAAGCCATGGTATTTCGATATCAAATGTTTCATCCAAAGTTAGATTTACCCACCTGGGGCATTTTTGAAAGATAAAAAGACTTTGAGAAGATTTGCCGGCAACTTCTACCTGAATGGTGATGTGCTTTACAAGAGAAATTTCGATATGGTTTTGCTCAGATGCATGGATAGACACGAAGCAGACATGTTGATGAATGAAGTCCATGAAGGTTCCTTTGGTACTCATTCCAATGGACATGCTATGGAAAAGAAGATGTTGAGGGCAAGTTACTATTGGTTGACAATTGAATCTGATTGTTGCAAGTTTGTGAAGAAGTGAAACAAGTTTCAAATTTATGGAGATAAAATTCATGTTCCTCTGACACTGTTGAAAGGCATTTCCTCTCCATGGCCCTTCTCCATGTGGGGAATTGATATGATTGGCATGATGGAGCCCAAAGCATCGAACGAACATCGTTTTATTCTGGTGGCTATTGACTACTTCACAAAGTGGGTTGAAACGACATCGTATGCGAATGTAACCAAGCAAGTTATTGCGAGGTTTATCAAGAATCAAATTATATGTCGTGATGGTTTTCCATGTAAGATCATTTATGATAATGGATCAAACTTGAACAATAACATGGTGGAAGCTCTTTGCAAAGACTTCAAGATTGCACACCATAATTCTTCTCCCTAAGACCAAAGATGAATGGGGTTGTTGAAGCTGCAAATAAGAACATCAAGAAGATCATTCAAAAAATGGTGGTAACCTACAAAGATTGGCATGAGATGCTCCTATTTGCTTTGCATGGGTACCATACATCCATCTGTACTTCAACAGGGGCAACCCCTTTCTCTCTTGTTTATGGTATGGAAGTTGTGCTCCCCGTGGAGGTTGAGATCCCATCATTGCATGTCTTTATGGAAGCCAAGATGACAAAAGCTAAATGGTGCCAGACCAGATACGAACAAATGCACTTAATTGAAGAGAAGAGATTGACTGCCATGTGTCATGGTCAGTTATATCAACAAAGAATGAAGAAAGATTTTGATAAGAAGGTCATGCCTTGTGTGTTCAGAGAAGGTGACCTTGTACTCAAGAAAATTCTATCTTTTAAACCTGATGCTATGGGAAAATGGACTCCTAATTATGAAGGTCCATATGTTGTTAAGAGAGCCTTTTCAGGCTGTGCTTTGATTCTTACAGCTATGGATGGTGAAGAGTTCACTCGTCCAGTAAATGCTGATGTAGCCAAGAAATTCTTCGCCTAAAAAAGAAAAATAATAGCTCGCTAAGTTGAAAACCCGAAAGGGCGGCATAGGCAAAAATGAGCGTCTCGGTGGATTGAAAACTAAAAGGGCGATCGAGGAAAAAGTTAGAGACATAAAACAGAAAATTTATCCCAATAGATTGAGTACTCCACCTTGGGGAAATCTAGGCAAAAGTTAGGGATTATGGCAAGTAACTACATTAGGTTGGTCCTAGTCATTCGAGCATTTTTGAGCAAGTCATTTAGTTCTGATTCATCATTCTCAACCAAAGCCAAGAGCATAACGGATATTGAAGTTGGTAGGAAGAGTCGTGATCATTCTATTCAATGTAGCCCTTTTCCATGTAAATTACCATTTTTCAACTTTTGTAAAGACTACCATCCTATTAAATAAAGTTGAGCTTTTTATCCAATTGTTTCTACTCTTATTTATTTTCAGTTAAATAAAATTGAATTTTTATGATGATAATTTTGAAAGGAATTAATAAATTAAAATCATTTTTTCTTAAGAATATAAAAGCAATTCCTTTAAGAACAATCAATTTCAGCAAGGAATATCAACAGTAGTCTGAGAACATGTATGTCTTGACAATACGAAGCCTTGTTGGTCTTCCCCAAGCAGTTGGTTTGGTGATTGTTCCCAAACAATTCATCATTTATCCCAAGTAGAGTGAAGCTTTTGATCAGTCCCTTTTACAGACCTTTTCCCCCAACTGAGTAGCAGAGTTGAACCCTCAGTAAATGGCTCAGACCCCATATAGAGTTTTATCTCCTGTATTTCCCGGTAGATTTCATCTTCAGATATCAAAGATCTCTTGTTCCCGAAGGTATTTGGTTTTGAGCAACATTTGATCCCCTGCGAGGTTGTCTCCCATTTGATATGGTGTTGACCTAAAATTCCCGCAGAGTTGAATCCTCATCAAATATTTTCTCTCTCTCCCCAGCCAGGATTGATTTATTCAGAGCTAGATGATTTATTTTTCATCCCCAATATTTTGCTCCAGTTGGTGTTCCCATCTTGTTGAGACTAGCCGAGTGTTGCAGCGATGATTCAAATCTGGGATATTTGTATCCTTTGTGATTGTTTTGTCAGCATAATTATAATCATATACATGCATATTCGTGCATAAAACACAACATCAGATATTTTCATTGTGCATTTTATTTCATTTGATTTCTTATTTCTGATCCCCTTCTACGGTGATACTATTTCCCCATACAGGATTGGTGTGTCTGTCATCCTTCAATTGTTGAGTGTCAGCCCCTTAAGCAGAAAGAGTTTAACCTTTCTTCTTTCCCACTGAGTTATTTCCTCATGGATGATTATTGCTTTAGTTTTCTCCCAGTTAACTATCTAGATGGAATCACTCCCCTTGAGTTATATCCTCATTGGGTCGAGTCCTTGTTTAACCGTTTCTTTCTAGTTACTACCTAGATGGATATTTTGGTCCCTTAAGAATATACCCATTAACTGGTAATATTCCTATCAATTTTTGAGTAATTTACTCTTGCCCAATACACGATAAAATGTAATCTACTTCCATTGTTTCTCTAGCGGATTTGTTTTCACGTTTCCTTAGGCAGATATAATTCCTATTTTTCCCCGGCAGTCTATCTAGTAACTGATAGATATAATTCCTATTTTTCCCTGGCAGTCTATCCTTGATATGTTCATCCTAACCGATGACGGATATTATCCCTTTGTGGTTTTCTACCCAGTAAAAAGGTAGTTGTAATCCCTATTTTATTCCCCAGAGAGTTAATCCTTGATATGTTCATCTTAACCGATGATAGATTTTCTCCTCTTTGCGGTCTTCTGCCCAGTATCAGGTAGTTGTAAATCCTGCTTTCCCTTGCCGAGTCTATCCTTGATATGTTCATTCTAACCGTTAACATATATTTTCTCTTTGTTATTCTATTCAGTAATTGATAGATATAATTCCTATTTTCCCCTGGAAGTCTATCCTTGATATGTTCATCCTAACCGATGACGAATATTCTTCCTTTAAGTTTATCCTTGGTATGTTCAGTTTAACCAGTGACATATATTTTGTCTTTGGTCTTCTGCCCAGTAACCGATAGTTATAAACCCTATTTGATATTTTCCCCAGTAGGTCTTTCTTACCCAGTAACCGGTAATGAATACACATTTGTTTCCTCAGTGAGCCATCCTTGATATGTTTACCCTACTCGGTAACGGGTGATCCTCTGCCATAATATATTATCTTCCTACCTTGTAACCGGTATTAGAAAATATACTTATCGTACTCTTGTGTTGAAGTTCATTCTTCCCCAGTTGAGTTTGAGTACGTATTTCCTTAGTGAAGTCTCCAATCCCCTGTTTGATTTAGGTATTTCATTTTTTTTCTTCAGATTTACCCGTTTCCCCTACAGATTTTCCCTTACCCCTAACCGAGTCCTTCCAATGATTTATGTTCATGGAATTCTTCTTATGTCTCTAGCAGTTTTTAAGTCGTAGCCTGGCCTACGTGCCCCGCTTATCCCCCAGAGTCGTTGTCTCCCTAGTGAGTGTTCCCTATGGAACGCGTTATGCTCCTGTGGACTTCCAGTCTCTCCAAATTCTTTTCCTTTGTGGCAATATTTTCCCCACAAAGATTATTTTTAACATTTCATATCATATGCATCATGAGGTCTCTTAGGTACCGAAATTTGTTTCTATATGTTGTTATTTAAGTCCATTCTACTAAGTTGATACAAATATTTTAACCTTCACATCCTCAGTTAGAATGTCCTTAAATAGGGGCAGCTGTAAGACCCCAATTTTGACCCTAAGATCCCTAATGCTATCTCATCATATGCATTGGCTTTGGGATCACACATTAGCATCCTCCTTACCCCTCATTCATTGGGTTTGCATTGGGAGAGGTCACCAAGAACATTTTATTGTATTATACTTTGTTTTTCATTATTTACTAACCAAAATACCAAGAATCTGTCAATGTAGAGTTTGTTGCTTTTGTAGGTAGTGTGTGTGTTCACCCATGCTCCATCAAGATCATATCTAGGGATTAAGACCCTCAATGCAAGGAGATCAATAAAAATATGGTTAACATTGACTCTATCCATCATATATGGATCCCCATGGTATTCACATATCATTTTGATCAAAAATTCATCAAGAGTTTGAAGCTTGTTTGCCTTCAAAGCCCTAATTCATCTGGGTATCTTATGTGACTTCCTCAACAAGTTTCTTCAACATTTGATCAAATATCTCAAGGGTTACTTAATATTACATTATATTACACATATATGATCCTCCATGAGTCTCAAATATGAAGAGAATATCATGTTTGCAAGATGGTCATGGTGGTTAACTAGAGAAAGTCAACTAGTCAAAACTGGGGTTCCCTAGACCCTATCTCCTACATTTTTTATCAGTTTAGAATGATTCCAAGATAAAATTTACTCCTTATGACATTCCAAACAACTTTCATGTTTAATTCAAGAGCTAGTTTTTCCTGGAAAGTCAATTTTTATGGTGAAAGATTATAGGTCATTTTGTCCGAACCCTAGTTAGGTGGTCAACTTCCAAGGACCATAACTTGCTCAATATTTATGATATGAAATCCCTTGAAGTTCCATGACCAAACTCAAGATCACCTTTTTAACTTTTATGTTTGTAAGAAGTTCAAATTTAACTTACAAATGCATGTGCCAAGAGGAAACATTATAGGTCACTTTGGGCCATTACCATTGAACAAGTGATTTTCCTCAACTTCTAAAATGCATAAATTGTTCATGCTAAATCCAAATGAGGTAAAATATGTGACCAAATTGAAGAGCTTTTAAATATCTACAAATTTTATGAAGGAACATTTTTCATTTGAAGTCAATAGCAAAAGTTATTCACGATGGAAGAAATGAACATTTGACTTGGTATTTAGAAACTTTTCAAATATGTTTGATTTTCCAAACTTCCATATCAAGATTCATCATGATACAAGCTTCGAATGGAAAAGTGGAAAAAATGAAAGTTTGTCCCCTTCATCTCACCTTTCTAAAAAGTCCAAGATCACCTCATTTGGACCAAAATTGTGGGACTTTCACATGGCTCATTTATGGGATTTGTTTTGGCAAGTTTTGGATTCAAATGATCATTCCTCTTTGCATGCTTCCATGTGATGACCTCAGTACTCTTTGTGCATGAAATAAAGTTGTATTGCATCATTCTTTAGGCCCAAATGATTTCCCATGCATCGATGCATTATGGTTTCCAATTTTAGCAAATTTTCAAGTGGTGCCAAAATCAATTCCCTTGCCTATTTAAACAAGCTCATGGCCTCAGAAATCACACACACACACACACACCTTACCCAAGCTTTGCCCAGAGAACTCAGAACCTTACCCCATAGAATTCCTTGAATATTCTTTGAAATTAAGTTTGAATTTCACCTTCTGTTTTGAAGTTCAAACTCCAAGGATTCATTGCCTTTTTTCATCTCAATTGATTACTGCAAGCAAGAGGAGGAAGAATCAAGCAAATCCAAATCAAGATCATGCTGAATTGAAGCTACTCGAAGGTTAAATTTCAAAAACTTCTCTTCTTCCATTCTCCCTCATTTCTCAATTATTTTGATTGATTTTTGGTGGGCTGAAGTCCTACCAATGTAGGCAACAAGATTGAGTTGCTTTGAGGTCAAATCGAAGCAACTCTGTTCATGATCCTCAAAATTCAAATCCCTGTATCTCTTGATATACTTGGAATTGGAGAAAATTAATGCCAAATTTGAGCTCCTGAGCATTTTTTCTTTAAATCCATATCCTTGTTTTTCATTTCCATGGTGGTTGGTGGTGGACCAGTCCGGTGAGGTCCACCGGAGTAGAAGACCGGAGCTAGGGCTCCAGTGATGTGTTGGCGTGTCCAAAACCATTGGATCATGATCTCACGTTTTAATCTTAGCCAACTGTTGTGATTACCACTTATGCCACGCGGTTGACTTGAGCGCATCATACACCTTAGCGCGTGGCCATCAGATCTGCCACCTCAATTAATAAGGAAGATTTGATGGCCCTTGTTTTTTTGTATTTTTTTATTTATCATTTAATTTCTTTATTTTGTTTAATTCATATTAATTTCATTTTTTATCCAAAAAATATGGAACTTTCACAAAAAATCTTTAAATATTTTTCTCATTCATCTTCTGAATTAAAATTATTTTTTGGATTAATTTTGATATTTTTCACGAATTAAATGTTTTTGTGCATATTTTGAATTGTTTAAAAATACTTCTGACTTTTCAAAAATCATGAATATTCTTTGTCTAAGGTCCTTTGACCTTGTTTGACCTAGGATAAATCTCTTGGCCATTTATTTGGTGTTTTGACGAGATTTTAGGTTTTGACCAAATTAAATTGTATTATAATGCATTTTTAAATTGATTTTTAATTGATTAAATGTGTAAAAATTATGTTGAGCCACTAGTATGGTCTTGTGACGTTTGACTATTTGTTTGGATCTTGGTCACGGTTGATTTGACTTTTGTTGGATTAAAATCATTGGATTTAGGGGATTGATGAAATGTACATTTCATTTTCCAAAATGAATGAATGATTTTAATATGATAAAATTCCTCCCATGAATAATTTGTGTTTCTCTCACTCCCCTCCCTCTTCATCTTCATACCTATTCTTTCCCATTCCTTTATTGACCAATGAAATCTTAAATGTCCTAAGGCTAATTGGTTCATCACTGACCTTGTGTCAGATGAACCAATACAAGTATGCATTAGATAGGTCCATCCCTCTTAATCTTTTCTTTTAGTGTGTGGCATGTTTTAGGAGTTTGGTTCATTATACTAAATCTCTAACATGCATTAACACTTAATTTTTATTACCCGACCTCAGATAGTTGTTACTTCTACATAAGTCTAATTACGATTGCTTAACATAGAGCTAAATTTGACCCTAAAGGCATATCATTCTAGTAAGTGAGATTGTAAGTCTCCCATCCTTCATGGTATTGTGTGGAAATTTGACCTTTTTTCCTTCCTATGGAAGATGTCTTGGTTTAAGGATTCGTGCTTGTGAATGGATGGTTGAGTGTTCTCCAAATAATGACTTAATCAATTAAAAAGCAAAACACCACTAACAATTGACTAACATTTGACTAACTCTCGTTAATATTACTTTACTTTCAAGTCATTTACTTTATGCAATTTAATTTTCATTCATTTATCATTCATTGCCATTTACATTTCATTTAACTTGTTTATGTTTATGTCATTTTTACTTTGCTCATTTGAGCCATATCATGTGATTGTATATATTTTTTAGTGCATTTTGATTTTGTTTGTGGTCTTAGGACCTTAAAACACTTAATAAACAACAAAAACCCTAAAAAATATTTGGTGGACTGTTGATCTTGATCTAAACTTTTGGAATTAGGATTAGGCAACACTCCCTATGCAAAAAGGACTTGGCCAATGCCAACATTTTGAAACCAAGTGATTGTAAACTGATCCTTCATCTGATGTAAGCCTTGGGAATCTGTCTAAATTCATCTGTTACTTTGTCTCGGTGTTAATTGTTATTTTGATCTTGTGTCTGATGGTTTCTTCTAAGTTGATCAAAGGAACATTTCATCTGATACATGAGAAGTTAAAGAAGACTGCTAGCTATGGGATTTGCTTTCTTGGATGTGGTTATCTTTATTTGAGCTTTGATCTTCTTGATGTTTGGATATTGTTAATTGCTTGTTGATTATTGCTTGATTCCAAGTCCAAAGGGAAAATGGGTTTTCTATATGACATTCTTGTATGTTGGATTGCATCCCATTGGTCATATCTTTTAAACTCTTAACTTTTAATTTTATGCTTAGAATAACCTCTTCATCTTCTCCCACTTCTTAAATTTCAAAATCTCTCCCCCTTTTCAAAAGCATTCTTTGCTTGTGATTTCAAACATAGATCTTATTTCAAATAGAAACATTGGTCTTATGCCAATGGATTTTCAAACTTTTTGTTAAATCAAATTTATAAATAAACTTAATCATATTGACTTAATCTTTCAAAGGACAAAAAGAACTAACAACTTCATTCAAATTTTTGGCCCTTTGGGCCCTTTTCACTTAAATTTTTTATTAAAAGCAATTCACTCATTTTGAAATTGTTACCACGAACTACGAGGTTTTGATCCCTCATTTTTATGTTGGTATGTAGGCACAAGTCCAAAGGTCTTGTCAAACACAAATCAATGAATTATTTTCTCATCCCTGCATTCTATTTTTTTTCTCAAACATCATTTATACCAAAAACACATACACACATAAAAAAGGGCTCCCTAGGAGTACCTAGGACACTTTGGGTGCTAACACCTTCCCTCTATGTAACCAACCCCTTACCTGTAATCTCTTGCATTTTATTAGTTTTGATTTGAAAACTTCTTATCTTTTGGTTTTGTTCGTACTTTTTCCTTTTCCTTTGGAAACAATAAAAGCACGGTGACGACTCTGGTTTTATTGACGTCAAGTTTATCCATAACTTGATAGTCATGAATATACCGCTACAATTGCTTTCCTTGATTTATTAGGTTCTCAAATAAAGATTCATTTTCCCTTTGTCAAGATAGATTTTGAAAAATGACTTAGACTACGCAATGATTATGTCAGAATGTAAGCAATACATTTATGAGTGTTACATAATTAGAAGAAAAAAACAAGAAGCCTAGAGTGCTTAACTGCTTTGAGGAGGAGGCATCCTCTGAAAAAGCTCAACTAGCAGAGTTTGTATGCTGGAGTTGGCTTGATCCGGCTTGTCTAGTCTGGCTTTGACTAGTGCTATTTTTTTTTGTAACTCTTCCAGAGTCCTAAGGAATAAGGGAGAAATGTCATCTTTTTATGACTCTCCTTGAGTCAGAGCAACTTTTGTAGTCTTCGCAGCATCTTCAACAGCTTTATGAGCAACTTCAGCGGCCAGTGTTGCTTCAGCTTTAACTTTTGCCCTAGTTATAGCCTCTGCATCAAGTTTCTCAGTTTCTCCCTAGAAGCAGCTTCAACAACACCTTTCTTATCAGCTTCTCTTTTCGCCTTCTCAACTGCCTCCTGAGCCAGATAAGCCTCCAACTTCTATTCAGCACTTCTAATATAGTCATTTCTGATTTGTTCAGATAGTCCCTTTAGCTTGAAGACTTCAGAAGTCATTTGTAATGGTAAATTCATCACCATTGAGCTATTGGCTAGCTCAACGTCAATAAAGTAAGAGTCGCCACCGCGCTTTTATTGTTTCCAAAGGAAAAGGGGAAAAGTACGAACAAAACCTAAAAATAAGAAGTTTTCAAATCAAAACTAATAAAATGTCAGAGATTACAGGTAAGGGGGTTGGTTATACAAAGGGAAGGTATTAGCACCCAAAGTTTCCGAGGTACTCCTAGGGAGCCCTTTTTTGTGTTCAAGTGCTTTAGTTGAAAAGATGTTTGATAAAAATGGAATGGGGGGATCAGAAAAGAAATCATTTATTATACTTTTTGTGTTTGACAAGACCTTCGGTCTTATGCATACGTACCAACATAAAAAGGAGGGATCAAAATCCCGTAGTTCATGGTAAAAATTTCAAAGAAATTGATGGATTGGTTATAACAAAATTTTAAAAGAAAAGGGCACCAAAATGGCCAAAGACTCAAATGAGGTTGTTAGTTATTTTTGTCTTTTTGAAAGTTAAGTCAATATGATTAAGTTTATTCACAAGTTTGATTAAGAAAATGTTTTGAAAATCAATGGCATAAGGCCAAAGTTTCTACTCATTAAAACAAGTCTAAGTTGAAAAATAACAAGAAAATAAGTGTTTAAAATAAGGGAGAGATTTTGAAAATTAAATAATGAAAGGAGGAGATGAAGAGACTACCCTAGACAAAATTAAAAAGTTCGAAGTTGAAAAGATATGACCAATGGGAAACAATCCACAAGACAAGAATGTCAGAGAGAAACCCATATCCTTTGGACTATTGAGCAAGCAACAAGCATAAGCAACGTCCAAACAATTAATAATGAAGACAAAGGAATCAAATAAAGATAGACATAACATCCAAGCAAGTATTCCAAAAGCAAGAAGTCTTCAGTGTCTTCAAATGTATCACATGAAATGTTCCTTGTGAAAAAATCAAAGAAACAATCATCAAACATAAACAGATATAACAGGATAATAAATTAAGCATAAAGACAAAAAAGTAGATAAACCAAGGGAACTCTCATAGTTTGTCTCAGGTGAATGGCATTGACCAAGATAACTTAGTCTTAAACAATTGCTTTGGCCAAATCCTTCAAAGCATGGGAATGTTTCCTACTCTAAGTCCAAAAGTTTAGATCAAGTCAAGGGCCGAGGTCTAACAGTCCAACAACATATTTTTTAGGGTTTTTTTATTATTAAGTATTTTAAGGTCCTAAGACCATAAACAGAAAAAAATCACAAGCACACAATATATACAATAACAAAGATATGGCTAAAGTGAAAAGAACTGAAACATAAACATCTTGCATGAAATATAAATGGAAATGAATGATAAAGGTACTAGATATTAAATTGCATTAAGTAAATGACATGAAAGTAAAGCAAATAATAAAGTAAGTTAGTCAAATGTTAATGAAGAGTTCAATTTGTTTACGTCATTGTTTGGAGAAAACTCAACCATTCATTCACAAGTATGAAGACATGAACCAAGACATCATCTCTGAGAAGTGCTCCAACTTGGATAAATCAACAAGTATGCCACTAGCTCTCATAAATGGAAAAAAGGTCAAGTCTTCACACAATGCCATGAAGAATGGGAGACTTACAATCTAACTTAAAAGAATGCCATGCCTTTGGGTCAAAATTTAGCTCTATGTTAAGCAATCGTAATTGGACTTATGTAGAAGTCACAACTATCTAAGGTCGGGCAATAAAAATATTGGTGTTAATGCATGATAGAGACATGGTACAAAAAACCAAGCTCCTAAAGCATACCACACACAAAAATAAAAATGGGATGTACCTATCTCAATCAGGCTCGTGTTGATTCATCTGACACAAGGTCATTGATGAATCAACTAGAATTTGACTTGTAGAGAAATCATTGGTCAATGAAGGATTGAGAAAAGAGGGATGAAGATGAAGAGGGAAAGGGAAATGGAAACCCAAATTGATCATAGGAGGAATTTCATATGATCAATACTATCCATTCATTTTGAAGAATGAAATGTGCATTTCATTAACCTCCTAAATCCAATAGTATTAATCAAATGGAAGTTCAAATCAACCATGACCAAGGCCAAACAGAAGTTCAAACAAGAAAAGGTGAACCAAAGGGCTCAACAATATTTTTAAACATTTAAACAATTAAAAAATCAATTTAAAAAGAAATATAATGCATTTTTCAAAAGGAAAAACCTCAAATCCCTTCAATTCACCAAATAAAGGGCCAAGAGATGTATCCTAGGTCAAACAAGATCAAAGGACCTTAGACAAAAAAATTGAGAATTTTTGGAAAGCCATAAGTATTTAAAAATATTTAAAAACAAGTCAAAAATCATTTCATTCACAAAAAATATCAAAAATAATCAAAAGTCATTTTAATTCAAATTATGGAAGAGGAAAATATTTAAAGATTTTGGGTGAAAGTTCCATATTTTTTAGATTAAAAATGAATTTGTTATGAATTAAACAAAATAAGCTAATTAAAAATAAAAGTAGAATTTAAAATAAAAAGAGAAAAAATAAGGGCCATCAGACCAAGGGCCGTGATTAGAATGGTAATTCAAACCAAGGGCCGTGATTAGAATATCTCACCAAGATCAGATGGATGAGATTAAGACAACACACCACCGGAGCTAGGGCTCCGGTCATCTTCTCTGGTGGACCTCACCAGACTGGTCCACCACCAAAGTTTACCAAAATTTAAGATCTATATACTAATTCAAAGACAAAATGACGGAGAGCACGAATCTGACCTCTAAATTTCCCAATTCTCACTATATAAGTAGATATGTGGAATTGAAAATTAAGGTGGAAGAACTGAGTTGCTTCAATTTAAGCTCAAAGCAACTCAATCTTATTGCCTACATTGGTAAGGCTTCAGACAACCAAAGATCAAGAGAAATGATGGAGAATTGAGGGAGAATCTAAGAAGCAAAAAATCTAGAAAATCACCTTTTGTTTGCTACAATGGAGCTCGACCTCTTTTCCAATTTGCTTGAGCTTGCTTCTACCAACTTGTAGAAAGTGAATTTGATCCAAAAAGAGCTTCAACCCTTGGAGTTTCAATCCCAAAACAGAAGGGGAATTGAAACTTGATTTCAAGTGAAATCCTCAAGGTTGTACTATAAATGGAGTGTGGGAGTGTTGAAGATCAAAGATTGGGAAAATGGGTCCTCAATTATGAGCAGAAGAAGGTGTATTTATAGCCTTGCAAGTTGCTTTCCACACACTTTCAATTTTTTTCCAAAAATAGTAACATGGTATGTATGGTTGCATGGGCATGTAACAAGGCACAAAAATGATGTGATCCAATCCCCAAATCATGTGTAAATGATGCTGAAGCCTTAACATGAAGTCATGCATTGCTAATGAAAGTTGGTGATGAAAGTTTCCAAATGGGGACATGCATTACAACCATGCGCAAGTCACTCAAAGATTATCCAAATTCAATGATCTTGGATTCTTTGGAAAGATAACATGAAGGGGAACAAATTTGATGTTGAAACACTTTCAATTTGGATCTTGGATCATGATTAATTTTGAGGTGTAAGTTGGAATGATCAAACAGAGTTGAAAATTTTCTAAGTTAAAAGTCAAATGACCACTTTTTCCACCTTGAATAACTTTTTCTATTAGCTTCAAATGAAATTGGTTCGTTCTTGAAAGTTGTATCTCTTTCAATCCTATTAAATTTGGTCACAAATTTGACACCATTTGAATCTTGCATGAGGGAGTTATGGATTTTAGAAGTTGAGGAAAATTGCTTTCTCAATGATGATGGTCCAAAATAACCTATAATGTTTCCTCTTCGTACATGCCCTTAAATGTAGAATTTTCCATTTCCAAAAGAAGAAAAGTTGGAGAAGACATCTTAAAATTGATCATGAAACTTGGATGGCCTTCATATCTTTAAAATTGAGCAAGTTATGGTTCCTGGAAATTGACATTCTATTTAGGGCACAGAAAAAATGACATATAATCTTTCACCATAAAAAATGACTTTCCAAGCATACGTAGCTCTTGATGCCAACATGAAATTTGTTTGTAATGTCCTAAAGAGTAACTTTTCTATTTGAATCATTTTCATATGACAAAAATTGTAGGCGATAGGGTCTAGGAAACCCTAGATTTGACTGGTTGACTTCTCTGGTTAATCTCTTTGAACCAACTTGCAAACCTGAAGTTCTTTTGATCTTTGGGGCTCATGGAGAACAATATATGCTTGAGATGAAGTATCCATCGATATTTTTAACTAATTGTTGAAGAAAATTACTAAGGAAGTCACACAAGATACCTAGATGAATTAGGGCTTCCAAGGCAAACAAGCTTTAAACTCTTGATCAAATCTTGACCCAAATGACAAATAAAGGGCACGGGGATCCAAATATGATGCTTAGAACCAACAATAACCTTTCCTTGATTGATCTCTTGCATTGAGGGTCTCAAAACCTAGATGTGAGCTGGATGAGACACTAGTGGATGCACACACTACCTACAAAAGAAATGAAACTACACTAGACATATTTTGGTATTTTGGTTAGTAAACAAAGAAAAACAAAGTAAGATACAATTACAAATGTTCTTGGTTATCTCTCCCAATGCAAACCCAACGAATGAGGGGTGAGAAGGATGCCAATGTGTGATCCCAAAGCCAATGCAAATGATGATATAGCATGAGGTATCTAAGGTCAAAATTGGGGTCTTACAGTTGCCCCTATTTAAGGACATTCTAGCAGAGGGTGTGAAGGTTAAAATCTTCATATCAACTCGGTAGAATGGACTTAAATAATATCATATAGAAACAAATTTTGGTCCCTAAGAGACCTCATGATGCATATGATAAGAATGCAAAAATAACCTTGTGGGGAATATATTGCCACAAAGGAAAAGAATTTGGAGTGATTGAGGTCCACAGGTGCATAATGCATTCCATAAGGAAAAATCACTAGGGAGACGAAGACTTTAGGGATAAAAGTTATGCGTAGGCCAGGCTACGACTTGAAAACTGCTAGAGACTTGAGGGGATTTTCCATGAAAATAAATCAATGGAAAGACTCGGCTGCAGGAAAAAAGAGATATGCAGGGGAAGAAAGTAGATCAGAACGAAAGTGAAATACTCAAGCAAAAGGAAATTCGATTTCACAAGGAAATACGAACCTAAACTCAACTAGGGAAGAAAAACTTCAACACTGGAGTAAAAGAGATATATTATCTACAACGAGTTACTGGGTAGGAGGATAATATACTCAAACAGAGGGACATCCGTTACCGGTTAAGACAAACATATCAAGGATGAATCGCTGAAGGGAAATGAGGAATATTCATTACCAGTTATCGGGAAAGAATAACCTACTGGGGAAAAAAAACCAAATAGGATTTACAACTACCTTTTTACTGGGTAGAATACCAAAGAGAGAGTATCCGTCACCGGTTAAAATGAACATATCAAGGATAAACTCAAAGGGAAGAATATCCGTCATCGATTAAGATAAACATATCAAGGATATACTGGCAGAAAAAATGGGATTTACAACTACCTTTTTACTGGGTAGAAGACCACAAAATAGGATTTATAACTACCTTTTACTGGGTAGAAGACCACAAAATAGGATTTATAACTACCTTTTTATTGGGTAGAAGACCACAAAATAGGATGTATAACTACCTTTTTACTGGGTAGAAGACCATAAAATAGGATTTATAACTACCTTTTACTGGGAAGAATACCGAAAATAGGATTTACAACCACCTTTTTACTGGGTAGAATACATAAATAGAGAGTATCTGTCACCGGTTAAAGTGAACATGTCAAGGATAGACTCTCCAGGGGTAGAAGGATTTACAACTAGCTTTTTACTGGGTAGAAGACCAAACAGGAAGAATATCTGTCACCAGTTAAGATGAACATATCAAGGATAGACTTGCTGGGGAAACAAAAAAGACGAATCCTCTAGGGAAATCAAAGAAGTAAATCACCTTTTACCGGTTACTGGGTAAATCAACAGGTAAAGTACTCAACCATCAAGAAGGATATTAGCAGTTACTGGGTAATAAACTCTCGGGGACCGAAAGATCTATCTAGGTAAGAACTAAAAAGAAACGGTCAAACAAGACTCTACCCAACGCAGATATAACTCAAGGGGAGTGGTTCCATCCAGATAATGAACTGGGGAGGACACTAAAATAATAATCATCCACGAGGAAATAACTCAGTGGGGAATGAGAAAGGATAAACTCTTTCTACTTAAGGGGCTGACACTCTACAATTGAGGGAGGACAGACACACCAAATCTGCATGGGGAAATAATATCACCAAAGCAGGGGATCAGAAAAAAGGTCAATGCAGAAAGAATGCATAATGAAATATCTGATGTTATGTTTATACATGAATTTTAGATTAACACCATATCAAATGGGAGACAAACCTCTAGGGCACAACTGTAATACTGCTCAGAGTCAAAAATTGGATGAATGAAAAAAATCCTCTACCAGAAGATGGAACTCCGATGGGGATCCAAGTCACAACGAGAGGCAAAACTCTGAGTGGGGGAGCCAGATAATATACTGGTGATTCCATCCAAAGTCAACTTTGTGGGGTTTCACTAGGAATTCGACAATCTTCCAGGACAAATCAAAGGCCACACGAGGATATAAGTCAACAACAAATTCCTCAAAAGGAAAGCAATAATCATCAAAATCTTCTTGGAGGTTGAGAAACAAACCAATTCCAAGGTGTCATACCCCGATTTTGGTCCTGAATTTTTTATGTTTTTATTTTTGTTTAGCATGCTTGGCCTAACCTTACTTTTGTTTTATATGAGGATTGGTCTTGGTCCAAAGTCATGGTGTTGTTCATGTGATTGTTAATGCACATATGGTCTTGGTCATCCAAACAACCAACCTTCTTGTGTCACAAGCCAATTGCCAATCATGCCACTTGATTCATGAATATCCCTTTCAAATCCTAATCTTATACCATAATTTCATGGCTTTGTTAACACATACTACCAGTCAAGTCATGTTCTTTTCAAAGTCAAGCATTCAAGTCATAAAATGAACCAATTGTAAAACAAATTTCAAACCATTTCAATTCATTTCACATCATTTCTAAACCATCACATTTGATTCTACATAAAAAAAAGGGGGTACAAGTCTTGACAATTTTGACCAATTGTTGACTTTGGTCAACAGTTGACTTTTTGGTCAACATTGACCAAAGTCACCCAAAACCCAAAAGCCCTAATTTTTACCACAATCATCAATCATTTGTCCATTTACAAGAAAAATGCAAATAAATTTGAATTTTAACCAATTGTTGACTTTGGTCAACAGTTGACTTTTTGGTCAACTTTGACCAAAGTCAACCCTATGCCATTGGTCATCCCTAATCACTAAATGACTAGTCCTAACTCTCATGACATTATCCATGTCCCTGTTATCTTTGGCTTAACCACTTGTGCTTGGCTTCTTCACTTTAATGTCAACATGGTCACACCTTGAACCTTTGGAATCTTGCTTTGCCAATTAACTTCCATCATGCTGCATTTGCCCTGCTATACCAACCTGCTGCAACGCCTAACCTGCACAGACCAAAGTCATAACCAACATTAAGGTCAATCCATGAAGTGTTGCTAATATGCCATGACCTAAAACCATAAGTGTTGTCAATGGCCAAGCATAAACCTGCTGTGAGCATGAGCCAGCAGGACCCAATTCAAAGGTTTTAACCAAACTTCTCACTCTAAGATCACGGGAAGAACGATGGATTCTCATGATAATCATTCAGCTAGAGTTCATCAAACTACAACCTGCAAAACAACAGCACCCCACACACACAGAAGCAAACCGCAACAGTAACTAACATGTCGGAGAATTCAGTACAGAGTTTATTTCATAACTTTGAGAAAGTTACAAATTTTGTTCAACATCACGTATCTAATTTCATAGGCCATCATATCCAGTCATCAGGAACCTCTGGTATAGGCTCTGTCAATGCCTCCATCAAAGCTCCATTTGTGAAAACTACATCTTCTGTACAACCACGTGATCCTGTTGTCAAGGGTAAGTCCTCTACCCTTGTGACTAAAGAAGACCTTGGAAGGGCTACATGGACTTTTCTTCACACTTTTGTTGCTCAGTATCCAGACAATCCTACAAGACAACAGAAGAAAGATGTAAAAGAACTGGTACAGATCTTGTCTCGAATGTACCCTTGCAGTGAATGTGCAAATCACTTTAAAGAAGTTCTTAGATCAAATCCTGTACAGTCGGGGTCACATGCTGAATTTTCTCAGTGGCTATGTCATATGCATAATGTTGTCAATAGAAGCATCGGCAAACCAATTTCCTGCATGAAAAGGTCATGGCGGAATTCTTCAAGAATTAATTCATGAACTGTTCGACCCTTTAGCTTCCCTCAAAATGGTGATGGAACAGTATCAATCCAAACATTCCTGCAGCATACAAAAGAACAACCAGCGCAACCAATAGTTTGCCTGCAAGAGGACCAACCAAGTTTCACTTACCATCCTCATCAACACATTTAACATTGCCTTGCAAACACCCTGCAGGAACAAGCAAACATGTCTGCAACCATCAAACCTGGACAGGTCAAGTGCACATCATGCCGCAAACACATAGCATACAAATGGCATCCAAGAAACATTCAACCATGCATCATCCAGCATATACTCAGACCAGGAACAATTGCATCATGTGGTAGTACAAAACATACTGCACAAACACATCATCATAATACTACACCAAGTTAAATATGTAAGCTCAGTCTTGAAACTTAGCCCACTTTGCATGTTGATTAACAACCAGAGGCATACACAAAATCCACAAGCCATGCTTACCTGCAAGTAAACAAACCAAAAGTCTGTAGCAAGATTCATGCAAACATCCCAACAAAGCAGTCAACAGTTAATGCAAGCCATGTGATTGCATCCCACTTAAGCCAGAACAATGCCAATTATGCCACACAATAAGCCAAAGAGTCATACCTGCATAAGACATGGCAATGCTAACACCCTAAAACCAACTGGATAACCAGCCTTAAGCCAAGTGAGCATGTTGCAACATGTTGTCAATATCCTGCAGAACAGGATACCAGGCATGACCAAACACCAAGCCTATTCACATCAACTTTTGACCATTACCAGTGCATCATAACAATTCGTATAATACAAGCATGGTAATGGGTTCCAAACAGATAGCATTGCAAACCTCCACAAGTCAGAATCCACAACAGAATCCGTAGCAGAGCTTGGCTCACAAAAACTCAATATGTCAAAGCACCTACATGATACACCACTGGATAAGATGCCATTGGCAGGTTTGCTAGCATCGTATAATCCTCCAACATCAACCAAACCGCAACATCTTCAAGTATTCAAAATAATCTGCAAAAGTGATTTGTCTGGTTCATTTGACGGTGAACTCTGCAGGATTAGTGTCTGCTGTAGAGTAGGTAAAACATGCAGAACTTCCTTCAACTGATGTTATGCAGTAACAAACCAATGGCAGGCTCTGGTTATTCAAAAGCTTGAAAATGAACAAATTTGATTGGGACCATCCACTCCACTTGTAACCAATTTTCACGGCGGTAAAAGAAAAACAACAAGGCAGTTAAATTCCAGAAAAAATCCCAAAATGGAATAGAGATAAAATTCAAAGAGAAAGTACGTAGGTTCAGATTACCATTTTCGAACCTAGCATCAAACAGGGAAATTTGATTCTGAGAACACCCAAAGCGCTTTGCAGAGTTACTCTTCTGGAACACAAAAAACACCAATTGAAACCCTAGCTGCAGAAATATAAAAGGAGAAGAGAAGGAGGAATTAACGACGAAAAAACTTGGAGGCGGAAAATCTCAAACAAAACCCTAAAATCCCAAAATCGATTACCTGGATTGGGAGGCCAGCTTCTTCACGCCTTTCACCACCGCCGTGACACTTTGTAAGAACCTCTCTTTCTTCCTTTTATCCTTTTCATATGCTTGTTGAGAGATTCGTTGAGAGTGATGAGAGTAGAGAGAGTCTCGTCTGAGAGAGAGCGATTGAGGGGGGAAGGTACAATTTAGAGGGAGAGTTTTCTTCGAGTTTGTGAGAGGAGTTCGTGAGAGTGTGAGAGAGACGAGAGGTTGAAGGCGATTGCTGAGAGCGTGAGATTGGGAGAGAACGAATCTGTATCTTTTCCAATTTTTTTTTTCTTTTCTTGAATTCATTTTAAATAGGATAGGTTTTTTTTGAAAATATTAAAAAATTGTTTAAACTTCCTAAGTAGTTAATAAATATTTACACATTTTCAAAGCATATTCTGTTGAAGAACCCAACAGCCAGGCGGCTGGGTTTTAATTTTTGGTTCCCCATCATTTATTAGGATAGTCCAACAGATCTTTTTTTTTTTTTTTTAGTTTCCTTATTTTCATTCCTTTTTTTAATTTATCTTAGTTTATATATTTAAAGTAACATCAAAATAATAAATAACCATGAGTGGTCTGGTGGAGAAGGGTAGTATCATAGTCTTGAGTGGGTGGGTTCAATACTCATGTGTAGCATTTTTTTTTAGTATTTTATTTTTCTTTTAGCATTTTATTTTCTTTTAGTATCTTATTTCTTTTAACATTTTTTGTTATGTTTATGCTTTATTATTTTCATAGTTTCATTATCATAACATAGATTTTTTGTCTTTTAATTTCATCATTCATTCAAAACCATTTTTAAACTATAAAAATAATATTTTTCTCGATTCAATGTAGAGCCCATTTTCCATACCCTTGTAAGTCGATTGCTTTTTAAGCATCGCCATCAACCTCACATAGCTTACTCTTGGGCTTTCTTACAATGAGCCGGTTCTCTTGCACTTACACTCATATTTCGCATCATTTGTTGTTTGGGCCTGATCTAATTATTTCATGATTTTGAATCCCCATTTGACAAAATGTACCCCACTTCCCCAATGTGTATATAATGTTGTATTATTTTATTTCTCTATTCGTTTTAGATACTAACACAAGAGTAAAATCCACCATTTCTGAAAAAATACAAAAAATATGACTCAATCCAACGTCGAGTATTTTCTCAATAAGCAAATCAATTCATTTCGCTCTCCTATTCTATTCCTTTTCTTTCAAACTTTCATCAAATGCTTGATTCAACGTCAAACCATTTTCTCTAATAAAAAACTCAAAAATATTAATTCATAAGTCAAGACTTTTTCAATAAAGATGGAAGTGGAACGTGGTGTATACCACGCACTCCTGAGACTAGGATTCGAGATGTATATCTCGCCCATCCTAGCTCTCGCCATCATCCAATTTACCCACTTTGTTTTCTCAAACATTCATTCAAATCTTTCTCAAACGTCCATCAATACTTGACCTAGGTCAAGTCATTTTCACAACAAAACTCAAGATACCTAATTCTCATTTAACACTTTTTTTCAATAAAGATGGAAATGGAACATGGTGTATACCATGCACTCCTGAGACTAGGATTCGAGATGTATATCTCGCTCATCCAAGTTCTCGCCGTCGTCTAAAATTATCAATGCGGTTTCTTCAAACCCTTTCTCAATCAAATTCAAAAATACTTAACCTCTATTAAACACTTTTGCAAATAAATATGGAAATGGAACATGGTGTATACCATGCACTCCTGAGGCTAGGATTCGAGATGTATATCTCGCCAATCCTAGTTCTCGCCATCACTCAAAGCACATCCAACCAATCAAACTCTTTTTCTCGCCGTCGTGCGACCAATAAAAAACCTTTTAAAATGATAGTTGTATTGTCATAAGAGATACAAAACAATGTTTCGGCCACGATTGTTGAGTAGAGATAAATGACGCTTTTCCGAATGTAGATTTGTAAATCCTAACACCTAAGTACATATTGTATGACAACTCTAGGGCAGAACTTCCCCATTTCTTTTAGACCTTCCGTGCGTCTCCGATCTTGTGGCATGTCAATCCATCCTATTGCAAAGAGGTAACCGCCTAAGACTCGATTCAGCGAGCTGCGACACCTACTGCTAGGATGTGGACACATTGCCCACTCTCCTTTGACACAACTGGTGTCCTCCTTTGTAAGTCCATGTTCAGATGACAATCCCTATGTAGCCGAACTACGACAACTCTGATTCTCATGTTCAGATGAGATACGTAGGCACAAGATGCGATGTCTTGCCGAGTTTGACTAACGACTAACAACTAATCCTTGTTTGCTTTCGCCCTCGTTGCGATCCTTTCTCTCGCCCTCGTTGCGATCGAGACTTTCCTTTTCTCTTGCCCTAGTTTCAATCGAGACCCTTGTTCCCGTAGTTAGTTTGAACTACGTTTTATCTCTGATTCTCATTCCCGATGAGATACGTAGGCATAAGACGTGATGTCTTAGCGAGCACACTTATCCTTCACCCATAGGTAGCCGAGCTACGAAGACTCTGATTCTCATATTCAGATGAGATACGTATGCAATGGATGCGATATCCGTGCGAGTCATTTTCTTTGACCCTTTCTTTTAGTAAATAGTACATTAGATAAAAACACACCTTTTAGACAAGAACAACAAGAGTGGATCCCGTAGAGTACTACGGATGCGTAGGGGTGCTAATACCTTCCCTTCGCATAATCGACTCCCGAACCCAAGATTTGGTTGCGAGACCTTGTCTTTTCCTTTCCTTCTCTTCAGGTTTACTTCGAGCGTTTCTTTTCCCTCCTTTGGGATAAATAACACACGGTGGTGACTCTTCTGTCATTTTCTTTCGCCGGTTGTTTTTTCGCACCCTTGTATTTTTCAGGTTGCGACAGCTGGCGATTCTGCTGGGGACCCGGTTTTCCTAAGCGAGTCCCTCCTAGCTTTTGTAGGTTTCTTGTTTGTTGGGTGTTTATTCTTTTGTACAGTTATTTATTTTTAGCATTTACCCGCTTTACCTTATTGCATTCATGTACATATGTTTGTTGTATCTGTGGGTTCTGTGGGTTGTTTGTTTGTTGGGTTGGGACTGTTCTATGAGAGATAAGCCCACTACCCAGGCTTGAGTGTACGCATAGGTGTTAGAGTGGATAGTCATGAGGCTTGCGTGGTATGTTGCTACGTTAAGTCATTCATGAGACCCACATTCCAGACGAGGTTTCTGTTGGATATATTTTGTCCTATGGGTGTTCCATAACGACAGATATTCCTTTAGAAATCGTCGACTCTGGTGACCATTTCCCAAGAACTCAGTCGAGGCCTCTCCTCCGAGACGTGATTATGTTAGCTCTGGTGGGCGCATTCTCGCTGCTCAATCCGAGGACCCCGAGACTGGGAACTTGCTTTAGGATGTCCTGTTGAGGGGAGTCAGTGGAGGTCTTTTATCCCGTAATAATGCCAAACCTTCAGTGGTTAACGTATTATTCTCGACTGAAGGGCTGAAGCTGATAAACTTTTGTTCTTAGAACCTACTAGTGAGGGGCGGGCTAAATTCAGGGAACCTTAACCTCCAACCAACCCGGTTTTCTGGAGCAGAGTTTTGATCTTATATTATATTCTTCAGTGGGTTTCTCTTCAGACAGTGCAACCCGACAGATGTTCAAGCAGATACAGCAGTCCTGATTTCCATGTCACTGCATTGCATCACATCATTCTGCATTCATAACATTTAACACATGTTTATCTATTCCCAAGGGTTCATATCTTCTTCTTGATTCTAGTCGGGATTTTCTTCTTACACCGTTTATCAAATGTGAGACTGGAATCAAGGGGGTAGAATGCCTTTTGGAATTGATAAACATGTCAGTGCATTTGCATATCCCATAACATGTCACAATGTTGGGGCAGTCTCTTCAACTTTACATCAGAAGATTAAATTCCCAGTCAATGGAAGAATTGTCACCGTCTATGGTGAGGAGGACATACTGGTAAGTAACCTGTCTACCTTCAAGTACGTAGAGGTAGAAGGTGAAATTCATGAGATTCTCTGTCAGGCCTTTGAGTCAGTTCAGATCAAGGATGCAGCTCCTGTGGAAGGGGTTAAAGCAGGAGTCCCTATCTCATCCTTCAAGCAGGCGCAGGCCTTGGTGGATTCAGGTGTTGCTCCTGGTTGGGGGCGTCTGTTGGAGTTACCAATGAAAGACGACAAGTTCGGGATTGGGTACCAGCCAACTTTGACATCTACAACTTCAGCACCTCAGACTCATCAGGGGCCGATTACTTTCTCCAGTGCTGGCGTCATCCAATATGGCCAGATCTCTGCGATCAACGATGAAAATGGAGATAGTGATTGCGACATCGACAACTGGGTGCGTCCGAGGATCCCTGGTGAAGTCATCAACAATTGGTCTTCCGAGGAAATTGTCCAAGTCACTCTTCTAGAGGAGTAATTTTTCTTTGTTTATTCATGCATGTCCAAGTCTTGCGCTCCGCCCAGGGCGTAATGACTCATTGTAGGGCTCATCTATGTGAATACCTGCATTGTTTATCATAAATGAAGGACGTCTTTTGCATTCAAAATCTTGTTCACTGTTTTTCTATTTTTATAGTTTTCAAAATTTCAAAAGAATAAAAATATTTGGCAATGTTTTGTTTAGTTTTCACTCACTGTTCACACTCATAAGCACATACCATCACTCATGGAGATGCACATCATCGGATCCTATTGATAACGATTCTGCTATGGCTCGCTTCGACTTCTAAAACCCAATCTTCCAAGCTGAAGAAGAGGGTGATGAAGACTGTGAACTCCCTGAAGAACTTGCCAGGCTGTTAAAACAGGAGGAAAGGGTCATTCAATTGCATCAAGAGTCTACTGAAGTGATTAATCTTGGCACCGAGGACGTCAAGAAAGAAATCAAGATAGGGGTTGCTTTGGAAGACGATGTAAAGAAGGGGTTGATTGAATTGTTGCAAGAATATGTTGACGTCTTCGCTTGGTCTTATCAGGATATGCCAGGGCTTGACACAGACATTGTGGTACACCGTTTACCTCTCAAAGAGGGTTGTCCTCCGGTCAAGCAGAAGCTCAGAAGAACAAGACCAGAGATGGCTGTCAAGATAAAAGAAGAAGTGCAAAAACAGTTGGATGCAGGGTTCCTAGCGGTTACCAATTATCCGCCATGGGTCGCCAACACCGTTCCAGTACCTAAGAAGGATGGAAAGGTACGGATGTGTGTTGACTACCGGGATCTGAACAGAGTCAGTCCTAAAGATGATTTCCCATTACCTCACATCGATGTTTTGGTGGATAACACAGCTCAGTTCTCGGTATTCTCCTTCATGGATGGCTTTTCTGGCTATAACCAAATCAAGATGGCACCAGAAGACATGGAGAAGACAACTTTCATAACCCCATGGGGGACCTTCTACTATAAGGTGATGCCGTTTGGTCTGAAAAACGCTGGGGCAACATATCAACGAGCTATGGTGACTCTATTCCATGATATGATTCATCATGAAATCGAGGTTTATGTGGACGATATGATTGCCAAATCTCAGACAGAAGAAAAACATTTGGTGAATCTGCAGAAATTGTTTGAACGGTTAAAGAAATTCAAGTTGAGGCTTAATCCGAACAAGTGCACTTTTGGGGTGAGATCTGGAAAATTGCTGGGTTTTATTGTTAGCGGAAAAGGGATTGAGGTGGATCCTGACAAATTGAAAGCAATACAGGAAAAGCCTGAGCCAAGAACGGAGAAGCAAGTCCGTGGTTTCTTAGGGAGGTTGAACTACATTGCAAGGTTCATCTCTCACCTAACAGCCACGTGTGAGCCAATTTTCAAATTGCTGAGGAAAGATCAGGCTATCAGGTGGAATGACGATTGTCAAAGGGCTTTTGAAAAGATAAAAGAGTATTTGCAGAATCCCCCTATCCTCATGCCTCCAGTCCCAGGGAGACCGTTGATTATGTACTTGACAGTACTCGACAATTCCATGGGTTGTGTTCTCGGTCAACACGACGAGATAGGTAGAAAAGAGCATGCCATCTACTACCTGAGTAAAAAATTCACAGACTGCGAGTCGAGATACTCAATGCTTGAAAAGACATGTTGTGCACTTGCATGGGCTGCTAAGCGATTGAGACAATACATGCTGTCTCACACAACCTTACTGATCTCCGAGATGGATCCAGTCAAATACATATTCGAGAAGTCAGCTCTCACCGGAAGGGTGGCTCGTTGGCAAATGGTACTGACAGAGTACGACATCCAGTATACATCCCAGAAAGCCATCAAAGGGAGTATTCTGTCAGACTATCTTGCTCAGCAACCGATTGATGATTATGAGCCAATGAAGTTTGATTTTCCAGATGAAGACATCATGTTCCTCAAGATGAAAGACTGCGAAGAGCCAGTTGTTGGGGAGGGACCTGATCCAGATGAAAAGTGGATTTTAACGTTTGATGGGGCCATCAACGCCAAAGGAAGTGGAATTGGCGTTGTCATTACTACTCCGAAAGGTGCCCACATGCCTTTCACCGCTCGTCTGACCTTCGAGTGCACCAATAATGAAGCTGAGTACGAGGCCTGTATCTTGGGTATTGAGCAATCCATTAATTTGAGAATCAAGACTCTGGACATCTTCGGAGATTCAGCTCTAGTGATCAATCAAGTGAATGGTGATTGGAATACTCTCCAGCCCACTCTGGTCTCCTACAGAGATTACACGAGAGGACTGTTGACTTTCTTCACAACAATAAAGTTGTATCATATACCTCGTGATGAGAACCAGATGGCAGATGCTCTTGCTACTCTATCCTCCATGATCAAGGTGGTTCGGTGGAACCATGCTCCTAGGATCGATGTTATGCGCCTTGACAGGGCCGCGTATGTGTTTGCTGTTGAACTGGTAGTCGATGACAAGCCCTGGTATCACGATATCAAGTGCTTTCTGAGGAATCAAGAGTACCCTGCAGGGGCATCCAATAATGACAGAAAGACTTTGAGAAGATTGGCAGGCAGTTTCTTCTTGAACAAAGACGATGTACTGTATAAGAGGAACTTCGACATGGTTTTGCTCAGATGCGTGGACAAACGCGAGGCGGACATGTTAATGCAGGAAGTTCATGAAGGTTCCTTCGGTACTCATGCCGGTGGACATGCAATGGCTAAGAAATTGTTGAGAGCGACCATGGAATCAGATTGTTTCAAGTATGCTCGGAAGTGCCATATATGCCAGATTTATGCTGATAAGGTGCATGTACCGCCGAATCCTCTGAATGTGATGTCTTCGCCGGGGCCGTTTGCAATGTGGGGGATTGACATGATTGGAAAGATTGAGCTGACTGCTTCCAATGGGCATCGTTTCATCCTTGTTGCCATCGACTATTTCACCCAGTGGGTCGAAGCAGCGTCGTTCGCGAATTTCACCAGACATGTGGTTGCCCGTTTCATCAGGAAAGAAATCATTTGCCGCTATGGGATTCCCGAAAGAATCATTACTGATAATGGTTCCAATCTCAATAACAAAATGATGAGGGAGTTGTGCCAGAACTTCAATATTCAGCACCATAATTCTTCCCCCTATCGTCCTAAGATGAACGGTGCTGTTGAGGCAGCTAATAAGAACATAAAGAAGATTGTGCAGAAGATGGTCGTCACGTACAGAGATTGGCACGAGATGCTACCCTTCGCCTTGCATGGGTACCGCACTTCAGTACGTACGTCGACCGGGGCGACCCCTTACTCCCTAGTGTATGGTATGGAAGCAGTCCTACCTGTTGAAGTGGAGATTCCTTCTCTAAGAGTCCTGTTGGATGTCAAGCTAGATGAAGCTGAATGGATTCAGACAAGGTTCAATGAGTTGAGTCTTATCAAAGAGAAGCGAATGGCAGCCATTTGTCATGGGCAGTTGCATCAGAGTCGGATGAAGAGAGCCTTTGATCAGAAAGTGCGCCCTCGATGTTTCCAAGTCGGAGATTTGGTGTTGAAAAGGATCCTTCCTCCTCAGACGGATCACAGGGGCAAGTGGACTCCTAACTATGAGGGACCTTATATTGTCACCAAGGTTTTCGATGGAGGGGCCTTAATGCTCGCAACGATGGATGGCGAAGACTTCACTTCCCCGGTAAACTCAGACGCAGTTAAAAAATACTTCGCATAAAATAGACCCGCTGGATGGTAAAAAGAACAGTCCAGGAAAAAATGGGCATCCCGACGAACCAATAAAATGAAAAGGTTCGGGCAAAAATTAGGGATTTAAAAATGAAAAGATCGTACACCCGGTAAGTTGAAAACCTGAAAAGGCAACTTAGGCAAAAATGGGTATCCCGGTGGATTGAAAACCCGAAAAGGGAAATCCAGGCAAAAGTTAGGGATTAAGCGAATGACTGTGTTCTGAGTTAGTTCTGAATCTCATCTCATGTCGATGACTGGAAAATTTCAAAAGGAAGAAAATAATCTAATCACCTTTTCAGAAGGCTGATCATCTGGAAGATCTTGAAGACGGGCAAGTCATAGCAGAATTGGAACCCAATAGAAATCCATTTCACATTGCCATTGGATTAATTCTTGTTTTGCGATTACCTCTTTCCAGGGATTGCTTCCTGATGTAAATGCCTATTTAGAGGCCATTCAATCAATAAAATCATGTTATTCAGTATATCTCTGTTTTCATTTTCATTTTACTGTTTTGTTTGCAAAAAATGACGTCCGAATTTTTGATAAACATTGCATCATGACACATAAGGGCTTTACAAATATATGCTTAATAAACATTTAAAGTTGCTGTGAATTTTAAGTGCTTTGGATCATCTATTCAGAACAGATACCCTCGGGGCATTTCCTGAGCATGTGTGTCAGACTATACACTCCCCAGCGGAGTTGACAGTACCAGACTGTATCTTCCCAGCAGAAGCAGCTGCTCCTCAGAGTTCGATGCCAGATCGAGGATTTCAATCCCAGATCGATGATCTCTTTCCTGGAAGCATAACCTCGGTACCGTATCGGTGTTTGCTCCCTCCTGCTGAGTCATCTCTCGTAGATTATGGTTGCCAGAACCACTATCGCTTCCCCCAACAACAGGTTTCCAACGCTGTTCTCTCCCCAGTCAGAGTCTCGGTATCTCGTCATTGCCAGAACACCGCATGGCCGGTCATTTCCCCACATAGTTCGTTATGCTGTGCATCTCCAACAGTAGTGCCAGGGTCTAGAAGATTGTGATCATTTTCCCAACAGGATTCCTTGCTTCAGCTTGGCATTTTCCCCAGCATTTCGCATCCCTGCATGTAGAATCATATTGCATTGCATCCTCCCAAATCGCGTAGCATTTCCATTTTCATGGAGCATTACGCCATCGCAAAATTCGAACATACGCATGTAAGCATAAAACATTCTCGGTATCCCAAGTGATAAGCCAGAAGTTTGTTTCCAGTGCTCAGACTGAAGGTTGTTCATGACTTATTATCCCCAGCATGGGTCGTTGGCCCACATGCCGCCTCAATTATCATTTTCCCTATTTCTGCCGAGGCTGATAGGCATGAAGTTTCCAGTATCCAGACCGAAGTGGCATTCAGGCCAGTTTCCGTTTTTCAGATCGAAGAAGTTTCCGACATTCAGGTCAATGCAACTTGTGGCATTCAGGCCAGTTTCCGGAATCCAGACCGAAGTGGCATTCAGGCCAGTTTTTTCCGATTGTCAGATCGAAGAAGTTTCCGACATTCAGGTCGATGAAACTTGTGGCATTCAGGCCAGTTTCCGGAATCCAGACCGAAGTGGCATTCAGGCCAGTTTTTTCCGATTGTCAGATCGAAGAAGTTTCTGACATTCAGGTCGATGCAACTTGTGGCATTCAGGCCAGTTTCCGGAATCCAGACCGAAGTGGCATTCAGGCCAGTTTTTTCCGATTTTCAGATCGAAGAAGTTCCCGACAATCAGGTTGAAGCACTTATGGCATTCAGGCCAGTTTTGCCGATTTTCAGATCGAAGAAGTTTCCGACATTCAGGTCGATGCAACTTGTGGCATTCAGGCCAGTTCCCGGTATCCAGACCGAAGTGGCATTCAGGCCAGTTTCCAATTTTCAGATCGAAGAAGTTTCCGACGATCAAGTCGAAGTACTTGTGGCATTCAGGCTAGTTTTCCGATTTCCAGATCGAAGTGGTGTTCAGACCAGATTTCCGGTGATTAGACCAACATTGATACTCTCATATTCCGATGCTTAGTGTTCAGACTAATGTGCGGCGTTCAGGCCATGGGTATTCCTGTGTTACCATTTATTTTGGTATCCAGGTCAACTTTCTGTTTCGGTACTCAGGCCGAATTTCACTATACCAGACGGATTCTTCTTTTGAGATTGCTTCTTTGGCGATTCTGACAGGCATTGTTTCATAGGGATTCAGGATCAAAATCCGGGTCTTCTTAGTATTTAACCATCTCCCACTATGATCATATGAAGAACGACTTGCTTCATATTCTCTAGTTGAAGACGCTTAAATAGGGGCAACTGTCATACCCCGATTTTGGTCCTGAATTTTTATGTTTTTATTTTTGTTTAGCATGCTTGGCCTAACCTTACTTTGGTTTTATATGAGGATTGGTCTTGGTCCAAAGTCATGGTGTTGTTCATGTGATTGTTAATGCACATATGGTCTTGGTCATCCAAATAACCAACCTTCTTGTGTCACAAGCCAATTGCCAATCATGCCACTTGATTCATGAATATCCCTTTCAAATCCTAATCTTATACCATCATTTCATGGCCTTGTTAACACATACTACCAGTCAAGTCATGTTCTTTTCAAAGTCAAGCATTCAAGTCATAAAATAAACCAATTGTAAAACAAATTTCAAACCATCACATTTGATTCTACATAAAAAAAAGGGGGTACAAGTCTTGACAATTTTGACCAATTGTTGACTTTGGTCAACAGTTGACTTTTTGGTCAACATTGACCAAAGTCACCCAAACCCAAAAGCCCTAATTTTTACCACAATCATCAATCATTTGTCCATTTACAAGAAAAATGCAAATAAATTTGAATTTTAACCAATTGTTGACTTTGGTCAACAGTTGACTTTTTGGTCAACTTTGACCAAAGTCAACCCTATGCCATTGGTCATCCCTAATCACTAAATGACTAGTCCTAACTCTCATGACATTATCCATGTCCCTGTTATCTTTGGCTTAACCACTTGTGCTTGGCTTCTTCACTTTAATGTCAACATGGTCACACCTTGAACCTTTGGAATCTTGCTTTGCCAATTAACTTCCATCATGCTGCATTTGCCCTGCTATACCAACCTGCTGCAACGCCTAACCTGCACAGACCAAAGTCATAACCAACATTAAGGTCAATCCATGAAGTGTTGCTAATATGCCATGACCTAAAACCATAAGTGTTGTCAATGGCCAAGCATAAACCTGCTGTGAGCATGAGCCAGCAGGACCCAATTCAAAGGTTTTAACCAAACTTCTCACTCTAAGATCACGGGAAGAACGATGGATTCTCATGATAATCATTCAGCTAGAGTTCATCAAACTACAACCTGCAAAACAACAGCACCCCACACACACAGAAGCAAACCGCAACAGTAACTAACATGTCGGAGAATTCAGTACAGAGTTTATTTCATAACTTTGAGAAAGTTACAAATTTTGTTCAACATCACGTATCTAATTTCATAGGCCATCATATCCAGTCATCAGGAACCTCTGGTATAGGCTCTGTCAATGCCTCCATCAAAGCTCCATTTGTGAAAACTACATCTTCTGTACAACCACGTGATCCTGTTGTCAAGGGTAAGTCCTCTACCCTTGTGACTAAAGAAGACCTTGGAAGGGCTACATGGACTTTTCTTCACACTCTTGCTGCTCAGTATCCAGACAATCCTACAAGACAACAGAAGAAAGATGTAAAAGAACTGGTACAGATCTTGTCTCGAATGTACCCTTGCAGTGAATGTGCAAATCACTTTAAAGAAGTTCTTAGATCAAATCCTGTACAGTCGGGGTCACATGCTGAATTTTCTCAGTGGCTATGTCATGTGCATAATGTTGTCAATAGAAGCATCGGCAAACCAATTTCCTGCATGAAAAGGTCATGGCGGAATTCTTCAAGAATTAATTCATGAATTGTTCGACCCTTTAGCTTCCCTCAAAATGGTGATGGAACAGTATCAATCCAAACATTCCTGCAGCATACAAAAGAACAACCAGCGCAACCAATAGTTTGCCTGCAAGAGGACCAACCAAGTTTCACTTACCATCCTCATCAACACATTTAACATTGCCTTGCAAACACCCTGCAGGAACAAGCAAACATGTCTGCAACCATCAAACCTGGACAGGTCAAGTGCACATCAAGCCGCAAACACATAGCATACAAATGGCATCCAAGAAACATTCAACCATGCATCATCCAGCATATACTCAGACCAGGAACAATTGCATCATGTGGTAGTACAAAACATACTGCACAAACACATCATCATAATACTACACCAAGTTAAATATGTAAGCTCAGTCTTGAAACTTAGCCCACTTTGCATGTTGATTAACAACCAGAGGCATACACAAAATCCACAAGCCATGCTTACCTGCAAGTAAACAAACCAAAAGTCTGTAGCAAGATTCATGCAAACATCCCAACAAAGCAGTCAACAGTTAATGCAAGCCATGTGATTGCATCCCACTTAAGCCAGAACAATGCCAATTATGCCACACAATAAGCCAAAGAGTCATACCTGCATAAGACATGGCAATGCTAACACCCTAAAACCAACTGGATAACCAGCCTTAAGCCAAGTGAGCATGTTGCAACATGTTGTCAATATCCTGCAGAACAGGATACCAGGCATGACCAAACACCAAGCCTATTCACATCAACTTTTGACCATTACCAGTGCATCATAACAATTCGTATAATACAAGCATGGTAATGGGTTCCAAACAGATAGCATTGCAAACCTCCACAAGTCAGAATCCACAGCAGAATCCGTAGCAGAGCTTGGCTCACAAAAACTCAATATGTCAAAGCACCTACATGATACACCACTGGATAAGATGCCATTGGCAGGTTTGTTAGCATCGTATAATCCTCCAACATCAACCAAACCGCAACATCTTCAAGTATTCAAAACAATCTGCAAAAGTGATTTGTCTGGTTCATTTGGCGGTGAACTCTGCAGGATTAGTGTCTGCTGTAGAGTAGGTAAAACATGCAGAACTTCCTTCAACTGATGTTATGCAGTAACAAACAAATGGCAGGCTCTGGTTATTCAAAAGCTTGAAAATGAACAAATTTGATTGGGACCATCCACTCCACTTGTAACCAATTTTCACGGCGGTAAAAGAAAAACAACAAGGCAGTTAAATTCCATAAAAAATCCCAAAATGGAATAGAGATAAAATTCAAAGAGAAAGTACGTAGGTTCAGATTACCATTTTCGAACCTAGCATCAAACAGGGAAATTTGATTCTGAGAACACCCAAAGCGCTTTGCAGAGTTACTCTTCTGGAACACAAAAAACACCAATTGAAACCCTAGCTGCAGAAATATAAAAGGAGAAGAGAAGGAGGAATTAACGACGAAAAAACTTGGAGGCGGAAAATCTCAAACAAAACCCTAAAATCCCAAAATCGATTACCTGGATTGGGAGGCCAGCTTCTTCACGCCTTTCACCACCGCCGTGACACTTTGTAAGAACCTCTCTTTCTTCCTTTTATCCTTTTCATATGCTTGTTGAGAGATTCGTTGAGAGTGATGAGAGTAGAGAGAGTCTCGTCTGAGAGAGAGCGATTGAGGGGGGAAGGTACAATTTAGAGGGAGAGTTTTCTTCGAGTTTGTGAGAGGAGTTCGTGAGAGTGTGAGAGAGACGAGAGGTTGAAGGCGATTGCTGAGAGCGTGAGATTGGGAGAGAACGAATCTGTATCTTTTCCAATTTTTTTTTTCTTTTCTTGAATTCATTTTAAATAGGATAGGTTTTTTTTGAAAATATTAAAAATTTGTTTAAACTTCCTAAGTAGTTAATAAATATTTACACATTTTCAAAGCATATTCTGTTGAAGAACCCAACAGCCAGGCGGCTGGGTTTTAATTTTTGGTTCCCCATCATTTATTAGGATAGTCCAACAGATCTTTTTTTTTTTTTTTTTTTTAGTTTCCTTATTTTCATTCCTTTTTTTAATTTATCTTAGTTTATATATTTAAAGTAACATCAAAATAATAAATAACCATGAGTGGTCTGGTGGAGAAGGGTAGTATCACAGTCTTGAGTGGGTGGGTTCAATACTCATGTGTAGCATTTTTTTTTAGTATTTTATTTTTCTTTTAGCATTTTATTTTCTTTTAGTATCTTATTTCTTTTAACATTTTTTGTTATGTTTATGCTTTATTATTTTCATAGTTTCATTATCATAACATAGATTTTTTGTCTTTTAATTTCATCATTCATTCAAAACCATTTTTAAACTATAAAAATCATATTTTTCTCGATTCAATGTAGAGCCCATTTTCCATACCCTTGTAAGTCGATTGCTTTTTAAGCATCGCCATCAACCTCACATAGCTTACTCTTGGGCTTTCTTACAATGAGCCGGTTCTCTTGCACTTACACTCATATTTCGCATCATTTGTTGTTTGGGCCTGATCTAATTATTTCATGATTTTGAATCCCCATTTGACAAAATGTACCCCACCTCCCCAATGTGTATATAATGTTGTATTATTTTATTTCTCTATTCGTTTTAGATACTAACACAAGAGTAAAATCCACCATTTCTGAAAAAATACAAAAAATATGACTCAATCCAACGTCGAGTATTTTCTCAATAAGCAAATCAATTCATTTCGCTCTCCTATTCTATTCCTTTTCTTTCAAACTTTCATCAAATGCTTGATTCAACGTCAAACCATTTTCTCTAATAAAAAACTCAAAAATATTAATTCATAAGTCAAGACTTTTTCAATAAAGATGGAAGTGGAACGTGGTGTATACCACGCACTCCTGAGACTAGGATTCGAGATGTATATCTCGCCCATCCTAGCTCTCGCCATCATCCAATTTACCCACTTTGTTTTCTCAAACATTCATTCAAATCTTTCTCAAACGTCCATCAATACTTGACCTAGGTCAAGTCATTTTCACAACAAAACTCAAGATACCTAATTCTCATTTAACACTTTTTTTCAATAAAGATGGAAATGGAACATGGTGTATACCATGCACTCCTGAGACTAGGATTCGAGATGTATATCTCGCTCATCCAAGTTCTCGCCGTCGTCTAAAATTATCAATGCGGTTTCTTCAAACCCTTTCTCAATCAAATTCAAAAATACTTAACCTCTATTAAACACTTTTGCAAATAAATATGGAAATGGAACATGGTGTATACCATGCACTCCTGAGGCTAGGATTCGAGATGTATATCTCGCCAATCCTAGTTCTCGCCATCACTCAAAGCACATCCAACCAATCAAACTCTTTTTCTCGCCGCCGTGCGACCATTAAAAAACCTTTTAAAATGATAGTTGTATTGTCATAAGAGATACAAAACAATGTTTCAGCCACGATTGTTGAGTAGAGATAAATGACGCTTTTCCGAATGTAGATTTGTAAATCCTAACACCTAAGTACATATTGCATGACAACTCTAGGGCAGAACTTCCCCATTTTTTTAGACCTTCCGTGCGTCTCCGATCTTGTGGCATGTCAATCCATCCTATTGCAAAGAGGTAACCGCCTAAGACTCGATTCAGCGAGCTGCGACACCTACTGCTAGGATGTGGACACATTGCCCACTCTCCTTTGACACAACTCGTGTCCTCCTTTGTAAGTCCATGTTCAGATGACAATCCCTATGTAGCCGAACTACGACAACTCTGATTCTCATGTTCAGATGAGATACGTAGGCACAAGATGCGATGTCTTGCCGAGTTTGACTAACGACTAACAACTAATCCTTGTTTGCTTTCGCCCTCGTTGCGATCCTTTCTCTCGCCCTCGTTGCGATCGAGACTTTCCTTTTCTCTTGCCCTAGTTGCAATCGAGACCCTTGTTCCCGTAGTTAGTTTGAACTACGTTTTGCTCTGATTCTCATTCCCGATGAGATACGTAGGCATAAGACGTGATGTCTTAGCGAGCACACTTAGCGAGCACACTTATCCTTCACCCATAGGTAGCCGAGCTACGAAGACTCTGATTCTCATATTCAGATGAGATACGTATGCAATGGATGCGATATCCGTGCGAGTCATTTTCTTTGACCCTTTCTTTTAGTAAATAGTACATTAGATAAAAACACACCTTTTAGACAAGAACAACAAGAGTGGATCCCGTAGAGTACTACGGATGCGTAGGGGTGCTAATACCTTCCCTTCGCATAATCGACTCCCGAACCCAATATTTGGTTGCGAGACCTTGTCTTTTCCTTTCCTTCTCTTCAGGTTTACTTCGAGCGTTTCCTTTCCCTCCTTTGGGATAAGTAACGCACGGTGGCGACTCTTCTGTCATTTTCTTTCGCCGGTTATTTTTTCGCACCCTTGTATTTTTCAGGTTGCGACACAAGGTACAAAGTATATCAACCGGATCTACAGAATCACGCAGATGAGAAACTGGCACGGCTATGCCATAACCAAATAAAGGTGCTGACGATCTGAAAGCCAAATAAAGGTTTCATGGAGATCCAGGGTTCATTCACAAACACAAAATGCAAACTGAGGATGAAAATCTATCAAAGTCTCAGCCGGGGATAAATGATGAACTACAAAGAGAACAAGACATCAACTCTACTGGGGATGATAAATTGCTTGGGGAGCAACTCATCAACCATGCTGGGGAGGAATGGTGAACTGTTAGGGAGGTAAAAACACCAATCAATTGCTCGGGGAAGACCAACAATGCTTCACACATCAAGACTTACCATTCTTAGATTGTTGTTGACATTCCTTTTTTAAATTGATGTTCTTAAAGTAAATACCTTATTATTTTATAAAAATGGTTATTCATTTATTTATTCAAAAATTATCATCATAAAAATTCAATTTTAAAACAAATATAAATAAGAATGACAAATAATTGGATAAAAGTCCAACTTTATTTAATAGAATAGTAGTCTGCAAATGGCGGGACTCCATGGATCTTTGTAGTGTTTGAAAATGGTAATTTATATGGAAAAGGGCTACATTGAATACAATGACCACTAATCTCCCTACCAACTATGAAATCCACTGTGCTCTTGTCTTCGGTTGAGATTGATGAATCAGAACCAAATGACTGTTCAAAACTGCTTCAGAGATTAGGACCAACCAGATGCAGTTACTTGCCATCATCCCTAATTTTTTCCTAGATTTCTCCAAGGTGGGGTACTCAATCTACCGGGATAAATTTTCTATTTTATGTATCTACCTTTTGCCTGGATCTCCCTTTCGGGTTTTCAATCCACCGAGACGCTCATTTTTGCCTAAGTCGCCCTTTTGAGTTTTCAACTTAGCGAGCTGTTCTTTTATTTTTTTAGGTGAAGTATTTCTTGACTGCATAGGAATTCACAAGACATGTGAACTCTTCACCTTCCATAGTTGTAAGAATCAATGCACCGCCAGAAAAGGCTCTCTTAACAACATACGGGCCTTCATAATTAGGAGTCCATTTCTACCTAGTATTAGGTTTGAAAGATAAAATCTTCTTGAGCATGAGGTCACCTTCTCTGAACACACGAGGTTTGACCTTCTTATCAAAAGCTTTCTTCATTCTCTGCTGATATAACTGACCATCACACATGGAAGTCAATCTCTTCTCTTCAATCAAATTCAACTGATCATATCTGGTCTGACACCATTCAACTTCAGTCAACTTGGCTTCCATCAAGACACACAATGATAGGATCTCAACCTCTACGAGGAACACAACTTTCATGCCATAAACGAGAGAGAAAGGGGTTGCCCCTGTTGAAGTATGGACGAATGTACGTGCAAAGTAAAGGGGAGCATATCATGCCAATATTTGTATGTCACAACCATCTTCTAAATCATCTTCTTAATGTTCTTGTTCTCAACTTCAACAACCCCATTCATCTTAGGTCTTGTTGCACCCCAAAATTTGCCCTCCCTTTTGTTTTTATCTGACCTATAACTTGAGATCCATCTACTTTCATCCGTGTCTCATTCATGTGCATCATTCATCCGTGATTAACACGTGATAACATGCATCACATAGTCAATGTTATGGTTAACAAAAATCAGGGTCTTGGCCTGAAGATTGGGGTATTACCCAGCGTGGGGGTTAAAACCCTAATTGCTTGATCCTTTAGGGTCTTAATTACTGAGGCCTACATCTTAACATTCAGCTTCACATCCCAACCCTAATTCTTGGTTGAGCTTCTATGGGGTCTTGTGTTTGACTTTGGGTATATCTAATCTGACTTCTAACTCTGACTGTGGGCCCTTGATTTGAGGGGTAGCTTGTGGAGCATTGTGTAGTGTTTGAAGCCCTAATCAGAGGGTAGTTGTTGCTCATGTGCTTTGCTTGGTTTACCTTGGGGACTTGGAATTCGTCCAAACCCTAGCTATTGATCTGAGAGGTTTATGAATCATGTGGTTTACTTTGAGGGAGTAACAACCTCGTTCATCTTATTCACTTAGTCCATTATGGATGGTTTATTTGCTTGATTAATATTCATGGTCCTGATTCCTGGATTATGGTTCATTCAAGGTCATACATGTATATGATCTCATTGCTGGTGTAAGGTTCGTTTGATCCAATTCATTGCATGGCAAGATTGAAGGTCTTTGGTTCAACATCAGTTCAGTAGCACAAGTCCTTTTCTTGATATGATTTACAAAGGCATGTATAACTTTGGTCCATTACATTTATTCATTGCACCATTTCCACCTAAGTCGACTTTTGGTCAACTATTGACTTTTTGGCCAACTAGTTGACCAAAGTCAACAAATCAAGGGACATTTTTCTAAATCTTGTGTCATGACATTTCATTTTAGACATGGTTCATTAGTCACATTAGGGGTTAGAATTAGGACATTTGCATTAAAGTGAAACTTGTTTTGAAAATTGATTCATAATGTATGAAAAACATGTTTCATTTATTTCTATTTGGTACATCTTGGATGGTTTTCATTTGCAAAGTATCAAGGTTCACATTTATAAAACCTCTCATTTCAAGTAGCATTACAATTCCAAAATACATTCATCATACATCATGTATTCAAAATCATATTCTACAAAATAACTACATACATACAATTACCATTTCAAATTATAATCACTTCCACCCATCCACATTCTAAATTACAAATCCAACAACACAAGAATTTCCAAATTACATAAGCCTTTGCACTTTCATAAACCACCAACTCTCATTTTCCTACAATTCCAACCATGGCTTACATGTCTTACACTATATTAATTTGGTTTCAACCACATCCAAACTGTAGCCATACACAATTCCAAACATTCAATATAATTTTTCCTTTTTTAACTTTTCAAAATCATATTTTTGGTAGATGCACATTCAAGACAATTTCCATATGCCAATCCAAACATTCAAGGACTTTCCTTTTCATTTAATATCTGATTCCTCGTTCAAATCCAAGGTTTAAAGTACATAACTCATATTAATACCTTTACAAAGAGAAAAAATCCAAAAATAAGCAAGTACATTTAGAGGGGTCTAATTCTAAGTCCTAAGTTACTATCTCTTTCATCCACAATTTCTGTTTCTTCGAGTATAACCCATAGATATAGCTCCATATTTGTAACTTGATTCAGATGCCCATCCTACAAATCCAAATGTCAAAAATAAGAAATTCTCCCAATTTTTAAAACAAATTACCATTTAAATTTAATCCAATAACCATGAGGAGCATTATCTAAGCATTTGCCATAAAGAATCCAATTCAAGAACATTACCGTTAACCATTCATACGATACAAAAATCAACCAACCACATTTCCGTTGAGTCGCAATAAGCAAAACTAAAACTCTTTACTCTTTTAAACTGACAATTCAATTGATTTCAATTAAAGAATTAATCGCATAACCATTCCATTCCATAATGAGAATTTCATCAAAACCATTTTCAATCACTAAACTTCACTTTTCAACAAAAACCAAGTTCATTCATTTTCCACCAATCTCGTTCATTCATATAGCACTAATAGATGCATAAGTATCATGACATAATTTAATTTCCTATTTCTAACCTCACTAATGGCATAATTGGTTTCACTCGTAACTGCACAACAACCTTAACTAACCATAGCAGCTCCAAACCAGTTCCATACAACTCGAATCAACAACTCCTTGACAACTCCAAACCGGTCTCGCGGCAGCAGCAACCATAACAACAGATTCCTTCTGTTTGCATTTCCAGTTGTGCTATCCGCACAAGGCAGCAGTGTGACGGTCCTCCATAGCCCTGCACCACAAATAGACATTTCAAAATATTCACAATTTTATTTGACTTTTAATTGCTAAACCCTAACATCACCTTGCAGTCCACTAACTAGCAGCATTATTCATTGTCATAACAGCATAACTTCCATCCTTCACCCAAGAAAAGCAATTGCAAGTTGACACTTAGCATTCTTGGAGCATTTCCTGGTCGCCATAAGGAGTCGAGCCTAGTTTTGATTTCTTTCTTAACTTTCTTAGGGTGTTTACCTTTTCTCTTTACTCGCTTTATCATTATATTCATTTGCTTTATATTATGGATATTATATGTTATAATCCCTGTTGGGTTGGGATAGATTACATGAGACAAAAGCTCTATACCTGAGCTTGAGTACATAGACAGGATATCAATGTGACTAGAGTCGTGTTTGACCACCATGGAGTTATTCCGCGATTATGGTTGACACGAGATGTCACACCTAGAGTAGATCCTTTTTGGAGCATCATTGTCTGACGAATCATTCGTCTAAGGCAATGGTATCTTGAAATGGGTCATCGACTCTAGGAACCTTTTAGGTTGCCTTTTGAAGACTAGGACCTACCTGTGAGGGGGATAAGGGTTGTCTGCAGGAAACCATAAACTCTACATACCTTTATTCGCATGGACGTCGAACCTTTGATCCTGCATCAGGCAGTATACACAGATTATCCGGATTATTGGTGTTGTTAAGCTATGTTATTGTATTGTTGTATATATGTCAGAGTTTTGATCCTGAATTATTACACCATCAATGCTTTCAATCTATGGATGATGCATAATTATTTACATCCCATCCCTAACATATGCATTCATTCATTTGCACTACATGCATGTTAACCAGAAAACTCACCCTATCAATTCCTCTGTCAGAATGACAACGATTCACCGACATCAATCATCCAAGGATCATGGAAGAGACTAAGAGCATTGGCAGAGCTAACATGGTTTTGGGTCTATTCTTGGATAGCATGACAACACACTTCTCAAATCAGGTTTTGATTGATAAGCAAGCTGAAGACAATGTGAAGAAAGATAACAAAAAGAAGTCGGTTGGAGGCATGCTGCCACTTTTTCCTCAAGAACAGTGGTTGCTACCACATCAGAGGCCTGCTCAAGGCAACCAGAAATTGTAGCAGAAGAAAATCAGCAAAGGAAATAAAGATTAGGAAAGGATACATCCTCGCAATGATCTAATTCCTATGAGTTATGCACATCTGCTACCTATACTAGTTAATGTTGGGGAAATTGTGCCTAAATAGACCGAACTTGATAGGTTTCCCTACGATCTTAAGCATGACCGTCATGCCATATGTGGATATCATGTCAGACATATAGGGAACTCTATGGAGAATTATTACTCTTTCAAGACCAAAGTTCAAGAGCTCATCGATCAAATGCTATGGAGGTTTACACCTGTGATTGTTGAAGCGCTTGTTGAGAAGAGGTTTGAATACAAGGGTCCTCCGATTTGTATTCAAGTTCATCCACTGGTGGTCCAGCCTGTTACGCAGTATCCGAATCAAGGATACCACACTAGAATATTGTTGGCCAATCCTGAGGCATCATCTCCTGTTGTTGCTACGCCTCAGTACGCCTATACTGGGGAACCCTATATCCCATTTGCAGTCCTTTATAGTCAGACTTCTCATCAGATAGTCACTTCTGGCTTGGTGCACTCTTCTCAAATGTTCCAACCAATGGTTATGCCTCAGATTCATTCTCAATCACAGATACCTTTGATGCATATGTCATACTACTCATCCCCACATGATGTTACGTCCCAGTTTTGGCAGCCTCCTCGAGCTCAAGCTCTACAAAGACAACAAATTGTGCCACATAACTATCAAGGGCAAAGGCAGACCAGACGGTTTGATAGAAAGCGTCCTCAATGTGACCAGATCCATATGACATATGCTCAACTTCTACCTTACCTTGTCGAATAAGGACTCATTGAGACAAAGGAAATCCCACCTGCCACATTCCCATATCATGCAAAACACAATCCCAATGCCTCATTTTCTTATCATGTTGGGCATAAGGGGCATTCTACTGAGGATTGCTGGGTTTCCAAAGCTAGGGTACATGAACTTATAAATCAGAAGATTCTGACTTTCACCAAAGAAGGGCCTAATGTCAAGACCGAAAACGGTGAGTGCAGTCATTGATGAAGAATGCTTAAGAATTAAGGTTGTATCTGCAAGAGAATAATGAGTCAAATTATGCCAGTGATCATGTTGTTTGTCAATCTTTTCATTTGTAACGCTTTTCTTGTATGTCAATGTATTGTTCAATTGTGAATTTGTTTGCTTCTAATAATGATCATAATGAAATAAGCGTGCATGTTTTGCTTAAATCCATTCGTGTTCACTCATGTTTTATTTATCAGTATCAAACTGTTTGTCAAATAAAATAAAAAGAGAATGATGGAAATAAAACACGCAAGATCGTTGCCTGTATGCTTTTGAATAAGACCGTGTTGAGGATGCAAGGCATTGTTCAATCCCTAAACACCAGAGATATAAGGAAGTTAGTCCCTAGTCAACCCATTTGGGTCTTGAAGTAGGAGTTTATTTCTTTACAACATAAAACCCTCATGTTTGACCAGGGGAGGGGTAGTCTTCAGTTATTTTGAACTTGCATTCAAATTTTAGAAGGAGAATATCCCATCAAGTGATCAATCATATCATATCACTCTCAAGAGGCTGAAATCAAAAATCCATAATGGTCATCCGTTACCAACAAAAAGAGTGAGATAGTCATGACCCGTGGAACAAATCGAGAAAGCAGTATCACAGGATTTTCTCCAAAAGAAAAAATGAAACAAAATCAAAAAATCAAAAACAAATGAAAATCCAGCTAAGTCAAGAACATGAAAACAAGATTGACTTAGGCAAAAGTTAGGGTATCCCGATGGGTTAAAAACTTGATCCAAAAAATAACAATTCTACTATTTTTCCAATTATAGTAATAACGGATAATTTCCCGAATGTCGATCTCAAGGACTGCACGTCAATATCGAGTTCAAATTATCATTCAATTAAACAAAATATATGAATTGGGTTTTTAGATTCAAAATTATAAAAATAAAGGCAAAGGCAAATAAGTATGAAAATAAGGGTTCGCAAGGTAAGAGGAACAATGCAAGGGAAGGTGTATGATTTATCCCTCTAACAACTCTGAGTCACTATTGCATCAACAAATATCAATTACTACCAGTTCTCAAGGGTATTTTCACCCAAGTCCTTGGTGAGAAAACCTTTAATCAATCTACCCTAATTTTTATGTCCATAGGCAATTAAGGCAAAGTTAAGCTTTATTATATCAAGAATACTCTGGTTCATATAGGGTATCCCTAGTCCTAGGTAATATCTACTGTAGAGTAACCTTATGAAAACCTTATCAATGGTGGTCCAGCCTAATTGATAACCACAAACAATCTTGATTGGTCCGAAAGAGAAAACATTAAACACATCAAAAGGTTACCGTAAGAATAATATTATAAATGCAAAAGTATACTCAAATTCGTTACAATTCTAAATCAGGGACACCCCCTAGCATTGGGGGGTTTAGCTACTCATATTGTTCAAAACAAATGCAAGATAAAAATTACACATAACAAGTATTTGGATGACTTCGATCTTCAATCGCTTGACAATACTGTGTTTTGCCTCGTTCCAAGATGATATTTTCTTTGGTAGAAGGTTCTCTTATATAGTGAAATAGGTGGAAATGTCCAAAAATCTCTCTGCAAGCCAGATACTCAAAAGCCCGATGAAAAGGGAAAATTTTGGTTTTGGGCTAACACGGCCCGTGTCAGCTGACACGGGTGGCCGTGTTAGCTCACTGCTTCTTGTGACACGCCCATGGTGTAAGACCCTAATTTTGACCCTAAGATCCCTCATGGCATCATATCATTGCTCAATGCATTGCCTCAAGGATCATAGCATCTTGGCTCTTTAATCTTAGGGTTGGGACTTGTGTGAGTTGGTTTGAGACCACCAAGCATGCATAAATTGTGTATTATTTCTTTTCTTATTTTGTTTACTAACCAAAAGCACAAAAATATGTCACTAACTTGTTTTATTTTGAAGCTCAAGCAATCATGAGATCCCTTGCTCCTAGGAGGCTATATGCTCAATGAAGTGGCTAGACGAAGATGAGAACAAGCATGACAATGGTCCACAAAGTTCCTAGTCATCATATATGTCTCCCAAGTATCTCAATTTGTCAATTTTATCAAGATAAACCAAAGGGCTTGAGGCTTGTTTCCCAAGGAAACCCTAATCCAACTGTGCATTGACTGTGCCTTACTCATGAAGCAACCTCAACCTATGATAAAATTGAATCAAGATAAGTTTATTAATTCACTATTTTATGCATATATGAGCTTATGTGAGTATCCTCAATCATTCATTCATCAAGATTTGAAGTTTGGCCTTGAGAAGTTGACCAGTCAAGTCATCTGACCAAACTGAGATCCACTGAGACCTAACTTTTGATGTGTTTGTCAAATGAAGATGACCCAAAGAGAAAAATTGTTATTAAGAACCATATGAAAAACTTTCATGTTCATCTAAAATCCATTTGAAACTTGTAAGGTCATCATTCATTTCAAAACATTATAGGTCATTTTAACTGAAACCCTAATTTTGGGTCAACTTCCCAAGGACCTAACTTCTTCATTTTTTATGATTATGAGGTGATACCAATTGAATTGAAAATATTAAGATGTCTACTTAAAATGTTATGTTGGACAAAATTTTATAATCCTAAAAGAAACACATGTGATAATACAAAACATTATAGGTCACTTTGGACCAAAACCATTGAATCTTGAAAAGGTCCAACTTCAAGTGCCCATAACTTTCTCATTAAAAATCCAAATGATGAAAAATTTAAGTCCAAATTGATCCGCTTCAAGAGATATACAACTTTTATGTTGGATCTTTTCCCATTTGAGGCTTGCATCACTAAAACATAAGGGCTTGAAGTTGGTCACTTTTGGCAAAATTTTCAAAGACATGTTTTGTACCTTAAACTTCAAGGCCAGTTTTCATAAATTTCCAAACTCCAAATGGATTTTTGCCAACCTGACCTCAAATAGTTGTGACTTCTACATAAGTCCAATTACGATTGCTTAACATATCACTAAATTTTGACCCAAAAGCATAGCCTTCTAGTAAGTAAGATTGTAAGTCTCCCCCCTTTCATGGTATTGTGTGGAAACTTGGCCTTTTTTCTTTCCTTTGGAAGATGTCTTGGTTCAAGGATCCATGCTTGTGAATAGAGGGTCGAGTGTTCTCCAAAGAATGACTTAAATAATTGAAAAGCAAAAGCAATACTAACTTCTAACCAACTAACATTTGACTAACTTTTAATTTCAAGTCATTTACCTTATGCACTTTAAATTCAAGTCTTTATCATTTGCCACTATTCATACCATTTAACTTGTTTATTTTAATGCCATTTTCACTTTGCTCATTTGAGCCTTATATTGTGATTGTATGCTTGGTTGTGTATTTCTGTTTGTGTTTGTGGTCTTTTGACCTTAATGTACATAATAATAACAAAAACCCTAACAAAAGATTTGTGTGGACTATTGGATTTGATCTAAGACATTGAACTTAGAATTAGGCAACATTCCCTATGCAAAAAGGACTTGGCCAGTGCCAATATTTCTGAAACCAAGTGCTTGTGAAGTGAACTTTCATCTGATGCAAGTGTTGAGATCCCTTTGAGTTCATCTGCTACATGGTCTTAATGAAGATGTTACTTTAAACTTGTGTCTAATGCCTTATTCCGAGCTATTCAAGGATTGTTTCATCTAATACATGGGGAAGATTATGAAGAAGACTATGGAGTTGCTTGTTTGGACGTGACTATCTTTATTTGATGCCTTGCTCTTCATCATGCTATGTGTATTGTTATTGCTTGATTCTAAAAGTCCAAGGGAAAATTGGGTTTCTATATGACATTCTTGTCTATTCGATTGCATCCCATGGGTCAGATCTTTTCAACTCTTAACTTTTAAATTTTTACATAGGATTAGTCTCTTCATCTCCTCCCCCTTCTTTAATTTCAAATCTCTCCCTCCTTTTAAAATATTCTTTGCTTGTGATTTCTAAACTTAGAGTCTTTATTGCAAATTAGAAACTTTGGCCTTATGTCATTGCATTTTTAAACTCTTTTTCTTAATCAAATTTGTAAATGAACTTAACCATACTTGACTTAAAATTTCAAAACACAAAAACAACTAACACTCATTCAAACTCTTTTAGGCCTTTTGTGCCTCTTTCAAACTTAAAATTTTGTTAAAAGAAAATCACTCACTTTGAAATTGATACCACAAACTGCGAGGTTTTGATCCCTCATTTTATGTTGGTACGTAGGCAAAAGTCTGAAGGTCTTGTCAAACACAAAAATATAATTAATGAATTCTTATCTCATCCTCACACTTTATTTATTGCAAACATCATTTTATAGAAAAACACATGTACACATAAAAAAGGGCTCCGTAGGAGTACCTAAGACACTTTGGGTGCTAACACCTTCCCTCTGTGTAAACAACCCCCTTACCTGTAATCTCTGGCATTTTATTAGTTTTGATTTAAAAATATCTCATCTTTGGGTTTTGTTCGTACTTTTCCGTTTTCCCATGGAAATAATATAATCGTGGTGGCAACTCTGGTTTAATGGACGTTATGTTTATCCATAGCTTAACGATCATGAATTTACCGCTACAGAAATTAAGTGGCGACTCTACTGGGGAGTAGTCCTCAGTAGATTTAGCCTACTTTTTTATGTGTATATAACTGTGTATTTGATGTTTGTATATTTGTTTGTATGATATAATTTGCTTGTTGTGCTTGGTGATCTCTGAATGGTGAGATAAGTTCTAACCCTAACTTGAGTACAATTAAGATAGGAGGATGGTATAGTCATGTTCGACTTGTGTGGAGTAGTCCTTAGCAAGTTGGCTTGAGACCCATCTACTCAGTGGAGACCCTTTTGGAGCTATTAATGTCACATAAGTTATTTGTGGATAGGAATTACTTTCTCTGATTTGGGGTCCGAGAAGCTGAGGACCGTAGAACATTTAACCCATCATGGCCTATTTAGGACGTAGTACGAAGACTGTTCAGGTGTAGACTTGATAACAGTTGTTACACGATACTACACTCAGACAGATTTCTCTTGAGAATATTATGGGTTGATGAGTTAGTCATCCTAACATGTAATAGCCGATAGATGGAATTAAGACTCTGGGAACTTTTTAGAACATGATCTACAGGTATTTATCATTAGTACACTCCTTTGGGATGGTTCTTAACCTGACTCCATGCTCGTGACTCACAACAAACCCTTGATTCTTGGTTGATCCAATCAAGTCTTGTCAATATCAATGGAACTTGGGTGTTGATAAGGTGAAAACCATAATCCACCAAAATGGATGATTGATCTTGACAATGACTTGATTCATCCCTTGACCTTTGTTTGTTTGCCTTGTGTGTGATCCCCTATTTGTGATTGTTGCATTTATGCATTCATGCACATCCATTTTAAACCATAAATAACTTCGAGGACCTGAGGTTTTATTTGCAAATACTTTCAAACCATAGATTGTGGACGAAGGAACACTAAGAAGAACAGTTTCGGATGTCCAGATTTGAAGGAGTTAAGGAAGCTATCATCTTTTGTATTAGATCTCTTGGATTTAAAACAACATCATGGGAAGCTTCTATATGTATTGTCTACTGATGTGGTTGAAGAACTCTTGAGTGTATTGGTTCAGTTCTATGATCCTCTCTACGGTTGCTTCACTTTTCCTGATTATCAGCATGTGCCTATGTTGGAGGAGTATGCCTATCTCTTGGGAATACCTATTTCTAATAAAGTGCCTTTTAATGGATTAGAAGAGATTCCCAGATCTCATATCATAGCTGAAGCTCTTCATCTGAAGAAGTCTGAGATCGAGGCTCATTGGGTGAAGAAAGGAGGAATATTTGGGTTGACTTCTGAGTTCCTCATCAAGGAAGTTACTACCTTTGCTCAAGTCTATAGTATGGATACTTTTGAAGTTATCTTTGTGTTGCTCATCTATAGTTTAGTTTCGTTCCCTAACATTGATGGTTTTGTTGATGTTAACGCCATTAGAATCTTCTTGATTGGAAATCTTGTGCCTACTTTGTTGGGTGATATGCATTTCTCTTTGCATCTAAGGAATTCCAAAGGTGGTTGAACTATTGTATGTTGTGCTCCTCTTCTGTACAAGTGGTTTATTTAGCACTTGCCTCAGACGCCTGCTTTTGTGGAGAACAAACAATGTCTAAGGCAGTCTCAAAGACTTATGTCTCTCACTAATGATGATATAGTTTGGTATGATTCTTCATTGAGTAGCTTGGAGATTATTGATTGTTGTGGTGAATTCTCTAATGTGCCTCTCATTGGTACACAAGGAGGAATCAACTACAACCCTGCTTTGGCTCGTCGGCAACTTGGGTTCCCCCTGAGAGACAAACCTAATAACACTCAGTTAGAAGGTCTTTTCTATCAAAAGGGTAAAGATCCCCAACATTTGAAGCAGAAGATGATACATGCTTGGCATAATGTGCATAGGAAAGGAAGATCCGAGCTTGGTCAGTGCAACTGTGTAGCTTTGGAAGCTTACACTCTTTGGGTGAAGAAGAGAGCTTTGGAGTTGAAGATGCCATATGCTTGTGAGAGACCTATGTCTATGGTTGTGATTCAGCCATTAACTCTCCCTAACCAGGATGTAGAGGAGTTGGAAGACGCACTCGCCAAGATGAAGCAAGAGAAGGATCTGTGGGAAGAGCGATTCCATGCTTTGAATAGAAAGTATGATGAGTTATAGCTTGAGTTTAAAGACAAAGATGCACTTATTGAGCTTCTTGAACACCAAGCAGTGAAGAGATAGAGAGAGCCAGATGTTTCATCTTCCTCTAGTATGCCTCAACCTTTCGGTGCTTGAAAGAAGATTGTTGATCAGCTTGTCCTTGAGAAGGCTCAGATTAAGACTTCTTTTGAGTCTGAGATTCGGCGCATCTAAAGAAAGTACGCACCTGCAGCCAAATCCTTTAACATTGTTGTTAGGGGATCCTTAGGATGACTAGTTTCCTTTTCTCTTGTATTTGTATTTTGGTTCCTGAAATTGTACTCAATGTAATCCTTCCAAATTATATGAATAAAGAATGATTTTTATGGTCAATCAAATTGTTACAGTTGTTATTATATATTTTCAAATAAAATATTATGTTCCTTGAAAATAAAAACAACCAAAACATTGCATTTCATGCATCCTTTGCATAACAGGTTTTTCTTCCGCCAAATGTCTTATCGGTTATTTTTATGTGCTTCAGCCAAGATGACTCATCGATACAATACTCGCGACAATAAACCAAGAATCATGGAACATTTGGAACAAGATAATCAAGAACTGAAAGATGAGATTGCTCGCTTGACTGCCATGATGGAGTCAGTTCTAGCTGCTCAAAGTCAATCTTCTCCAACGCCTGCAACTCCTCCTCCTTCTTAGAGGACTGTCATTTTAGAGGTTATTACTTCAATCGTGCCTGCCACTCAGTTTTCTCCTGCTATGCATGTCGGATTCCCGTGGGGAATGCCGCCAAACTTTGTGCCTGAAGGTTTTGCGCCTACTTTTGCTTCCATGCCGGCATCTAGCCCGGTCATGTCTGTTCCACCTCCAGTTGTTCACACGCTGCCTCGTGTTGAAGAAACCATCTACCATTCTGAGCCGTCTGAGGGCCCAAATGTTTATGAGAAGATGGATGAGATGAAAGACCAATTCCTTGAGCTGCGAAAGGAGTTGAAGACGTTGAGGGGAAAATATTTGTTTAGTAAGAGTGTTGTTGAACTTTGTTTGGTTCCCAATGTCAAAATCCCGATGAAGTTCAAAGTCCCTGACTTTGAAAAGTATAAGGGGAACACTTTCCCGCTCAGCCATCTTGTCATGTATGCCAGGAAGATGTCGACGCAAACTGATAATGATCAATTATTGATTCATTACTTTCAAGATAGTTTGACTGGTGCTGCTCTGAGATGGTACATGGGTCTGGATAGTGCGAGTGTCTGCATGTTCAATGATTTGGGTGAGATCTCGTGAAGCAATACAAATACAATATGGACATGGCACCAGATAGGGACCAGTTGAGGTCGATGTCTCATAACGATAAAGAGACGTTTAAAGAATATGCCAAGAGATGGAGAGACTAGCCGTTCATATTACCCCTCCATTGGAAGAAAAGGAGATGACCAAGATTTTCCTCAAGACCCTGAGCTCGTTTTACTATGAGCGAATGATTGCTAGTGCCCCCAGTGACTTTACGAAAATGGTAAATATGGGGATGAGATTAAAATAAGGTGTCCGTCATGGACAGTTGTCTAAAGAAGAAGCATCATCGAGCAAGAGGTATGGTAACAATTTCGCTAAGAAGAAGGAAGCTGAAGCCAATGCAGTGTCAGTGAGGGGGCAGAGGAGGCCTCTGTAGGAGAATTGCCATCCAAGGCGCAGCGGAATTAAAAATTTCTCCATTTAGTGATCCTTACGAATGGGCATGATCAGTGATAGAATCGTTACCTCTTGTGGCGATTCAAACCTTTGGTGCAGATCTCGGATAATGATCAAAACTTTTGATACAGATCCACGGGGCGATCACGAACGTTGAACGATGACAACGTCTCTACTCAGTACACACGAACGGATTCCTTCAATCGCAGTGCTAGCTGTTATGAATGAAGGCTTTGAGTGAGAGAAAGAGGGAAATAAAATTCCAAGTCTCTACTTGAATTTCTGTCTGAGTGGATTGGAGTGACAACGCTTCTACCCAAGGGGTTCTATTTATAGAACCACTTGTGTGGGCTTCAAGCTAAAAAGCCCACTTAATTGTATTTGGGCCCATATCTTATAATATGCCCAAAATCACTTAAGTATTTGGTACCTTACCATATTTCGTCTCCCACTTAAGTGCACCGTACCTTACGGTGTTCCTTAGTTACTCTATCTCTCATCAATCCGTCCTTTGTGTGTGACCCTATAGGTTTTCACGGCGTTGGCAATTATATTAAATCACGCATTTAACATGATAAACAGTGAGCGATATCTAGCAACACATCACTGCTACCCAAGTCACGAAAATGTCATGTGATCTGACAAAATCTCCTGTGATAATAATTATGTGTATAATTACCCCTTTGCCCTTATGTCTATATTGAACACAAGGTATAGACCGTGTCACCCTTGTCCAGTTCAATATTGCGCCCATAGACATTTATCCTGTTACGCAAGATTGGCAAATTCCATCTAGGACACTCATGTCCCTCAGCATGCTTCGTGGAGTACCCATCAACTGTCTTTATGGTTATCCAGTTACGGACAACGTTGGATCAGCAATAAAGCACTCGACTCTACTTCTAGGATCCATAGTGGTTTCAGGTCGAAGAGTGGTATACACTATTATCACCATGAGAATAACTTATGACACTTTGCATAACTTTCTATATAGTATTCTCATAGCGGGTCAATCCGGTATAAATATTACTCCTAATATTCATACCTATGTTTAAGACTTGATAACTCTTTATCCATGATCCATGAGATGTGATCATCAGTCTACAAACATAATAGTCTTAATGCTTTAATGTTATCCCACTTCACACTAAAGCTCGACTACGGATACTTTAAGAATAGTGTCCTTATGTTTAATGTGTTCTCATGATTAAGTCACACTTAATACATTAAACGGACTATCTATTCCAGGGACTTTATTAATCAACCATAATAAAGAAAAATGCCTTTAAATAATTCGATACAAGTATCAAAAGTATTGGCCTCTAGGGCTTACACCAACAATCTCCCACTAGCACTAGAGCCAATTAGGCATACCCCGTATGCCCATTGATCTAGTATGGCCATCATGCTTCTGCTGCGCAAGAGGCTTTGTCAGTGGGATAGCAACATTGTCAAGTGTAGGTACTTTACATATTTTCACACAACGTCTAAGTATGTGTTTGGATCGTTGGTGAGATCTAGGCTCCTTAGCTTGTGCGATAACACCATTGTTATCATAATAGAGACCAATGGGATCCACGATGCTAGGGACTATGCCAAGTTTATTGATCCAAACAGCTTCCTTTGCTGCACTTAAGGCAGCAATATACTCTGCCTCAGTTATAGAATCAGCAACTGCATCTTGCGTTGAACTTTTCAAGCTCACAGTGCCACCATTTAAGCAAAACACATAACCAGATTGGAATCATTCATATTAAAGCGTCTCAGCACTTTGTCTATGTACTCTGACTTAGGCCAAGCATTTCATGATCTATCTCTATAGATTCTGATAGGCTGCTTCACCCAGGTCCTTCATAGAAAAGCATTTCCCCAACCAAGACTTTACTTGTCATAGGGTAGGGATATCGATTCCAATGAGTAATATGTCATCTACATATAATACTAGGAATACGATCATGCTCCCACTAACCTTCTTGTAGACACAAGGCTCATCTTCGTTCTTGATGAATCCATACAGTTTTACTGTTTCATCAAGGCGAAGATTCCATGAGTAGGTCACAGGCTCATCTTGATCCATGAGTAATACATCACCTTGATCAGATATCCATATATCTCAGGTAGGTGACGTATCCTGCCTGACCTACGCTGGTCTTGTTCTACTTGAGCAGGTTGTTCTTACACAACTACTTGTGTTTCCTGCTCTAATTCCTCCATAGGTGTATCAATGCTTTGTGACTCTTGAATTTCTTCAAGCTCTACTTTCCTCCCACTGGTTCCTTTGGAATTAAAATCCTTTTCTAGGAAAACTCCAGTTCGAGCGACAAACACTTTGCCCTCCGAAGGATTGTAGAAGTAATATCCTATTGTTTCTTTAGGATACCCCCACAAATAAGCATTGGTCAGATTTGGGCTCAAGCTTAGTTGAAATTTGTCGTTTCACATAAACTTCGCAACCCCAAATCTTCATGTAAGACATATGTGGTCTCTTACCACTCCATATCTCATATGGTGTCTTTTCAACCTTTTGGATGGAACACGGTTAAGTGTGTAAGCTGATGTCAATGGTGTATGTCCTCAAAAGGGGTTTGGATTTGGTGTGACTCATCATGGATCGGACCATGTCCAACAGGGTTCGATTTCTTCTCTCAGATACACCCTTCCATTGGGATGTGCCAGGAGGAGTAAGTTGGGATAGGATCCCACACTCTTTCAGATGGTCATCAAACTCTAGGATTAAATACTCATCACTTCGATCTGATCGAAGAGTTTTAATATTCTTACCTAGTTGGTTTTAACTTGTTAGGTTTCACCCTTTTGTATTAATGTTATTAATAGGCATTTCAAGATCAAGGACATATAGTCCATTGTTCATTTGTGCAGTAGCATAGAATATATCATTCAAATAAATTGAGCAACAATTGTTCTTTATTATAAATGAAAAACCAAACTTGTCCAAAACAAGTAATGGAAATAATATTCCTGCTAATTGCAGGTACATAATAACAGTTCTCTAACTGAATTATTAAACCACTAGGTAAAGTCAATACAAAAGTTCCTACGTCTAAAGCAGCAACCTTTGCTCCATAGCCAACTCGTAGGTCGACTTCATCTTTTGCCAAATCTCTACTCCTTTTTAGTTCCTGTACATTTGTACAAATGTGAGAACCGCATCCAGTATCTAATACCCATGATGCAGAAGTAGATAAATTAATAACAAAAATACCCGAAGTTGAAGTCTCTACTCCATTCTTCTTATCTTCCAGGTACTTTGGGCAGTTCCTCTTCTAGTGTCCGGTCTTACTGCAATGGAAGCAGGTGCCTTCTTTTGCTATGCCTCCATTAGGCTTCAAAGTAGCAGTGGATCTGGGATTGGCAACTTCCTTGCCCTTCCCCTTATCACTCTGCTTAGTGGGCCTTTTGTTTTGTCTCTTTCCATTTCCGATCATAAGAATGGACTTCCCTTTTGACTTCAGATTCTGCTCGGCAGTTCTTAACATGGCGAGCAGTTCAGGAAGAGATTTGTCCATATCAATCATATTGAAATTTAGGACAAATTGACTGAAACTATCTGTCAACGATTGCAAGATCAAATCAGTTGCAAGTTCCTTTTCGAGGGGAAAACCCAATCTCTCAAGGTTTTCCACATACCCAATTATCTTGAGTACATGGGGACCTACAGGGGCTCCCTCAGCTAACTTGCTTTGAAAAAGGGCTTTTGAAACTTCAAACCTCTCATGCCTTGCTTGCTCTTGATAGAGCAACTTCAGGTGTTCGATCATATCGAACGCTGACACGTTCTCATGTTGCTTTTGCAATTCTGAGTTCATGGTAGCTAGCATGAGACAAGCAGTTTCATTGGCATCATCGACATGCTTCTTATAAGCATCTCTTTCTGCCTTAGGTGCAGAACTAGGAGGTTCCTCTTCAGGAACAGGTGTCTCCAAGACATACAGCTTTTTATCATGTTTGAGGACAATCCTCAGGTTTCGGTGCCAATCCAGGAAATTTGTCCCAGACAATTTTTCCTTATCAAGGATTGATCGCAGGATGTTGTTAGAGGTGTTTGTTGTCATGGTAATCTACATAAGGATTAATGAAAATATAAGTATCATTGACATATTCAATTAGGCCTTTAATTAAATATGCTCCCACTATTTTACTCAAAACAAATGACCCTCATCATCTGATTCGGAAAATCCCGTTGGAAGATTTTCTAGTGGGTCGAGATACATATTTCACTTCGTTCTAAGTCCGCGTAGGTGGATTACCCAAAACTAGGTTATTTTGGTAGGAACTCCTTCCAATTGTATCTCATACAACTCTCGAAAATTTCAGTTGGGTGAATAACTCCTTATTCCAATCCATCATATGGATCATTCCCAACTCTTGCTTCTAAACATATATATAATCTTATTATAATTTGTTTAGTTAAGTTTGAACCATTGTTTTAACAGTTGGATATTACAATTATCCCATCGCACCTTACTGATATAGAACATGCACCTCGCGTAGGCGAAACCTACATTATTCGATACTAGTCTTGATGAGTGTTAAAACTTAGAAAGCTTAAAACTTAATATTTATTTTGAGGGAATTGCAATTTTTCTGATCTCACCGGCTTGTTTATCATATAAACCGTCTCTCACATGCATCAACATACATTCACATGCATCAACATACATACAAACAAAATGAAACAGTTATGACCCCTAGCGCAATTGTTCTCCCAAGCCAATGAGAGAACCTAAGTTAACCTAACAACGATCTAAGCTTCTCCAAGCAAGATCTTCAAGGTTGTCCTCCTTTGGCACTAAGTTCTTTGCTTTCTTCATATCATTACATTACATAAAAGAAACTCGTTTTACATACGAGGGAGTGAGATGAGAAAAGAAGTTACATTTGGGAGATTAAGAGAGAGGCACGACACGCAGGTCGTATTTTAAAATCCAAAGCAGAATAAAGGAAAACTAAGGCCATAACCGATCACCACAAGACAATAATAAACACTTTATTATTATTATTAATTCCTTTAATTAATTAAAATCAAATTAAATTTCGACGACCGATCACATTACGCAGAGTTAGCCGGGGGTCCGCTGCCGAACGGGTGAATTTTTCCTTGCGTTAACCGGTTAACCATATGCGTTAACGGGTTAACACTGTTTGAAAACTTTTAGAAAATTCTTTTCTGCCTTGCGATAACCGGTTAACCATATGCGTTAACCGGTTAACACTGTTTGAAAATGTCTTGGAAAACTGTTTTCCGCCCTGCGTTAACCGGTTAACCAAATGCGTTAACCGGTTAACACTGTTTGAAAATCTCAAAAAAATTTATTTCGCATTCCGTTAACCGGTTAACCATATGCGTTAACCGGTTAATGCTGTTCCAAAAATGTTTAGAAGGCTGTATTCAGTTTCTCGTTAACCGGTTCACCATACGCGTTAACCGGTTAACACTGTTCGGAAAAGTGTTTAGAACGCACAACTCTTGTGCAGTCAAACCCCAATCGCGTAACTCTCTGACAACACAACCCTTGTGCCGTCACTAACCCTGATGCACCAATTTCAGACCGTCAAACACATCTCGATTGTTAATTCAGTATGATTGATCAACACGTCATTGCTTCACCATACTAATGTCGGATCAAGAAGCAAACGACCATTGATCGCTCAAAGGAAAACAATCATGGAGGGTTTGAATGAACGAAATGAGAACACTATATCATATATAATGTATTTTGCATCAGGATTACATATATCACATATATGTAACTTGATCGATCTCAATTTAACCTTTGATTCATTCTGTCTTTAATCATATTATTACAGAACAAAATCAGTTATCAGATTCATGGTTTCGTAAGTGGCTCTGATACTACTGTAGGAGAATTGCCATCCAAGGCGCAGCGAAATTAAAAATTTCTCCATTTAGTGATCCTTACGAATGGGCATGATCAGTGATAGAATCGTTACCTCTTGTGGCGATTAAAACCTTTGGTGCAGATCTCTGATAATGATCAAAACTTTTGATACAGATCCACGGGGCGATCACGAACGTTGAACGATGACAACGTCTCTACTCAGTCCACACGAACGGATTCCTTCAATCGCAGTGCTAGCTGTTATGAATGACGGCTTTGAGTGAGAGAAAGAGGGAAACAAAATTCCAAGTCTCTACTTGAATTTCTGTCTAAGTGGATTGGAGTGACAATGCTTCTACCCAAGGGGTTCTATTTATAGAACCACTTGTGTGGGCTTCAACCTAAGAAGCCCACTTAAGTGTATTTTGGCCCATATCTTATAATATGCCCAAAATCACTTAAGTATTTGGTACCTTACCATATTTCGTCTCCAACTTAAGTGCACCGTACCATACGGTGTTCCTTAGTTACTCTATCTCTCATCAATCCGTCCTTTGTGTGTGACCCTATAGGTTTTCGCGGCATTGGCAATTATATTAAATCACGCATTTAACATAATAAACAGTGAGCGGTATCTAGCAACACATCACTGCTACCCAAGTCACGAAAATGTCATGTGATCTGACAAAACCTCCTGTGATAATAATTATGTGTATAACTACCCCTCTGCCCTTATGTCTATATTGAACACAAGGTATAGACCGTGTCACCCTTGTCCAGTTCAATATTGGGCCCATAGACATTTATCCTGTTACGCAGGATTGGCAAATTCCATCTAGGACACTCATGTCCCTCAGCATGCTTCGTGGAGTACCCATCAACTGTCTTTATGGTTATCCAGTTACGGACAACGTTGGATCAGCAATAAAGCACTCGACTCTACATCTAGGATCCATAGTGGTTTCAAGTTGAAGAGTGGTATACACTATTATCACCATGAGAATAACTTATGACACTTTGCATAACTTTCTATATAGTATTCTCATAGCGGGTCAATCCGGTATAAATATTACTCCTAATATTCATACCTATGTTTAAGACTTGATAACTCTTTATCCATGATCCATGAGATGTGATCATCAGTCTACAAATATAATAGTCTTAATGCTTTAATGTTATCCCACTTCACACTAAAGCTCGAGTACGGATACTTTAAGAATAGTGTCCTTATGTTTAATGTGTTCTCATGATTAAGTCACACTTAATACATTAAACGGACTATCTATTCCAGGGACTTTATTAATCAACCATAATAAAGAAAAATGTCTTTAAATAATTCGATACAAGTACCAAAAGTATTGGCCTCTAGGGTTTACACCAACAGCCTCATGTCTGAAGAAGTCCACAGCCTCGTCAACACCATCATCAAGTATCATTTGTTATTCCAGTATTTTCCAACAATCAATCAATACCTGTTCAACAACAACGTCAACAATATCCACAACAAAGAACGAACAACTACAACAACAACACCAACAATAATCAATAACAACCGAATTTTGAGAGGAAGAAGGTCTCCTTTGACCCTATTTCTTTGACTTATGCCGAATTGTACCCATCTTTGGTTCTCAAGAACCTTCTCCAACCAAGAAATCTTCCGCAAGTTCCAGAACTAATTCCATGGTGGTATAACTAGAGCTTTATTATGCCTTTCATCAAGGGGCTCCTGGCCATGACATTGAGAATTGCTATCCGCTGAAATATGAGGTTCAAAATCACGTGAAGAGTGGGATGATGCCCTTTGAGGACCGCGCGTCGAATGTGAAAGCAAACCCAATGCCTACTCATGGTAATTCCTCTATTAATATGGTAGACGGTTGTCCAGGAAGTTTCTGAGTATTTGATGTGCGACATATTTGTCGATATTTGGTTGAGATGCATAAGACCTTGTGTACTATTAGTGATTGTGAGCATGACCACGACAGTTGTATGATATGCAGTGTGAATCCCCGTGGGTGTTCAGTTGTCAAGAGAGATATCCAGAAGTTGATGGATGGGAATGTAATCCAGATTCAACAATCGAGGGATATAGATGATGTCAACATGATAGTGCCAGTCTTTAAGACCCCTGAATGGGTGGTAATACAGTTTGACAGCAGCAGTAGTAACAACATTAAGAGATCGGTATTGTCGTTAGTGATACGGTTAGCGGGCTGCATCTTGTATGCATCCGATAAAGTTGTTTCGTACTAGTACAATGCTACTATGTTGGAGAATGGTCAAGAGGTTCCGTTGCCTACGACTAGTTCTGTTGTGAGTATTGCTGATGTTTCAAAGGTGACCCATAGTGGTCGTGTTTTCGGGCCTGTTTTCCCGAAGGATGTAGAGAATGTCAGTAAGAAGGGTGATGTGCCTATAGCAAATTCGGTTAATGCTCCGAAGTGTCAGTCTGGTGAACCCAGTAGTTTGAAGCCTAATGATGATGATGAGGTACTCCATTTGATTAAGAAGAGTGAATTTAATGTGGTGGAGCAGCTGCTCCAGACTCCCTCAAGATTTTAGTGATGTCTCTGCTCATGAATTCTGAAGCACACAGAGAAGCATTACAAAAGGTATTGGAGCAAGCTTACGTCGAGCATGATGTAACGGTGGATCAATTTGATCATATTGTGGCTAACATCACTTCCTGGAACAATCTAAGCTTTTGTGATGAAGAACTTCCTGAGGAAGGCAGAAATCACAACTTAGCGTTGCATATATCGATGAATTGTAAGGAGGACGTGTTATCCAATGTATTGGTTGATACCGGTTCTTCATTGAATGTACTCCCGAAGTCAACTCTTTCCAAATTATCATATCAAGGAGCTCCAATGAGATATAGTGGTGTGATCGTCAAAGCTTTTGATGGTTCTTGCAAAATTGTTATAGGAGAAGTGGACCTTCCAGTGAAGATAGGTCCGAGTGATTTCCAAATTACTTTTCAAGTAATGGATATCCACCCAGCCTATAGCAGCTGGTTAGGAAGGCCATGGATACATGAGGCGGGAGCTGTGATGTTAACTATGCATCAGAAGTTGAAATTTGTGATGAATGGTAAGCTCGTTATTGTTGGAGGAGAGAAAGCTTTGTTGGTAACCACTTCTCGTCTTTCTCATATGTTGAAGCTGAGGATGAGATTGGAACTTCGTTCCAAGCTCTATCTATTCCTGAAGAAAAGAGAGTTGGGGCACCCATGTCTTCTTTTAAAGATGCGTAGAAGATTGTTGAAGACGGTAATTCTGATCAGTGGGGCCGGATGGTAGAGGTCGCCAAGAATAAGAGTCGAGCCAGTTTGGGTTTCCAACAAGGGTCATCAGTTGAAGATGTGCAACCAAGTTTCCGTAGCGGAGGGTTCATTCATGGTAATGAACAACACTCAGCTGCCGTGATCGAGGGGGGTGAAGATGAAGACTACACCAATTTTGTGACGCATGGAAAAGCTTGCAAAAATTGGATCGCTGTCGACGTTCTTGTTCTTGTTCATCACTCTAAGTAATTGTTTTTATCATTTTTGAAAATCCTTCTCCTATGCCTAAGGTAGAAGTGAACATTGTTTGGCATCTTTTAATTTGATCATTAATAAAATGCAATTCTATTTATCCACATATATGATATTTTTATTTTTACTTTTGGCTTTCTGAAAATGGTAATCACCAAAAAACATAAATAAATAAATAAATTTTTTTCATCTGCATAATATTTGGTCACAATTCACTTCTCTAAAATCAAAATATCAAATCATTATGCAGGTTGGTTTCTAAACCCATTGAATACAATGATCCTACTCCTACTCCAAACTTTGAATTCCCTGTGTTTGAAGCTGAGGAAGAAAGTGATGAAGAAGTGTCTGATGAATTGACTCGTCTACTTGAGCACGAGGAAAAAGCCATTCAGCCGTTCGAATAGCAAATTGAGTTAGTCAACTTGGGTTTCGAGGATGATGTGAAGGAAGTCAAGATTGGGTCTCAACTGTGTCTAGAGGTTAAGAAGGGGTTGGTTGATCTTATCTGAGAGTATTCAGATGTATTTTCTTGGTCCTATCAAGACATGCCTGGTTTGGATTCTGAGATTGTGGAGCATAGATTGCCATTGAAGCCAGAATGCCCTCCAATAAAGCAAAAGTTGAGGAGGACTCGTCCTGATATGGCATTAAAGATCAAAGAAGAAGTGCAGAAGCAGATTGATGTCGGTTTCCTTGTTACTGCTGAGTATCCGTAATGGGTGGCCAATATTGGGCATGTTCCAAAGAAGGATGGAAAAGTACGCACGTGTGTTGATTATAGATATTTGAACAAAGCTAGTCTGAAAGATGATTTCCCTCTGCCACACATTGATATGTTGGTATACAATACAGCTAAACTCAAAGTCTTTTCATTTATGGATGGATTTTTCGGATATAATCAGATCAAAATGGCACCCGAGGATATGGAGAAGACCACATTCATTACGCCTTGGGGAACATTATGTTATAGAGTGATGCCTTTTGGTTTAAAGAATGCTGATGCAACTTACTAGAGAGAAATGGCCACTCTTTTTCAGGATATGATGCTGTAATACCCCAAAATTTACCCTTTATTTTTCCTGGAAGCATACGCTTTACACATCATGCATGCATTCATTTTTTAGGTCATTTAGCATTTGCATTTCATCATGGCAATCAGAATCGGATCCAAGAAGCTTGAACATCATCCAGGACACTTTGTGGGCTCTATTTAGATGATCAGTCAACACAAGGGAAAGACTTGAGTTACTTCCAACAGGGGTCTATTCGTCAGTCAAAACGTTAATCTTGAAGGAGCAAAGGTTTGTTCATGAGCTGTCATGCTCGCTAGGTGAAGCCCACGTGTTTTGAAAAAAAAACGAAAAAAGAATGGAAAACGAAAATAAATAAATAATAATAAATAAATAAATAAATAAATAAAAGAAAAAATCTTGGACTTGGACCTCTCTCATTTGAGCCCACAGGTCCATAAAAATCAGGTTATAAATTCAGAGTTTCAATGAAACAAAAGGTAATTCTATTCCTATTACCCTGTCTGGGAAAAAGATAGTGACAGAAGAACTCTGGGAAAAAGATAGTGAGAGAAGAGCTAACAGAGTTCAGAGCAGCCTCCAAACCCTGAAGGGAACTCAACTGCACAGAATCACCTCTGCCTCACATAAACCCTAAAGATTGTTTTGTAAACCTCACGGGTGCAACTCAATTTCAATCAAGCTCTCCAATCAGGTTTGCCCTATATCCATCATCTTTATGCCTTTAATTTGAATGCTCTAAATGTATGAGGTATTATGGGTGAATTTGATACCCTTTTGATGCATGTGTTTGACAAGAGGTTTAGGCCTCCTACCCTTGGTTGCTTTTTATGAGCTTTTTGTGAATTGAAAGAGCATGATTCATGTGGTTACATTTTGATTTGGGGCAACTCTTGGTTACCCTATTTTGTTTCTCTAACCTGTTTGTTGAGTTTTGTTTTATGAGGGCTCATATGACTCTTGCAGAGATGGTTTGCCTGGTGTTCCACTTTATTTGTGGGATACCACCTGGAGGTTTCATTCCAATTACCTGTACTGACTCACTTTCTTTGATGGTGTTAGCTTGGGAAGATCTCAGGGTTTCCCATTCCTCTAATTGTTGTTACTTCGGATCTTTATCCGCGTGGTTCCTTCGTTCAGGACTCCTTTTGCATGAGCATTCTAAACCCTAACCCTTCATTGATTTTTCTTCTCCTAAACACACGTTTACTCCTTCTACTACATGTGAGTAAGTCTCCAAAGGTCGAGCATCCGGTAGATTGCGTAGTAACGTTGTTCGTCCAAAACCCAATCCATAACCCCGTAGTTAGCCGAACTACGGCTTGCTCTGATTCTCATTCCAGATGAGATACGTAGCCATAAGACGCGATGTCTTAGCGAGCACGCATCCCCCCAACCCATAGGTCAGCCGAGCTACGAAGACTCTGATTCTCATATTCAGATGAGATACGTATGCAATGGATGCGACATCCGCGCGAGTCATTTTCATTTAACCCTTTTTTTAGTAAACAACACAAGATAAACTCACACCCTTTAGACAAGAACTACAAAAGTGGATCCCGTAGAGTACTACGGATGCGTAGGGGTGCTAATACCTTCCCTTCGCATAACCGACTCCCGAACCCAAGATTTGGTTGCGAGACCTTGTCTTTTCCTTTCCTCTTTTCAGGTTTACTTCGAGTGTTTCCTTTCCCTCCTTGGGATAAATAACGCACGGTGGCGACTCTTCTGTCATTTTCTTTCGCCAGTTGTTTTTTCGCACACTGTATTTTTTAGGTTGCGACAGCTGGCGACTCTGCTGGGGACCCGGTTTCCCTAAGCGAGACCCTCCTAGCTTTTGTAGTTTGTTTGTTTATTGGGTGTTCATGCTTTTGTACAGTTATTTAGCTGCTTTACCTTATTGCGTTGTGTACATATCATTGATGTATCTGTTGGCTGGCTATGGCTACTTGGTGATCTTTGTGAGATGAGTTCTATACCCGAACTCGAGTGCACTTAAGATAGGAGAATGGCATAGTCTTGTCGACTTGTGTGGAGTTATTCCTTAGCAAGTTGACTTGCAAGCCCATTCACTTGGTGGAGGTCATGTTGAGATCAATAATGTCACACAAGTAAGTTGTGGTTAGACATTACTTTTTCCAATATAGACCTTAGAAGCTGAGGACCTTAGTTTACCAAACCCATCTTGGCCTATTCGTAGGAGGTAGTGCGAAAGTCGTTCAAGTGTAAGATTTGATACGATTGTTACGCGATACTACACTCATAAGAGTCTCTCTTGAGAATATTTTTGGAATACGAGTAGTCGTTCCTCCGATAATATCCGAAAGATGGGATTATGACTATGGGAACCTTTTATAGAACATGTTTGGCAGGTTTAAACCTTAGTACACTCCTTTTGGGTGGTTCTTAACCTAAACTCCATGCTCGTGACTTGCAACAAACCCTTGATTCATGGTTGATCCGATCAGGTATCCTTAATATAAATGAAACTTGGGTGTTGATAAGGTGTAAACCATAATCCACCAAAATGGATGGTTGATATTAAGGATAACATGATCCATCCCATGACCTTTGTTTGGTGTGCTCTTAATTTCTCTCCAGACAGTACAACCTGACAGATGTTCAAGAAAATACAGCGATCCTGATTCCCATGCCACTGCACTGCATTCACATCATTTTGCATCACATCTTTTTGCATTCATAATCCTTCACACATGTTTATCCATTTCTGTGGGGTTTATATCTTCTACTTGATTCTAGTCGGAATTTTCTTGGTTCTCATCAACGACTTAGTTTTTTTTTTACATCGTTTATCTATTGAGAGACTGGAATCAAGGGGGTAGAATACCTTTGGAATTGATAAACATGTCATTGCATTTACATATTCATTAGCATGTCTTGCATAACAGGTACCGCCACAGTGTTCTCAGTTTGTTTGGTGTTCCAATCAGTAGGATAGCTGACCCAGGCATTCACCGGTACGGTACCCGCAGAAACCAACAGAGAGTAATGGAGAGCCTACAAGCAGAGTTCGGCGAGATGAAAATCCGCATGAATCAATTCATGGATGTGGTTCAAGGGGTGGCTCAGGGACAACAAGAGCTCAGGAAGATGATACAGAGGAATCACCCTGCTCAACCAGAGACGGTGACTGATCCTCCAGCTGGAGAGGCTAATAGACCCAATGGACCGGGGCCTATCCCAATCCTACATGTCACCTCCGGTCAACAACCCGTTCATGATGATCAGGACGATCAGTTCCCCCTGCTGCAGGAAGACTTTGGTATGGGTCATGGTGTGGACCCCATGTTTAGAAGATTGGAAGAGAGGTTGAAGGCAGTGGAAGGACAGAATCCTCTGGGAATAAATGTTGCTGACTTGGGGCTGGTCCCAGGTGTGAGAGTGCCACCGAAATTCAAGGTCCCGATATTTGACAAATACAATGGCAACTCTTGCCCGAAGACCCATGTGCAAGCCTACTTCTGTAAAATGGTTGCATACTCCGATGACGAAAAGTTGCTTATGTACTTTTTCCAGGATAGCCTAGCTGGGGTATCCCTGGAATGGTATATGAGGCTGGACAGAGCCCACATCCGTTGCTGGAGGGATTTGGCTGAGGCTTTCGTGAAGTAGTATCGGTATAATGCAGACATAGCTCCGGACAGAACTCAACTTCAAAATCTGTCTCTTAAAGGCAATGAGTGCTTCAGAGAATACGCTCAACGCTGGAGAGAAACAGCTTCCCGTGTTCAACCTCCTATGTTGGAGAAGGAAATGGCTAACATGTTCATGAACACTTTGCCAGGACCTTATTTGGAGCGCCTGGTGGGTTACAATGCCTTCAATTTTGCTGATGTAGTCTCTACCGGAGAGAGGGTGGAGAATTACCTGAAGACATACAAGACCCAGAGCGGAGATGGATCTTCATCAGGGGTGAAGAAGTCGTTCATTCAGGGACAGAAAAGGAGAGAAGGGGATGCAAGTTCCATATCTTCTTATCAGAACAGGGATAACCGGAGGAATAACTTTCAAAACTATCATCAGCAACCGTATGTTGCGGCTGTGACCATTCCAGCTGCAGCACCACTACAACAACAACAACCACAACGTCAACCAGCTCAGTACCAACCACAACAACCGGGTAACAAACCCGCCTATCAACCGAGGCCAAGGACGATGGACCGGCGTTTCGACACTCTTCCAATGTCGTATGCTCAGTTGCTTTCTAGTCTTCAACAAATACAACTTGTGCAGTTGCGCACTCTGGCTCCTCCCGTTGGTAGGCTTCCGGTGGGTTATGACGCCAATGCTAGGTGTAGCTTCCACTCTGGGGCACCTGTCCACAATATTGAGAACTGCAAAGCTTTTAAGCACATAGTTCAGGACCTCATTGATTCGAAGGTCGTTAACTTTGCACCAGCTCCTAATGTCGTCAACAATCCCATGACCCAGCATGGTGGAGCCAATGTTAACATGGTTGAAGGAGAAGTCAAATTAGTCTATACGGTCAACAATGAAGATGGGGATAGTGATTGCGACATCGATAACTGGGTGCGTCCGAGGATCCCGGGTGAGGTTCTCAACAATTGGTCTTCTGAGGAGATTGTCCAAGCCACTTGTCTGGAGGAGTAATTTTCTTTGTTTATTCATGCATATCCAAGTCTTACGTTCCGCCAGGGCGTAATGACTCATTGTAGGGCTCATCTATGTGACACTTGCATTTTTTATCATAAATAAATGACGTCTTTTTGCATTCAAATATTTCGTTCCCTGTCTTTCTATTTTTGCAGTTTTTCAAAAAAAAAATGGCAATGTTTTGTTTAGTTTCCACTTTTTTACTTTTTTTCACACTCATAAGCACATACCATCACTCATGCAGATTCACATCACCGGATCCTATTGATAACGGTTCTGCTATGACTCACTTCGACTTTGAAAATCCAATCTTTCAAGCTGAAGAAGAGGGTGATGAAGACTGTGAACTCCCTGAAGAACTTACCAGGTTATTAAAACAAGAGGAAAGGGTCATTCAACCGCATCAAGAGTCTGTTGAAGTGATTAATCTCGGCACCGAGGACGCCAAGAGAGAAATCGAGATAGGGGCTGCTTTGGAAGACAATGTGAAGAAGGGGTTGATTGAATTGCTGCAAGAGTATGTTGACATCTTCGCTTGGTCTTATCAGGACATGCCAGGGCTTGACACAGACATCGTGGTACATCGCTTGCCGCTCAAAGAAGGTTTCCCTCCGGTCAAGCAGAAGCTCAAAAGAACAAGACCAGAGATGGCTGTCAAGATAAAGGAAGAAATGCAAAAACAGTTGGATGCAGGGTTTCTAGCAGTCACAAATTATCCTCCATGGGTTGCAAATATCGTTCCGGTACCTAAGAAGGATGGAAAGGTACGGATGTATGTTGACTACCGAGATCCGAACAGGGCTAGTCCTAAAGATGATTTCCCCTTACCTCACATTGACGTTTTGGTGGATAACACGACTCAGTTCTAGGTATTCTCCTTCATGGATGGCTTTTCTGGCTATAATCAAATTAAGATGGCACAAGAAGACATGGAGAAGACAACATTCATAACCCCATGGGGCACCTTCTGCTACAAGGTGATACCGTTTGGTCTGAAAAATGTCAGAGCAACATATCAGCGAGCGATGGTGACTCTGTTCCATGATATGATTCATCATGAAATCGAGGTTTATGTTGATGATATGATTGCCAAATCTCAGACAGAAGAAGAACATTTGGTGAATTTGCAGAAACTGTTTGAGCGTTTGAGGAAATTCAAGCTGAGGCTTAATCCGAACAAGTGTACTTTTGGGGTGAGATCTGGAAAACTACTGGGTTTTGTTGTTAGCAGAAAAGGGATTGAGGTGGATCCGGCCAAAGTGAAAGCAATACAGGAAATGCCTGAGCCAAGAACAGAGAAACAAGTCTGTGGTTTCTTAGGGAGGTTGAACTACATTGCAAGGTTCATCTCTCACCTAACAGCCACGTGTGAGCCAATATTCAAATTGTTGAGAAAAGATCAGTCTATCAGGTAGAATGATGATTGTCAAAGGGCGTTCGAGAAGATAAAAGAGTATTTGCAGAATCCTCCTATCCTTGTGCCTCCGGTCCTAGGGAGACCGTTGATTATGTATTTGACAGTACTGGACAATTCCATGGGTTGTGTTCTCGGTCAACACGACGAGACAGGTAGGAAAGAGCATGCCATCTACTACCTGAGTAAGAAATTCACAAATTGCGAGTCGAGATACTCAATGCTTGAAAAAACATGTTGTGCACTTGCATGGGCTGCTAAGCGATTGAGACAATACATGTTGTCTCACACAACCTTACTGATCTCCAAAATGGATCCAGTCAAGTATATATTTGAGAAGCCAGCTCTCACCGGAAGAGTTGCTCGTTGGCAAATGGTACTGACAGAGTACGACATCCAGTATACTTCCCAGAAAGCCATCAAGGGGAGTATTCTGTCAGACTACCTTGCTCAATAGCCGGTTGAAGATTATGAGCCGATGAAGTTTTACTTTCCAGTTGAAGACATCATGTTCCTCAAGATGAAAGACTGTGAAGAGCCAGTTGTTGAAGAGGGACCTGATCCAGACGAAAAGTGGACTTTAATGTTTGATGGGGCCGTCAACGCCAGAGGAAGTGGAATTGGTGTTGTCATTACAACTCCGAAAGGTGCCCACATGCCTTTCACCGCTCGTCTAACTTTCGAGTGCACCAATAATGAAGTTGAGTATGAAGCCTGTATCTTGGGTATTGAGCAAGCCATTGATTTGAGACTCAAGACTTTGGACATCTTTGGAGATTCAGCTCTGGTAATCAATCAAGTGAATGGTGATTGGAACACTCTCCAGCCTACTCTGGTCCTCTACAGAGATTACACGAGAAGACTGTTGACTTTCTTCACAACAGTAAAGTTGTACCATATACCTCGTGATGAGATGCGGTGATCCGTTGGAACCATGCTCCCAAGATCGACGTGATGCGCCTTGATAGGGCCGCGTTTGTGTTTGCTGCTGACATGGTAGTTGATGACAAGCCCTGGTATCACGACATCAAGTGCTTTCTGAATAATCAAGAGTACCCTGCAGGGGCATCCAACAATGATAGAAAGACTTTGAAAAGATTGGCAGGCAGTTTCTTCTTGAACATAGACTGTGTTCTGTATAAGAGGAACTTCGACATGGTTTTACTCAGATGCGTGGACACACACGAAGCAGACATGTTAATGCAGGAAGTTCATGAAGGCTCCTTCGGTACTCATGCCGGCGGACATGCAATGGCTAATAAATTGTTGAGAGCAGGTTATTACTGGATGAACATGGAATCTGATTGTTTCAAATATGTTCGGAAGTGCCATAAATGCCAGATTTATGCTGATAAGGTGCATGTGCCGCCAAATCCTTTGAATGTGATGTATTCGTCGTGGCCTTTCACTATGTGGGGCATCGATATGATTGGAAAGATTGAGCCGATCGCTTCCAATGAGCATCGCTTCATCCTTGTTGCCATCGACTATTTCACCAAGAGGGTCGAAGCAGCGTCATTTGCGAAGGTCATCAGACATGTGGTTGCCCGATTCATCAAGAAAGAAATCATTTGTCGCTATGGGATTCCTGAAAGAATCATTACTGATAATGGTTCTAATCTCAACAACAAAATGATGAAGGAGTTGTGCCAGAACTTTAACATTCAGCATCACAATTCTTCCCCTTGCATGGTCGTTACGTACAGAGATTGGCATGAGACGCTACCCTTCGCCTTGCATGGGTACCGTACTTCAGTACGTACCTCGACCGGGGAAACCCCTTACTCCCTTGTGTATGGTATGGAAGCAGTCCTACCTGTTGAAGTGGAGATTCCTTCTCTAAGAGTCCTGTTGGATGTCAAGTTAGACGAAGCTAAATGGATTCGGACAAGGTTCAATGAGTTGAGTCTTATCGAAGAGAAGCGAATGGCCGCCATTTGTCATGGGCAGTTGTATCAAGGTCGGATAAAGAGAGCCTTTGATCAGAAAGTGCATCCTCGATGCTTCCAGGTCGGAGATTTGGTGTTGAAAAGGATCCTTCCTCCTCAGACAGATCACAGGGGAAAGTGGACTCCTAACTATGATGGACCGTATATTGTCACCAAGGTTTTTGATGGTGGGGCCTTAATGCTTGCAATGATGGATGGTGAAAACTTCACTTCCCCGGTGAACTCAGACGCAGTTAAAAAATACTTTGCATGAAATAGACCCGCTGGACAATAAAAAGAGTAGTCCAGGCAAAAATGGGCATCCCGGCGAACCAAGAAAATGAAAAAGGTTCGGCAAAAATTAGGGATTAAAAGTGAAAAGATTGTACACCCGGTAAGTTGAAAACCTGAAAAGGCAACTTAGGCAAAAATGGGTATCCCGGTGCATTGAAAACCCGAAAAGGGCGATCCAGGCAAAAGTTAGGGATTAAGCGAATGACTGCGTTCTGAGTAGTTCTGAATCTAATCTCGTGTCAATGACTGGAAACTTTTGACGGATAGGAAACAGTCCAATCACTCTTTCAGAAAGCTGATCATCTGGAGGATCTTGAAGACGAGCAAGTCATAGCAGAATTGGAACCCAATAGAAATCCATTTCACATTGCCATTAGATTAATGTCTGTTTTTATCTGTTGTACGATTACCTCTTTCCAGGGATTGCTTCCTGATGTAAATGCCTATTCAGAGGCCGTTCAATCAATAAAATCATGTTATTCAGTATATCTCTGTTTTCATTTTCATTTTACTGTTTTGTTTGCAAAAATGGCGTCCGAATTTTTTGATAAATATTGCATCATGACACATAAGAGCTTTACAGGTACATGCTTAATAAACATTTAAAATTGTTGTAAATTTTAAGTGCTTTGGATCGTCTATTCAGAACAGGTACCCTCAGGGCATTTCCTTAAAATCCCCTGTAGATGATCGTGAATGTTTTCCCTAGTGAAGTCGCCAACAGACGAATTCGGTATCTTATCCCTGTAGAGCTGATCAGAGCGTTGGATTCTTCAATCCCCAGCAGGTTCTCACCATTGTACCTCCCCCCAAGCAGTGGTTTCAGATTATACATTCCCCAGTAGAGTTGACAGTGTCAGACTATATACCCCCAGCGGAGTTGACAGTGCCAAACTGTATCTTCCCAGCAGAAGCGGCTGCTCCTCAGAGTTCGAGGCCAGATCGATAATCCCAATGCCAGATCCATGGTTTCTTTCCTTGAAGCAAAACCTCGGTACCGTATCGGTGTTTGCTTCCCCTGTTGAGTCATCTCTCGCAGATCGTGGTTTCCCGAACCACTATCGCTTTCCCCAACAGCAGGTTTTCAGTGTCGTTCTCTCCCTAGTCAGAATCTCGGTATTTCGTCATTGCTAGAACACCATGTGGCGGGTCATTTCCCCACAGAATTCTTTGTGATGTGCATCTCTAGCAGCCTTGCTAGGGTCCAGAAGATGGTGATCATTTCCCCAGCATATCCCCGTGCCTCAGCTAGGCATTCTACCCAGCTTTTCGCATCCCTGCATGTAGAATTATATTGCATTGCATCCTCCCAAATCGCGTAGCATTTCCATTTTCATGGAGCATTAAGCCATTGAAAAATTCAAACATACGCATGTAAGCATAAAACATTCTCGGTATCCCAAGTGATAAGCCAGAAGTTGTTTCCAGTACTCAGACTGAAGATTGTTCATGACTTACCTTTGTTATCCCCAGTAAGTGTCATTGGCCCATGCGCCGCCTCTATTATCGTTCCCTATTTCTGCCGATGCTGACAGGCATGAAGTTTCCGGTATTCAGACCGAAGTGGCGTTCAGGCCAGTTTTCCGATGTTCAGATCGAAGAAGTTTCCGACGTTCAGGTCGATGCAACTTGTGGCGTTCAGGCCAGTTTTCCAATGTTAAGATCGAAGAAGTTTCCGACGTTCAGGTCGATGCAACTTGTGGCGTTCAGGCCAGTTTTCCGATGTTCAGTTCGAAGAAGTTTCCGACATTCAGGTCGATGCAACTTGTGGCATTCAGGCCAATTTTCCGATGTTCAGATCGAAGAAGTTTCCGACGTTCAGGTCGATGCAACTTGTGGTATTCAGGCCAGCCCCTCGGTGTTCAGACCGATATTAATAATCTCATATCTCCCGATGTGCAGATCGAAGTCATTTCTAGTATTCAGACTGATGAGCGGCATTCAGACCATGGTTATTTCTGTGTTACCATTTATTTTGGTATTCAGACTGACTCTCACCGTACTAGACGAATTCTTCTTTCAAGACCACCTCTTTGCCGATTCTGACAGGCATTGTTACTTCACTTCACTTCAGTGCAAATTTTCGGGCTTTTATTGTATTCAATCCCTTGATACCTCGAAAGCACGAAAGCCGCTACTATCTTCTTTCCAGGTCTTTAGTTGATTGAATAGGGGCAGCTGTAATACCCCAAAATTTACCCTTCATTTTTTCTGGAAGCATACGCTTTACACCTCATGCATGCATTCATTTTTTAGGTCATTTAGCATTTGCATTTCCTCATGGTAATCGGAATCGGATCAAAGAAGCTTGAACATCATCCAGGACACTTTGTGGGCTCTATTTAGATGATCAGTCAACACAAGGGAAGGACTTGAGTTACTTCCAACAGAGGTCTATTCGTCAGTCAAAACGTTAATCTTGAAGGAGCAAAGGTTTGTCCATGAGCTGTCATGCTCGCTAGGCAAAGCCCACGTGTTTTGAAAAAAAAAACAAAAACGAAATAACGAAGAAAAAAAAACGAAAAAACGATAAAAAAAAATGGAAAACGATAAAGAATAAATAAATAAATAAATAAATAAATTACAGAAAAAATCTTGGACTTGGACCTCTCTCATTTGAGCCCACAGGTCCACAAAAATCAGGTTATAAATTCAGAGTTTCAGTGAAACAAAAGGCAATTCTATTCCTATTACCCTGTTTGGGAAAAAGTTAGTGAGAGAAGAACTCTGGGAAAAAGATAGTGAGAGAAGAGCTAACAGAGTTCAAAGCAGCCTCCAAACCCTGAAGGAAACTCAACTGCACAGAATCACTTCTGAACTCAACTTTTGCCCTATATCCATCATTTTATGCCTTTAATTTGAATGCTCTAAATGTATGAGGTATTATGGGTGAATTTGATACCCTTTTGATGCATGTGTTTGACAAGAGGTTTAGGCCTCCTACCCTTGGTTGCTTTTTGTGAGCTTTTTGTGAATTGAAAGAGCATGATTCATGTGGTTACATTTTGATTTGGGGCAACTTTTGGTTACCCTATTTTGTTTCTCTAACCTGTTTGTTGAGTTTTGTTTTATGAGGGCTCATATGACTCTTGCAGAGATGGTTTGCCTGGTGTTCCACTTTATTTGTGGGATACCGCTTGGAGGTTTCATTCCGATTACCTGTACTGACTCACTTTCTTTGATGGTGTTAGCTTGGGAGGATCTCAGGGTTTCCCATTCCTCTAATTGATGTTACTTCGAATCTTTATCCGAGTGGTTCCTTCGTCCAGGACTCCTTTTGCATGAGCATCCCAAACCCTAACCCTTCATTGATTTTTCTTCTCCTAAACACACGTTTACTCCTTCTACTACAGGCGAGTAAGTCTCCAAAGGTCGAGCATCCGGTAGATTGCGTAGTAACATCGTTCGTCCAAAACCCAATCCATAACCCCGTAGTTAGCCGAACTACGGCTTGCTCTGATTCTCATTCCATATGAGATACGTAGGCATAAGATGCGATGTCTTAGCGAGCACACATCCCCCCAACCCATAGGTCAGCCGAGCTACGAAGACTCTGATTCTCATATTCAGATGAGATACGTATGTAGTGGATGCGACATCCGCGCGAGTCATTTTCATTTAACCCTTTTTTTAGTAAACAACACAAGATAAACTCACACCCTTTAGACAAGAACTACAAAAGTGGATCCCGTAGAGTACTACGGATGTGTAGGGGTGCTAATACCTTCCCTTCGCATAACCGACTCCCGAACCCAAGATTTGGTTGCGAGACCTTGTCTTTTCCTTTCCTCTTTTCAGGTTTACTTCGAGCGTTTCCTTTCCCTCCTTTGGGATAAATAACGCACGGTGGCGACTCTTCTGTCATTTTCTTTCGTCGGTTGTTTTTTCGCACACTGTATTTTTCAGGTTGCGACAGATGCACAAAGAGATCGAAGTCTATGTTGATGATATGATTGCTAAATCCAGTGATGAAGAAGAACATGTCGAGCATTTATTGAAGTTGTTCCAGCATTTGAGGAAGTACAAGCTTTGCTTGAATCCTAATAAGTGTACTTTTGGCATTCATTCTGGTAAGTTGTTGGGATTTATTGTCAGCGAAAAGGGTTTTGAAGTTGGTCCCGCCAAGGTCAAAGCAATACAGGAGATGCCTGTGCCCAAAACTAAGAAGCAAGTTGTAGCGGGGTATTCGTTACCATTAGAGATATTGACTAAATCCAAGGTAAATCATACAAAGTCGAGTCGCCACCGCACTTCTATTTATCCAAAGGAATGGTTAGAAAGCGAACAAAAACCTAATAGTTTTTAACAAAAACTAGTAAAAGAAACAGAGATCTGGGTAAGGGGGTTGGTTATGTAATGGGAAGGTGTTAGGCATCCAAAACATCCTAGGTACTCCTAGGGAGCCCTTTTCACACTTGTGAAGGTTGTTGTTTTGTGAGAAAAAAAATTGTGCAAACATGATTAAAGAGATGAGAAGAGAATGTACAAGTTATTTACATTTTGTGTTTGGATGGATGAACCCATTGCCTACGTACCATCTTATAAAAAGATTAGGATCAAAACCTCGTAGTTCGGGGTAAAAATCTCAAAATGAGTTGGTGAATTGATTGGTCTAAAATCATTAAGGTCTTTTGTTATCAAAGGGAGAAAACACAACCAAACCATAAATCCACCATGTGAGGATAGCTTCAACATGCTAGTGAGGGGTTAACCCTATAATAAGCATGGAAGACTCATTGTCCATCACTAAGGATATAGGTGAGTATTACATCTACCACCAAGATAACTCAAACCTAATAGCTAAAGGTTATGAAAAATTGATTAAGAAAGTGGCCATTGGAACCACAAAAGCAAATTTTAATGGGTTATATTTAACAATTAGAAGTATATACAAAAATGGTCAAATTATATTAAAAGGTTCAATTCAAAATAAGTATTATGAAAAGAAGGTTTGAAGATCAAAAGCATAAGGCTTAGGTTTCTAATGTTGGAAAAACAATAGTTAAATGTTTGCACAAAAAGTTTTGGTTAGGGTTAGAGTGGAGAGAAGAAGAAGAATGGCTAAGTCCTAAGGAAAATAAAAGGTGAGGGATAAGAAATCAAAACCACACTAGGAGTTCCTCTCTTGAGATCATATTGATGATCCAAGTAGCTCCCATCCTTTGGAATAAAGCAACCACAAAGTATAAGCAACCAAACAAGCAATGAATGCTTCTAAGAATCCTCCAATGACTTTTGCATCTCTCTCTTTAGATGATCATGGCAATGGTTCTCCAATTAAGCTCAAATGGAAACTCCTAGCATAAAAGCACACACATCAAAAGTTCCATGAAATAAAACAAGAATGGACAAGAGAGAATTTAGAGATTTGGTCCTTCTAATTCCATTTTCATCATTAAGGTCCTTTCACTCCAATTTTGCATAAGGAAGGTCCTAGAAACTATGTCCAATTCTCCATTTCTTTGCATAGGGAAAGTCCTAGAAACTAAGTCCATTTCTTTGCATTTTGGTTCACCACAATCAAAACAAAACACAAGCAAAATAATATATACACAATTATGTGCTCAAGTGAGCAAAAGGCAAATGGCATTAACATAAACATGTGCTCAAATGAGCAAAGGGAAAAACAAATGGATAATATGTGCAAGAATTGTAAATTGCATAAAAATAAATTGAATAAAGTAAATTGCATAAGTAAATGTTAATTGTCAATAGTTAGTGTTAGTAGTTAGTGTGCCATAAGGAAAACTTAGCGCTATGTTAAGCAATCGTAATTGGACTTATGTAGAAGTCACAACTATCTGAGGCCGGTCAATAATAATATAGGCAACAAACACAAGTTAGGAGTCTTGATTAGTGAACCAAGTCCCAACAACTTGCCATGCCAAAAAGAAAATGAGAAATGATCTTGTATTGGTTTAAGCCATTTGCATGATTTAGAAGACAACATATCCTTAATGCAAAGCCATTCACTTGATCAATTGATCAAGATGGATTAGATTTGAATCAAGGAATGTTAAATCTCACTAATCAATGCTAACTTATCAACCTTCAACTCATTGATCAAAAAGAAAAGAAGTAAAAGAAGAAGGAGATGAATAATGGAGAATGGAAATGGCAAAATTAAAGTGCATATAATGAGATAACATATACCAATCAACAAATGTTGACCAATGATATTGAAGATCAAGGTCAAACACTCAAAAAACAGAAGTGAGATGAAGATTGGAAGTCAAGAAATGAATAAACTATTTTTGGCATTTTTAATATTTAAAATTAAACTTGAATTAAAATTAAATGGAAAGGTCAAACTTCAAAATCACTTCAAATCAACTTTGAAAAGTCCAAGTGATTTATCCTAAGTTCAACAAGGTCAAACAAAGTTTGACAAAAAAATTCAGCATTTTTAAAAGTCAAAAACTATTTTTTATCAATTAAAAATGAATAAAAGTAACCTAATTGAACTAAAATCTCAAATAAATCTCAAATCAATTCAAAAATTGATGAGAATGTTTTTCATAGATCCATCATCATTCAAATAGGTTAGGAAAATATTTTTGTATTTTTTGAATATCAAAAACTATTTAAAATGAATTAAAAATAACCAGAAAAGAGAAAATTCACAAAAAATATCAAATGATGAAATAAAAAATATTAAAAATCAGAAATAGAATCTAGAATTTATTTGGGAAATAATGCAATTGGTCCCATATTTTTTGGATTAAAAATGAAAGAGATATGATATTTTGAAATAAAAGGAATTCAAGAAATTAAAATCAGAAAATTAAAATATGAGAAAAAATGTGAGGCGTTGGATGATGGCTCATTAATTGAGCCGGCGCATCAGACGGATCATATGCGCGCGTCCATCAAACACACTAGTCAATGCAGTCACACTTAGCCATTAATTAGGTCATAACTTTGGACGGATCATATCAAATCTGGAAATGGAAATGCACGGCTGTGATTTAATCTGGAGTCCAGACGGTGGCCAGCGCCACCGTCTTCTCCGGCCAACCTCCGGCCACTTCAAAAAATACAGAAACGAAAATGGCCACCAAATGAGGCGATTTATATATCAATCGAAAGAGGAAGTGATGTACATCACTCCTATACCATGCACTTCCACTCTAGATCCCTATAAATGGAGAAATCAGAGCTAGAAGTATGATGGTGTTCATCATGAACTTCATGTTTTTGTAAAATTGAAAGCACAAATCAAATGCCTCTATTGAGAGGACTTCAACCACACCAAGGAACACAAGAAATGAGCAAGGATCAGAGAGTTTCGAAGAGCAAAAGTTCTGTTAACTACCTTTGAAATGTAGGTCTTAGAGGCACGATCCTTCACAACTGAAGCTTGCAATGAGATCTAGTGATGAAGAGGAAGCAAGGCTAAGGAATTATAGGTCTGAAAATCAACCAATGTAGTTGAAATTCAGATCTAAATTTTTTAGAGAAAAGTGAAAATTCCTTTAGTGATGGCTATGGAGAAAATTCTACAGCGTTTCAGGTAGAATTTGGCATGTCAAATGAGTGAGCATGGCAAGGTATTTATCGCTGGAGCTGATGCCAAAATGAGAAGAAACTCGTGTGCATGAAGCTTTGGGTCCTCCATGCATGGGCCTGTACAGGCGCATGTGAAGCCCAAAAGCTGATGGATTTCCAAGCTGATAGCATAATGAATTGATTTGGACGTGTAATTTGCCTTGCAATAGCTTGCATTTCAAGATTCAATGTGAATTCTCCATTTGCACCTAAACAATCATCTCTTCGAAAGTGCTATTTAGAAAATCCAAACATAGGCATATGGGTAATGGTTGGAAAGGTTTTTGTATAAGGAACAAATGTTATGTTGGTCAAAAGCTCATTTTGAATGTGGAAATTTGTGAAATTTGAGTTTAAAGTGTGATGTGCAAAACATGTCAAGGCAAGGTTTCTAAAATTGGCCAACTTTCAAGCCCTTCTGTTTTGATGATACAAGCTTCAAATGAAACGAACTCCAACATAGAAGTTGTAGATCTTTTCAAGACAATAAAAATGGACTTAAATTTTGCATCATTTGTATTTTTGACGAAGAAGTTATGGGCACTTGAAGTTGGACTTTTTTGACTTTTAATGCCTTTGACCCAAAAGGACCTATAATGTCTTGCATTATCACATGTATTTTCTTTGAGATTTTGAACTTTTGTTCAACATAACATTTGAAGTATACATCTCAAACTTTCCAATGCATTTGATCCCACCTCAAAATCATAAAAATTAACGAGTTATGTCCTTGGGAAGTTGATCCAAAATTAGGGTCTCAGTCAAAATGACCTATAATGTATTGGACTGGCAGATGGTTTTCCAAGCTTCAAATCAAATTTTGATGAACATGAAAGTTGTTCATATTGTCCTTAAGAACAGTTTTGATTTTGGAACCATCTCCATTTGACCAACACATAAAAAGTTAGGTCTCAGTGCATTTCAAAATAGTCAGATGAATTGACTGATCAACTTTTCAAGTCCACACCCCATATCTTGATGAATTGATGATTGAGGGAACTCAAATAAGTTCAAATATGCATGAAATGATGAATTAAAGAACTTCCCTTGATTGTATTTGACCATGGGCTAAGGTTGCTTCATGGGCAAGGCATTGTGGTGCACAGATGATTAGGGTTTCTCTGAAGAACAAGACCTCAAACCCTTTGACTTGTTTTGATCAAAATGATGAACTGAGATGCTAAGGAGGCATATTTGATGGATGAGAGCTTTGGGAACCATTATCATGCTTGCTTTCATCTCCTCTTGGCCAGGTCTTTGTACCAATGATCTCCTAGAAACTTTTGACCTTGTGATTGCTCAAGCTACAAACACAAGATGTTAGTGACATATTTTTGTGCTTTTGGTTAGTAAACAAAAATGAGAAAAGCAAATGATATACAATTCAAGCATGCTTGGTGATCTCAAACCACTCACAAGGAGTCCCACCCAAAGGCAAAGGGAACCAAGATGCTTAATGATCCTTGAGACTATGCAATGCAATGTTATGATGTTGATGAGGGATCTTAGGGACAAAATTGGGGTCTTACAGATGCCCCTATTTAAGGTCATTCTAGCCGGAGAAGTGAAGGTCTAAATCTTAGTCTCGACGAGGTAGAATGGGCTTAAATAATAACAAAGAGACGAATTTTGGTCTCTAAGAGACCTCATGATGCAAATGTTTGTATGCAAAGGAATAATACTTTGCGGGGATATGTGTTCACAAAGGAGTAAAGGAAATCAGCAGACACCGACAATCCACATGAGCAAAATGTTTCGCGGGCCCAAAAATCTTGGGGACTCCTATGGGGATAAGAAGGAAATGCGTGAGCAGGGCACGCCACAACGTTTGGGGAGCAGAATTCGAGAGGGGATAAACCAATGGAAAGACTCGAGCTGACTCGAAGATGCCCGTATTGGGGAATATGCCAATACAGCGAAACTATCCATAACAGATACTTTGGATAAAAATACGGACGAGGACGATCCACTAATGGACCTCGCTGGGGAAGTCTAAAAAGACTCTCCTGGGGAAACAGCAAGATGAGGTGTTACCGGTTACTGGGTAGCAAGCTCAATGAGACATGTGATCTGAACACCGTCATAAAGGTCAGAGATACAACATGCTCGGGAAGAAATGAATATCTAAGACCGGTATAAGGGTGAGAGATATCAAAACTCTGAATTATCTAAGGAAGACCTAAAAGGTATATTTCAACTCAGGGAAATCTGACTCCATAGGGGACAAAAGTCATAATAGGGGGCAGAAAGGGAGGAACACCAAGGATACCGGTTACTGGGCATATAATAGGTGACAAACCGAGGCGTTAATTGGGGAATATTCCCAAGACACTCATCATCCGAAAGAGGTCTAAAAGCAAACTCGATTATAGGATGGACACTCGACTCCGCAAAGGGGTAACGAATGTTACTCAACTGGGGAAGAACAAAAGGCTTCGACCGAAGAGTGCATGAGATATACTATCTATTACCGTCAGAACATAGATAATATACTCGCAACGAAGATTATCCACAGCCGGTTACTGGGTTAATAAAGGATAAATCGACCGAAAAGAAAAGGCATCGGGATACCGCAACTAGGTATATAATGATGACCAATCCAGGGGAGAAACAATCGTCATCAACAACAGTGTAAACGAGAGATGACTCACTTGGGATAAATTGCGAGCGCATGGCAATTATCCAGGTAAAAGAGGGAATATCAACATCAAATATTGGATGAAGATAACCATAAAGGAGGGGATTACACCTACCGGTTACTAGGTAGGAAACCACGGAAAAGTAACCGTCATCGATTATGATGAACCAAAGGTTAACTCTGCAAAGAGGAGAAAATAGGGTTTACAGCTACCGGTATCAGGGTAGGAAACCATAGATTCCGCAGGGGATAAGATGAATGATTACTAATTACTGAGCAATTATTCATTTATACCGCGGGGAAACAAAGGAAACAGCTTCGAGGGGCCAAATTAGGAATAAACCAAAGAGGCACACTGAATCAAGACTCGTCTTAATGAGGGTATAACTCAATAGGGAAGCACATCCCAATACATGTGTTGGGGGAAACAGAAACAACCATCATCCACGAGGACATAGCTCTGTGGGGAATATGGAAGACAGGATAGACACTTTCTGCCTATGGAGCTGACTCTATATGGAGAGATCAGACACACACATCTACTTGGGGAAATCTATATCACCAATTAGCAGGAGACAACAAACAAACGATATATGGCAAAGAATGCAACATGAATATCTGAATGTTATAATTATGCATGTATATGCATGGTTTATGTAGGATGAATGCTGAAAAATAGACATATCTAACACAAACGGATCCAGGAAGTACGCACACAAACATCCGGTACTACATCTCAAGAGAGAAAGCCAAAATCACTAGAGAGTGACCAATCTGCCGGGAATCAGAGACAACAATATCTCTGCAGGGGATGAATCATCAGTCTCAGCTGGGGAAAGGAGTTTAATTCACAAATATAATCTGCCACATAAGCAACTCTATCGGGGAATCTATCCGAGGGATAAAGTGATTCTGGGGGCCAACCACCAAGAATCGAATCTTCCGGAGAGAGCACATCTGCTGAAGAGGAAGGATCACTGCTCTGCCGAAGGGAAGGGAAGTGAATAACCTTAACAAACACTCCACTCGGTGGGATAAACCACAACAATATCTGGGAGGAAGAGGATATAGTTATGCCAGGAATATGAACAAAGGTTTTACCCTGTTGGAGATCATACTACCATTAGGAGAGCACTGGGGATCTCTTAAGTATCCTTTCGTCTTTGTGAATGTTCACTTTGTTTAAAAAACGATTTATGGAAAATTTTATTGTTTAAAACAATGATATTTTCTCAATTAAAACATGCAAAAAATTTGTTGAATAGAAACGAATAAGAGTGCAAATAACTGGATAAAAGGCTCAAATTTATTTAATGGAATGGCAGTCCGCAAATGCCGAGACTCCATATATCTTTACAAATTTGAAATTGGTGATATATATTGGAAAAGGGCTACATTGAACATAATGACCATTTCTCCACCAATTCTGAATTCGATGTATTCGAAGCTTTGGTTGATGATGAATGAACAAGAATCTGTGACAGATGATAATTGTAGAACAAAGTCTTGTCAGGATGTAGTTACTTGCCAAATCCCTAATTTTTGCCTAGATTGCCCCAGGATGAGGTACTCAACCTAACGGGATATAAATATTCATCATTTTTTCATGTCTCTAACTTTTGCCTGGACCGCTCTTTCAGGTTTTCAATCCACCAAGATGCTCATTTTTGCCTAAGCCGCCCTTTCGGGTTTTCAACTTAGCGAGCTATTCTGTTTTTATTTTCTAGGCGAAGTATTTCTTGATTGCATCTGAATTCACAAGACGAGTGAAATCCTCCCCATCCATAGTTGTGAGTATCAAAGCACCGCCTAAAAAGGCTCTCTTAACAAGATATGGACCTTCATAGTTTGGAGTCCACTTGACCCTGGAATCGGGTGCGAAAGACAAGACCTTCTTGAGCACAAGGTCACCTTCTCGGATCACACAAGGCTTGACCTTCTTATCAAAAGCTTTCTTCATTCTCTGCTGATACAACTGACCATGGCACATGGCAGTCAATCTCTTCTCTTCAATCAAATTCAGGTGGTCATAACGACTCTGAACCCATTCAGCATCAGTCAACTTGGCCTCCATCAAGACTCTCATTGATGGGATCTCCACCTCTACTGGGAGTATAACCTCCATGCCATAAACAAGAGAGAAAGGGGTTGCCCCTGTTGAAGTGCGGACAGATGTACGATATCCATGTAAAGCAAATGGCATCATCTCATGCCAATCCTTATACGTGACAACCATCTTCTGGATAATCTTCTTGATGTTCTTATTAGCAGCTTCAACAGCCCCATTCATCTTGGGTCTGTAAGGAGAAGAATTGTGATGCGCGATCTTGAACTCACTACACAGCTCTTTCATCATTTTGTTGTTCAGATTAGATCCATTATCAGTAATGATCTTATCTGGCACACCACAACGGCATATAAGTTGATTTTTGATAAACTTCATGACCACCTGCCTGGTCACATTTGCATATGATGCCGCTTCAACCCACTTGGTGAAGTAATCAATTGCTACGAGAATAAATCTGTGTCCATTAGACGGTTTTGGCTCTATCATGCCAATCATGTCAATTCCCCACATGGAGAAGGGCCATGTGATGAAATCACATTCAGAAGTGTCGGGGGAATATGAATCTTATCTGCATAAATCTGACACTTGTGGCATTTCTTCACGTATTTGCAGCAGTCAGACTCCATTGTCAGCCAATAGTAGCCTGCTCTCAACATCTTTCTAGCCATGGCATGTCCATTGGAATGAGTACCAAATGAACCCTCATGGACTTCAGTCATCAACAGGTCTGCTTCGTGTCTATCCACGCATCTAAGCAGAACCATGTCAAAATTTCTCTTGTAAAGCACTTCGCCATTGAGGTAGAAACTGCCAGATAATCTCCTCAAAGTCTTCCTGTCTTTCACAGATGCCCCAGGCGGGTAAATCTGGCTCTGAAGGAAACACTTAATGTCATAATACCATGGCTTATCATCCTTTACTTCTTCGACCGCAAATACATGAGTTGGTCTGTCCAGGCGCATCATAGTGATATTGGGAACTTCATTCCAATATTTAACCACAATCATTGAGGCTAGCGTAGCAAGAGCATCTGCCATCTGATTCTCATCTCGAGGAATATGATGGAAGTCAACCTCTGTAAAGAACGTTGAAATCCTCCTCACATAATCTCTGTACAGAATGAGACCAGGCTGATTCGTTTCCCATTCTCCCTTAATCTGATTAACAACGAGGGCCGAATCACCATAAACATCAAGATGCTTGATCCTTAGATCAATGTATTCCTCCAATCCCATAATACAGGCCTCATACTCAGCCATATTATTCGTGCATTTGAAAGTTAGCCTTGCTGTAAAAGGAATATGTGTGCCCTGAGGAGTAATGATTACTGCCATAATACCATTTCCATATTGGTTTACAGCGCCATCAAACACCATACTCCATCGGGAACCAGGTTCTGGCCCTTCATCGAGTGTAGGCTCATCGCAATCTTTCATTTTCAAATACATAATCTCCTCGTCTGGGAAGTCATACTGAACTGACTGATAATCCTCGATCCGCTGATGTGCCAAATGGTCAGCCAAGATACTACCTTTAATAGCCTTTTGAGCTCGATACTCAATATCATACTCAGATAACAACATCTGCCAACGGGAAATCCTCCCTGTTAAAGAAGGATTCTCAAAGACATACTTGATTGGATCCATTCTGGATATCAACCAAGTCGTATGATTTATCATATACTGGCGTAAGCGCTTAGCAGCCCAAGCCAGAGCACAACATGTCTTCTCAAGCATTGAGTATCGAGACTCACAATCAGTGAGCTTCTTACTCAAGTAGTAGATAGCATACTCTTTCTTCCCTAGTTCATCTTGCTGACCCAGGACACAACCCATTGAATCTTCAAGAACAGTCAGATACATAATCAATGGTCTTCCTTCCACAGGCGGGGACAGAATCAAAGGTTCAAACAGATACTCTTTAATACTGTCAAAGGCTTTCTGGCAATCCTCGGTCCAATCATGAGACTGATCTTTCCGGAGGAGCTTGAATATCGGCGCACATGTGGCAGTCATGGGGGATATGAATCTGGAAATGTAATTCAAGCGACCAAGAAAACCTCGGACTTGCTTCTCAGGTTTGGGCGCAGGCATCTCTTGTATTTCTTTGACTTTTGCAGGATCAACTTCAATACCTCTTTCACTGACGATAAAGCCCAATAACTTGCCAGAACGGACTCCAAACACTGGAAAAGCTTCAATAGGTGCTCTACATGTTCAACTTCCGGTCTTGACTTAGCAATCATATCATCAACATATACCTCAATCTCCTTGTGCATCATATCATGAAACAAGGTAGTCATAGCTCGTTGGTACGTGGCTGCGGCGTTCTTCAAACCGAAGGGCATCACTCGATAACAGAATGTTCCCCAAGGTGTGATGAATGTTGTCTTCTCCATATCCGTCCATAAATGAGAAGACATTGAATTTAGCTGTATTATCTACCAACATATCAATATGTGGTAAGGGGAAATCATCTTTCGGACTAGCTTTATTCAAATCTCTATAATCCACACACATCTGGACTTTTCCATCTTTCTTAGGCACGAGCACAATATTGGCCACCCATTGAGGATATGTAGAAGTCACCAGAAACCCCGCATCAATTTGCTTCTGAACTTCCCCTTTGATCTTCACTGCCATATCGGGATGAGTTCTTCTGAGCTTCTGCTTCACAGGCACGCACTCAGGTTTTAGAGGTAGGAAATGTTGCACAATATCAGTATCTAGACCCGGCATGTCTTCATATGACCAGGCGAAGACATCGACGTATTCTCGTAGTAATTCAATCAACCCCTTCTTAATAGATTCTTCCAGGAGTGCCCCAATCTTCACTTCTCGCACACAATCCTCAGACCCCAAGTTGACTGTTTCCAGATTCTCAAGATGTGGCTGAATGATCTTCTCTTCATGCTCAAGTAAACGGGTGATCTCATCAGGAATCTCTTCATCATCATCTTCCTCTGCCTCAAATACAGGGAATTCAAAATTGGGAGATGGCGTTGGGTCATTATGTTCAATGGGTCTAGAAATAAACCTGCATAATAATTTTGGATATGAAAAGCTTTAGAATTCGAACAAGGCAAATCATTATCTAGATGAAAAGATTGATTCTTTTTTAGGGTTTTATGTGATCACCAATTTCATGCACAAAGCGAAATGGGAAAATAATTTGGAAAAACAAACATTTAACATGAATTTATTGAATGAAAATATCATTGTATTTATGTTGCCAACAATGTCATCACTCCTCCTTTTGGCATGGGAGAAGGGTTTTTAAACAAAGTGATCATTACGTTGACTTGTGGATAACTGTAGGAATATCCACAGCGACCCAATTGTTGCAGATCCCTCCAGGGATGATAAAATTGTCCGAATCCTCTGCATCCTCTTCCAAGACAGCAGCAGCTTCTTCATCTACCAGTGTGGATGAAACCTCCACTCTTGAATAACCCTTGCGCGTTGAAGACCCCAGAAGAAAATCCAATGCCAGCCCGGGACTTGTTGTCTTCCAACTCAATCATTTTTCCCAAACCAGCAATTGCACCACACTCAATGGCCAACTTCGTATCTCTATAGGAAGTAAATGAAGGAGTTCTCTTCTCAATCGGCTCAGCTATAGATAAAGCTTGGAAAGGAGTTCCAACTTCATCCTCAGCATCTATGTATGAGAAGGAAGACAAGTGGCTAACCAGGAGAGCCTTTTCTCCCCCTACCACCACCAATTTTTTGTTCTTCACGAATTTCAGCTTCTGGTGTAGGGTGGATGTTACGGCGCCAGCCTCGTGAATCCATGGTCTTCCTAAGAGACAGTTGTACGATGGGTGGATATCCATAACCTGGAAGGTAATTTGGAAATCACTTGGTCCAATCTTGATTGGAAGATCAACTTCCCCAATCACAGTCTTCCGAGACCCATCGAAAGCTTTCACAACAACTCCACTTTGCCTCATGGGAGGCCCTTGATATGATAGTCTTGAAAGAGTGGACTTTGGAAATACGTTCAGGGATGAGCCAGTGTCCACCAGCACATTGGACATGGCGTCGTCTTTACAATTCCTGGATATGTGTAAAGCCAAGTTGTGGTCTCTTCCCTCCTTAGGGAGATCAGAGTCACAGAAACTCAAATTGTTACAAGCAGTAATGTTTGCAACAATGCTATCGAATTTCTCTATTGTGACATCATGATCTACATATGCCACATCCAAAACTTTTTGCAGAGCCTCTCTATGTGGTTATGAATTCAGAAGCAGTGATAACACGGATATCTTAGATGGCGTTTGTAGAAGCTGGTCTATAACATTGTACTCACTCTTCTTGATGAGCCTCAGCATCTCATCACAGTCTTCTTTTCCATTGCCACTAGGGCCAACAGAAGTAGGAGCTTTTGGTACAGAGGAGGGATTAACAGCAAGTGCCGGATTCAGAGAATTCACCGCATTCCCCATCGGGCGTTCAACAAAATCAGCATTAGCTTGAGGCTTCGGTGGTGCTGAAAACACGCGACCGTTGCAGGTCAAACCACATACGTCAGCAATATTCACCACAGATGAAGAAGTCAAAGGCACCTCTTTCCCATCTTCCACAGCAACAGCGTTGTAGCGGAAGGGAATTACTTTTTCGGAAGAGTATGGCACAGGACCGGCAGGCTTAATGATCAAGGAAGGAGAAACCTTCTGCTTGCTACCATCGTATTTAATGATAACAGGTTCGGGCATCCGGAATACTGGGGAAATTACGTTGACCTCAGGCTCATCTTCGTCAACATTCCTATTCTGAAGAATCTCAATAACTCCTTCATCCAACATTTCCTGAAGATCTTTGCGCACCTGGCGACAACCCAATCGGTTAACAGGGCAGATTCGACATCTATCATGGTCGTGCTCGTAGTGACTGTACTCGCATAGCAAACGATGCAACTCGACCAGAGACTGTCCGATATGACTGACATATTTGACCTAATATTTGCCAGGGCAGCCCTGGACCATGTTAACAAATTTCCCATGCTCGGGGAATGGGTTCTTCTTCACGTTAGGACATACGTCCTCAAAACACAGAATGCCACACCTCACAAGGTCTTGAACCTTGGTCTTCAAAGGATAGCAACTCTCTACGTCGTGGCCGGGAGCACCAGAATGGTATACACAATGCAGTTCGGGCTTATACCACCACTGAGGGTTAGCAGGTATAGCCGGTGGGTCTCTCGGAGTAATCAACTTCCTCTCTATCAAAGAGGGATATAATTTTGCGTACGTTATTGGAATAGGATCAAAAGTGACCCTTTTCCTCTCGTAACTAGTGCTGGTTTGATTATTCTTTCGAGGCTGGTAGGCCTGCTGTTGCGGACGGTGCTGTTGCTGATATTGCTGAGGTGGTTGTTGATTGTTGCTATGTTGATTGTCTCTGAACACAGGTGCTATATGAGCCACCTGGTGCTGGTTACTGGCGGGACGCACAGTCTTCCTCCTCACAGAGGATCTTCTTGGTTTCACATGGGAGGTCACAACATGTGCCTCTCCATCTTTCTTCTTTGCAAACGTCCCATAGCGCTTGGCAGAAGAGCCTTCTTCTCTGGTTAGACGTCCTTCTCTAACCCCTTCTTCTAAACGCATCCCCATATTCACCATCTCGGTGAAGTCAGAAGGAGTGCTAGCAATCATCCGCTCATAATAGAATGAACTCAAGGTCTTCAGAAAGATCTTGGTCATTTCCTTCTCTTCTAGCGGAGGCACGATCTGTGCTGCCACCTCTCGCCACCTCTGGGCGTACTCTTTGAATGTTTCCTTGTCCTTTTGGGACATGTCCCTCAACTGATCCCTATCGGGAGCCATATCCATATTATATTTGTATTGCTTGACGAAGGCCTCGCCAAGGTCGTTGAAAGATCGGATGTTCGCACTCTCTAACCCCATGTACCATCTCAGGGCAGCACTGGACAAACTGGCCTGAAAGTAGTGGATGAGCAACCGGTCGTTATCAGTCTGAGTAGACATCTTCTTGGCATACATGACCAGGTGGCTGAGAGGACAAGTGTTTCCATTGTATTTTTCAAAGTCAGGGACCTTGAACTTCACGGGAATCTTCACGTAGGGAACCAAACACAGTTCGGCAGCAGACTTGCCGAAGAGATCTTTTCCTCTAAGAGTCTTCAATTCCTTGCGAATCTCAAGAAATTGATCGTTCATAGCGTCCATCTTCTCATAGACATTTGGGCCCTCAGACGGCTCAAAATGATAGATGGTGTCATCTACCCTGGGCATGGTATGCACGACAGGATGAGGAACAGCAAGGACCGGGCTAGATGCCGGCATAGAAGCAAAAGTTGGAGCAGGACCCTCAGGCATGAAGTTGGGAGGCATCCCCCACGGGAATCCGACTGGCATGGCCGCTGCAGGAACAAACTGTGTGCTGGCTGCAGGCACAGTTGAGGAGACAATCTCAAAGATGACTGTCCTCTGGGGAGGAGTTGAAGGCGTTGGAGAAGACTGGCTCTGGGCAGCCAAAAATGATTCCATCAAAGCGCTCAGTCTGACCACTTCCTCCTTGAGTTCACGGTTCTCTTGCTCTAGTTGATCCATCAGTCTTGGAGAGTTGGCTCTAGTGTAGTACCGGTGAGTCAACCTGTCTTCAAAATAAACGAAGAACACAGAGTTAGACCACAGGACAAGAAGCCGGGAACAAGACCCGCTTATGCACATGATGCATGCAATGCGTGTGCACATGATTTGTTTTTACTTTTCAAAGGAACTTTAGGGTTTTACTTGCAAATTTTTGGAATTATTTAACATTTATTGCATATAGAAATATCTCATAAAATAATGTCAGGAAAAAGAAGTACAACATTGTCAATCATGTACAAGAGGAAAGGAAAATAATCATCCTATGGATCCCTAGAAACAATCATCTAATGCTCGGGACACAGGAAGATAAGATGCGTGAAGCCTCTTCACCTCCCTCTCGTAGGTTGCCTCCATATCTGCTTTCTCTTTGGCAAGTCGATCGTACTTCCTCTTCCAGAACCGGGATGACTGAGGAAGTAGAGAAGTCCATGCATCATTAGGATCATCAATACCTTGATGCTCAAGGAACTCAATCAAAGCATCCTTCTCCTGAAGCAACTCTTCACGTTCACGGATCCAAGCACGTGAACGATCTTCGTCTCTCAACTCCTTTACTCCTTGATTAGAGAGGGTTGAAGGCCCAGCCACAATCATAGGTGTAGGTCTCGGATATTCGTAAGGCATGAGATACTCAGACGCTCTCTTCCTTACCCAAGCCGTATAAGGCTCCAAAGCGATGCAATTCTTAGGACCCAACTCCTTCCTCCCTTTCCTATGAATCTTACGCCAAGCGCGGACCATCCTAGCTTTCAAGCCTTGGGGATCTTTACCCTCCTGAAAGAACACACCCTCTAACGAAATGTTATTGGGTTTATCCTTTAGGGGGAACCCAAGCTGACGACGTGCCAAAACAGGGTTGTAGTTAATCCCACCACATGTACCAAGAAGAGGCACATTGGAGAATTCACCACAAGAGTCGATAATCTACACACCATCATACACACGGTTGTACCAAGAGATATCATCATTAGTGAGAGACATGAGTCTCGTGGACCACCGTAGACATCCCTTGTTCTCCTTGAAAGCGACCATCTGAGGTAAGTGAGAAATAAACCACTTATACAACAGAGGAAAACAACATACAATGGCGCCACCACCCTTTGCATTCCTCATATGCAAAGAGAAATAAGCATCACCCAACAGAGTCGGAACGAGATTTAGAGTAGAAAAGATCCTAATAGCGTTCACATCCACAAACTTATCGATGTTGGGGAACAACACTAACCCATAGATGAGAAGTACAAATATGGCTTCAAAGGCGTCCTCACTCATGGCCTTCCCATAGATAGTAGCTTGAGCAATGAGGAACTCAGAAGGGAGACCTTGAATTCCACCTTTGGTAGTCATATGAGCACCAACCAGAGATTCATCTATGTGCAACATGTCAGCTATCTCTTGAGAAGTAGGAATACTTTCCAGGCCACTGAACGGCAACTGATCCAGGATAGGTATACCCACAAGGTAGGCATACTCCTCAAGGGTAGGCAAAAGCTGAAAGTCCGGAAACGTGAAGCAAAGGTACAAGGGATCATAAAACTGAACCAATACACTCATCAATCCTTCATCCACCTGAGTAGTCAGAAGAGGAAGAATCTTCCCAAAACGAGCCTTGAAGCCCAAGGGATCTAGTACATAAGATGTCAAATTCCTTAACTCTTTCAAATCTGGTTGTCTGAAGCTGTACTTCTTTGTATTCCTTCTTTGTCTTTCCATGTCTGAAATTTTTTGCAAATAAACCCCTTAAGTTCCTTGAAAATTTCCTTTATTATTGATGATATGGATGCAAATGAGTGCATGAATGCATGGATGCAACAATCACACTCAAGGATCAAGCAAAGCACACCAAACAAAGGTCATGGGATGGATCATATTATCCTTAATATCAATCATCCATTTTGGTGGATTATGGTTTACACCTTATCAACACCCAAGTTCCATTGATATTAAGGATATATGAACGGATCAACCATGAATCAAGGGTTTGTTGCAAGTCACGAGCATGGAGTCTTGGTTAAGAACCACCCAAAGGGAATTTACTAAGGTTTAAACCTGCCAAACATGTTCTACAAGAGGTTCCCATAGTCATCATCCCATCTTTCGGATATTATCAGAGAAACGACTACTCGTATTCCAAAAAATATTCTCAAGAGAGACTCTTATGAGTGTAGTATCGCGTAACAATCGTATCAAATCTTACACTTGAACGACTTTCGCACTACATCCTAAAAATAGGCCAAGATGAGCTTGGTAAACTAAGGTCCTTGACTTCTAAGGTCTATATTGGAAAGAGTAATGTCTAACCACAACTTACTTGTGTGACACTATTGATTCCAACATGACCTCCACCAAGTGAATGGACTTGCAAGTCAACTTGCTAAGGAATAACTCCACACAAGTCAACAAGACTACGCCATTCTCCTATCCTAAGTGCACTCGAGTCCGGGTATAGAACTCATCTCACAAAGATCACCAAGCATACAAGGAATTAATATCAAGCAAATCAATCATTACATACAATACAATAATCCCAAATTGCACAAAAATATGTCACAAGACAAAACAATAAATCAAGCATGAAAAGTTGGCAAAACCCACTAGGCAAATGATCTCCCCAGCAGATTCGCCACTTTTCTGTAGCGGGGTATTCGTTACCATTAGAGATATTGACTAAATCCAAGGTAAATCATACAAAGTCGAGTCGCCACCGCACTTCTATTTATCCAAAGGAATGGTTAGAAAGCGAACAAAAAGCTAAAAGTTTTTAACAAAAACTAGTAAAAGAAACAGAGATCTGGGTAGGGGGGTTGATTATGTAATGGGAAGGTGTTAGGAACCCAAAACATCCTAGGTACTCCTAGGGAGCCCTTTTCACACTTGTGAAGGTTGTTGTTTTGTGAAAAAAAAATTTGTGCAAACGTGATTGAAGAGATGAGAAGAGAATGGATGGATGAACCCATTGCCTACGTACCATCTTATAAAAAGATTAGGATCAAAACCTCGTAGTTAGGGGTAAAAATCTCAAAATGAGTTGGTGAATTGATTGGTCCAAAAGCCTTAAGGCCTTTTGTTATCAAAGGGAGAATACTCAACCAAACCACAAATCCACCATGTCAGGATAACTTCAACATGCTAGTGAGGGGTTAACCCTATAATAAGCATGGAAGACTCATTGTCCATCACTAAGGATATAGGTGAGTATTACATCTACCACCAAGATAACTCAAACCTAATAGCTAAAGGTTATGAAAAGTTGATTAAGAAAGTGGCCATTGGAACCACAAAAGCACATTTAAATGGGTTATATTTAACAATTAGAAGTATATACAAAAATGGTCAAAGTATATTAAAAGGTTCAATTCAAAATAAGTATTATGAAAAGAAGGTTTGAAGATCAAAAGAGTAAGGCTTAGGTTTCTAATGTTGGAAAAACAATAGTTAAATGTTTGCACAAAAAGTTTTGGTTTGGGTTAGAGTGGAGAGAAGAAGAAGAATGGCTAAGTCCTAAGGAAAATAAAAGGTGAGGGATAAGAAATCAAAACCACACTAGGAGTTCCTCTCTTGAGATCATATTGATGATCCAAGTAGCTCCCATCCTTTGGAATAAAGCAACCACAAAGTATAAGCAACCAAACAAGCAATGAATGTTTCTAAGAATCCTCCAATGGCTTTTGCATCTCTCTCTTTATATGATCATGGCAATGGTTCTCCTATTAAGCTCAAATGGAAACTCCTAGCACAAAAGCACACACATCAAAAGATCCATGAAATAAAAAAAGAATGGACAAGAGAGAGTTTAGAGACTTGGTCCTTCTAATTCCATTTTCATCATTAAGGTCCTTTCACTCCAATTTTGCATAAGGAAGGTCCTAGAAACTATGTCCAATTCTCCATTTCTTTGCATAGGGAAAGTCCTAGAAACTAAGTCCATTTCTTTGCATTTTGGTTCACCACAATCAAAACAAAACACAAGCAAAATAATATATACACAATTATGTGCTCAAGTGAGCAAAAGGCAAATGGCATTAACATAAACATGTGCTCAAATGAGCAAAGGGAAAAACAAATGGATAATATGTGCAAGAATTGTAAATTGCATAAAAATAAATTGAATAAAGTAAATTGCATAAGTAAATGTTAATTGTCAATAGTTAGTGTTAGTAGTTAGTGTGCCATAAGGAAAACTTAGCGCTATGTTAAGCAATCGTAATTGGACTTATGTAGAAGTCACAACTATCTGAGGCCGGTCAATAATAATATAGGCAACAAACACAAGTTAGGAGTCTTGATTAGTGAACCAAGTCCCAACAACTTGCCATGCCAAAAAGAAAATGAGAAATGATCTTGTATTGGTTTAAGCCATTTGCATGATTTAGAAGACAACATATCCTTAATGCAAAGCCATTCACTTGATCAATTGACCAAGATGAATTAGATTTGAATCAAGGAATGTTAAATCTCCCTAATCAATGCTAACTTATCAACCTTCAACTCATTGATCAAAAAGAAAAGAAGTAAAAGAAGAAGGAGATGAATAATGGAGAATGGAAATGGCAAAATTAAAGTGCATATAATGAGATAACATATACCAATCCACAAATGTTGACCAATGATATTGAAGATCAAGGTCAAACACTCAAAAAACAGAAGTGAGATGAAGATTGGAAGTCAAGAAATGAATAAACTATTTTTGGCATTTTTAATATTTAAAATTAAACTTGAATTAAAAATAAATGGAAAGGTCAAACTTCAAAATCACTTCAAATCAACTTTGAAAAGTCCAAGTGATTTATCCTAAGTTCAACAAGGTCAAACAAAGTTTGAGAAAAAAAATTCAGCATTTTTAAAAGTCAGAAACTATTTTTTATCAATTAAAAATGAATAAAAATAACCTAATTGAACTAAAATCTCAAATCTATCTCAAATCAATTCAAAAATTGATGAGAATATTTTTCTTAGATCCATCATCATTCAAATAGGTTAGGAAAATATTTTTGTATTTTTTGAATATCAAAAACTATTTAAAATGAATTAAAAATAACCAGAAAAGAGAAAATTCACAAAAAATATCAAATGATGAAATAAAAAATATTAAAAATCAGAAATAGAAACTAGAATTTATTTGGGAAATAATGCAATTGGTCCCATATTTTTTGGATTAAAAATGAAAGAGATGTGATTTTTTGAAATAAAAGGAATTAAAGAAATTAAAATCAGAAAATTAAAATATGAGAAAAAATGTGAGGCGTTGGATGATGGCTCATTAATTGAGTTGGCGCATCAGACGGACACAAGATTAAAAGCACAAATCAAATGCCTCTATTGAGAGGACTTCGGCCACACCAAGGAACACAAGAAATGAGCAAGGATCAGAGAGTTTCGAAGAGCAAAAGTTTTGTTAACTACCTTTGAAATGTAGGTCTTAGAGGCACGATCCTTCACAACTGAAGCTTGCAATGAGATCTAGTGATGAAGACGAAGCAAGGCTAAGGAATTATAGGTCTGAAAATCAACCAATGTAGTTGAAATTCAGATCTGAATTTTTTAGAGAAAAGTGAAAATTCCTTTGGTGATGGCTATGGAGAAAATTCTGCAGCGTTTCAGGTAGAATTTGGCGTGTCAAATGAGTGAGCATGGCAAGGTATTTATAGCTGGAGCTGATGCCAAAATGAGAAGAAACTCGTGTGCATGAAGCTTCGGGTCCTCCATGCATGGGCCTGTACAGGCGCATGTGAGGCCCAAAAGCTGATGGATTTGCAAGCTGATAGCACAATGAATCGATTTGGACGTGTAATTTTCCTTGCAATAGCTTGCATTTCAAGATTCAATGTGAATTCTCCATTTGCACCTAAACAATCATCTCTTCGGAAGTGCCATTTAGAAAATCCAAACATAGGCATATGGGTAATGGTTAGAAAGGTTTTTGTATAAGGAACAAATGTTATGTTGGTCAAAAGCTCATTTGGAATGTGGAAATTTGTGAAATTTGAGTTTAAAGTGTGATGTGCAAAACATGTTAAGGCAAGGTTTCTAAAATTCGCCAACTTTCAAGCCCTTCTGTTTTGATGATGCAAGCTTCAAATGAAAAACCCTCCAACATCAAAGTTGCAGGTCTTTTCAAGAAAATCAAAATGGACTTACATTTTGCATCATTTGGATTTTTGATGAAGAAGTTATGGACACTTGAAGTTGGACTTTTTTGACTTTTAATGCCTTTGACCCAAAAGGACCTATAATGTCTTGCATTATCACATGTATTTTCTTTGATATTTTGAAGTTTTGTTCAACATAACATTTGAATTAGACATCTCAAGATTTCCAATGAATTTGATACCACCTCAAAATCATAAAAAATGAATGAGTTATGTCCTTGGGAAGTTGATCCAAAATTAGGTTTTCAGTCAAAATGAACTATAATGTATTGGACTGGAAGATGGTTTTCCAAGCTTCAAATCAAATTTTGATGAACATGAAAGTCGTTCATATTGTCCTTAAGAACATTTTTTGTTTTGGAACCATCTCCATTTGACCAACACATAAAACGTTAGGTCTCAGTGCATTTCAAAATAGTTAGATGAATTGACTGATCGACTTTTCAAGTCCACACCCCATATCTTGATGAATTGATGATTCATGGCACTCAAATAGGTTCCAATATGCATGAAATGATGAATTAAAGAACTTCCCTTGATTGTATTTGACCATGGGATGAGGCTGCTTCATGAGCAAGGCATTATGGTGCATAGATGATTAGGGTTTCTCTGAAGAATAAGACCTCAAACCCTTTGACTTGTTTTGATCAAAATGATGAACTGAGATGCTAAGGAGGCATATTTGATGGATGAGAGCTTTGGGAACCATTACCATGCTAGCTTTCATCTCCTATTGGCCATGTCTTTGTACCAATGATCTCCTAGAAACTTTTGACCTTGTGATTGCTCAAGCTACAAACACAAGATGTTAGTGACATATTTTTGTGCTTTTGGTTAGTAAACAAAAATGAGAAAAGAAAATGATATACAATTCAAGCATGCTTGGTGATCTCAAACCACTCACAAGGAGTCCCACCCAAAGGCAAAGGGAACCAAGATGCTTAATGATCCTTGAGACTATGCAATGCAATGTTATGATGCTGATGAGGGATCTTAGGGACAAAATTGGGGTCTTACACAAGTCAGAGGTTTTCTCGACCGCTTGAATTATATCTCAAGATTTATTTCGTATATGACTGCCACATGTGCGCCTATATTCAAGCTTCTTCGGAAAGATCAGTCTTGTGATTGGACCGAAGACTGCCAGAAAGCTTTTGACAGTATCAAAGGGTATTTGCTTGAGCCTCCAATCCTGCCTCTGCCTATTGAAGGAAGACCTTTGATCATGTATTTGATTGTGCTTGATGAGAGTATGGGTTGTGTTCTTGGTCAGCAACACCAAACTGGAAAGAAAGAATATTATATTTACTACCTCAGTAAGAAGTTCACCGATTGTGAGACTCGGTATTCTATGCTAGAAAAGACTTGTTGTGCATTGGCTTGGGATGCTAAGCGTCTGCGTCAATATATGTTGAATAATACCACTTGGTTGATATCCAAAATGGATCCAATCATGTACATTTTTGAGAAGCCTGCTTTAACTAGGAGGATTTCCCGTTGGCAGATGTTGTTATCAGAGTATGATATTGAGTACCGATCTCAAAAAGTTATCAAAGGTAGTGTCCTGGCGGACCATTTGGCTCACCAACCAATTGAAGATTACTAGTCAGTACAATATTATTTTCCTGATGAAGAGATCTTGTACTTGAAAATGCAAGATTGTGATGAGGCGTTGCTTGAAGAAGGGCCAGAACTTGGTTCTCGTTGGGGCATGGTATTTGATGGAGCTGTTAATCAATATGGTAATGGCATTGGGGCAGTAATTATTACTCCTCAAGGCACTCATTTTTCGTTTACAGCTAGATTAACTTTCAAATGTACAAATAATATGGCTGAGTATGAAGCTTGCATTATGGGGCTTGAAGAGGCCATTGATCTCAGGATCAAGTATTTAGACGTCCGTGGAGATTCAACTTTGGTTGTGAATCATATCAAAGGTGATTTGGAGACGAATCAACCTGCTTTAATACCATATAGATATAATGTGAGGAGGATTTCAACTTTCTTTACAAAGTTTGAGTTTCATCATATCCCTCGAGATGAAAACCGAATGGAAGATGCTCTTGCAACGTTGGCTTCAATGATTATGGTGAAGTTTTGGAATGAAGTTCCTAATCTGATTATGATGCGTCTTGATAGGCCAACTCTTGTGTTTTTTGTTGAGGAGATCAAAGATAAAAATCCGTGGTATTTTGATATTAAATGTTTTCTTCAAAGTCAGATCTACCCGCCTGGGGAATCTTTTAAAGATAAGAAGACTTTGAGGAGATTAGCTGGAAACTTCTACCTGAATGGTGATGTGCTTTATAAGAGAAACTTTGATATGGTTCTGCTCAGATGCGTGGATAGACACGAAGCAAACTTGTTGATGACTGAAGTCCATGAAGGTTCCTTTGGTACTCATTCCAATGGACATGCTATGGCTAAGAAGATGTTGAGAACAGGTTACTATTGACTGACAATGGAATCTGATTGTTGCAAGTTTATGAAGCAATGCAACAAGTGTCAAATATATGTTGATAAGATCCATGTTCCTCCAACACTTTTGAATGTCATTTCCTCTCTGTGGCCCTTCTCCATGTGAGAATTGATATGATTGGCATGATTGAGCCCAAAGCTTCGAACGGACATCGTTTCACTCTAGTGGTTATTGATTACTTCACAAAGTGAGTTGAAGCGGCATCGTATGCGAATGTATCCAAGCAAGTTGTTGTGAGGTTTATCAAAAATCAGATTATATGCCTGTATGGTTTGTCAAGCAAGATCTTTACTGACAATGGATCGAACTTGAATAGTAATATGGTGGAAGCTCTTTGCAATGACTTCAAGATTGCACATCATAATTCTTCTCCCTACAGACCGAAGATGAATGGGGTTGTTAAAGCTTCGAACAAGAACATCAAGAAGATCATTCAGAAAATGGTTGTAATGTACAAGGATTGGCAAGAGATACTCCTATTTTCCTTGCATGGGTATCGTACATCCATTCACACTTTAACAGGGGCAACCCCTTTCTCACTTATCTATGGCATGGAAGTTGTGCTCCTGGTAGAAGTTGAGATCCCATCATTACGTGTGCTGATAGAAGCCAAGTTGATTGAGGCTGAATGGTGTCAAACCAGGTATGACCAACTGAATTTGATTGAAGAGAAGAGGTTGACTGCCATGTGTCATGGACAGTTATATCAGCAGAGAATGAAGAAAGCTTTTGACAAAAAGGTTAGGCCTCGTGTGTTCAGAGAAGGTTACCTTGTGCTCAAGAAAATTCTATCTTTCAAACCAGATTTTAGGGGCAAATGGTCTCCCAATTATGAAGGCCCATATATTGTTAATCAACTATGGATGGTGAAGAGTTCACTCGTCCTGTGAATGCTGATGCGGTCAAGAAATACTTCGCATAAAAAGAAAAGAACAACTCCCTAAGTTGAAAACCCGAAAGGGCAGCTTATGCAAAACTGAGCGTCTTGGTGGATTGAAAACCCGAAAGGGCGGTCTAGGCGAAAGTTAGAGACATACAATAGAAGAAATATTATCCCGATAAATTGAGTACCCCACCTTGGGGCAATTTATGCAAAAATTAGGGATCATGGCAAGTAACTGCAAGTCGTTGATCTTCAGTCTTGAAGACTTTCTTAAGCACAATGTTTGGTTTTGATTCATCTTCAGCCAAAGCCAAGAGCACAGTGGATATTGAAGGCGGTAGAAGGATTAATGATCGTTGTATTCAATGTAACCCCTTTTCCATGTAAATTACCATTTTTCAACTGTTGTAAAGATCTATGGAGTCTTGTCATTTACAAACTACCATTCCATTAAATAAAGTTGAGCTTTTATCCAATTGTTTCTACTCTTATTTATTCGGCTAAATAGAATTAAATTTTTATTGTGATCATTTTGAAATTAAATTTTTAAAATAAAAATCATGTTTTCTTAAATAATAAATGAAATTAATTTTTTTAAAGAGCAATCGATTTCATTAAGGAATGTTCACAGCGGTCCGAGAGCAGGTAAGCCCTAAAATGCGAAGCATTGTTGGTTTTTCTTCAAGCAGTGGGCGTGATCTCTGTTTCTTCCGCATCAGCTTTCCATCATCTCCAGCCGAATTTTGTTGGTGTCCCCAGCTAAGTTTTTATTTGCCTCCCTCGAATTGTAGGCGCGTCATCGTAGCAGTTTGCACGACTCGGCAGATTGTGTTTCCCCATAAGTCGCCATCAGAGTTGTCCCCAACCTCTATTATCCCTGACTCTTGAGAAGTATTTTCGATCCTTTGCAATGTTGACCTAAAATTCCCCCTAGAATTAATAATGCAGTTTCCTCAGTAGACCTTCGCCTCTTTTCCCGAGCCAGGGTTGAGCCTTTGAGGTGGCCGATTCTCTCCAGCAGATACTTCCCTCCCATGAGGATTGGCTGAGAATTGTATCGATAATTCAGACTATTGACATTTGTACCCTTTATGATCGTTTTGTCAGCATAATCATCATATATACATATACATATACATTCACTTCATTATTGCATTAATAATGCACTTTGAGATTCATCGTTTCTCTGATCCTCTGCTACAGTGGTATACTTTTTTCCCCGTGCATAATTGGTTTGTCTGTCCTCTTTCAATTGTAGAGCGTCAGCCCAGTAAGCAGAAAGAATTTAACCTTTCTCATTCCCTACTGAGTTATTCCCTCGTGGATGATTATTATTTTAGTTTCCTCCCCGGTTGATTATCTGGATGGAACCACTCCCCTTGAGTTATGCCCTCATCGGGTTGAGTGTTTGATTGACCGTTTCTTTCTAGATCTTACCTAGATAGATGCTTTCAGTCCCTTGAGAGTTTATTACCTAGTAGCTGGTAATTTTCTTCTCAATTGCAAGTATTTTACTTCTGCCCTAAGACCCGGTAAAAGTACACATTTTCTCCACAGCGGATTCGTTTTCACGTCTCCCAGGAAGTTTATCCTTGATATGTTCATCCTAACCGATGATGGATATTTTCTTCCCCCGCTTTGAGTCTATCCATGATATGTTCATCCTAATCGGTGACGGATATTCTCTTTTTGGTATTCTACCCAGTAAAAAGGTAGTTGTAATCCCTATTTTCTTTCTCCAGAGAGTTAATCCTTGATATGTTCATCCTAACCGATGACGGGTTTTCCTTCTCTTTGCGGTCTTCTTCCTAGTAACCGGTAGTTGTAAATCATCTTTCCCCTCGGATTTTATCCTTGATATATTCATCCTAACCGATGACGGGTATTCTCTTTTCGGTATTCTATCATGTAACTGATAGATGTAATCCCTATTCCTCCCCGCAGAGTTTATCCTTGATATGTTCATCCTAACCGGTGACGAATATTCTCTTTGTTGGTATTCTATCCAGCATCCGATAGATATAATTCCTACTTTTCTAGGAAGTTTATCCTTGATATGTTTACCCTAACCGGTAGCAGATTTTCTTCCTAATGTCCCCAGGTGAGTCTATCTTTGATATGTTCATCTTAACTAATGACGAATATTCTTCCCTTTGAGTCTTTCCATTAATTTGTTTTCATGGAATCCCTCGAGTCCCCCAGTAGTTTTTAAAGTCGTATCCTGGCCTACGCACGGCCTTTTTTATTCCCCAGAGTCTCTGTCTTCCCAGTGAGTTTTCCTTACAAAATGCGTTATACTCTTGCGGACTTTCGGTCTCTCCGGATTCTTTTCCTTTGTGGCAACATTTTCCCCCCAAAGGTATTTTAATATTCATATCATATGCATCATGAGGTCTCTTAGGGACCAAAATTTGTTTCTATGTTGTTATTTAAGTCCATTCTACTGAGTCGATGCGAAGATTTTAACCTTCATCTCCTAAGCTAGAACGTCCTTAAATAGGGGCAACTGTAAGACCCTAATTTTGACCCTAAGATCCCTCATGCTTATTCTCATCATATGGATTGGCATTGGGATCACACCTTGGCATCCTCCTTTCACCTCATTCATCGAGTTTGTATTGGGAGAGATTACTAAGCACATTTGATTGTATCATACTTCATTATTCTTTATTTTTACTAACCAAAATACCAAAAGTATGTCATTGTATATGAATCCTCATTGCAAGGAGCTCAATCAAGAATTGGTTTACTATGGCTCTAAGTATCATATATGAATCCCCGTTATCTTCACATGTTATTTTTATCAAGAAATCATCAAGAGTTTAGAGTTAGTTTGCCTTGGAAACCCTAATTCATCTAGGTATCTTATGTGACTTCTTCGACATGTTTCTTCACCAATTGATAAAATATTTCAAGGTATACTTCGCATTTCATCATCTTATGCATATATGATCCTCCATGAGTCCTAAAAGTCAAGAGAATATCAAGCTAGCAAGTTGGTTCATGGTGGTTGACCAGAGGAATTCAACTAGTCAAAACTAGTGTTCCCCATACCCTATCTCCTACAATTTTTGTCATATGAAAATGATTACAAGATAAACTTTACTCTAACTTACATTCCAAACAACTTTCATGTTGATGTCAAGATCTAGTTTTTCTTGGAAAGTCATTTTTATGGTGAAAGATTATAGGTCATTTTGTCTAAACCCTAATTTGGAGGTCAACTTCCCAATACCATAACTTGCTCAATTTTTATGATATAAAATCTATTCAAGTTGCATAATCTAATTAAAGATGTGTAATTTAACTTTGATTTTTTGAGGAAGTGCAAATTCAACTTTTAAATGCATGTGATTTGAGGAAACATTATAGGTCATTTTGGGCCAATACCATTGAATAACTGATTTTCCTCAACTTCTAAAATGCATAACTCCTTCATTATAAATCCAAATGAGGTCAAATTTGTGACCAATTTTAAGTGCTTTGAGATAGCTACAACTTTTATGAAGAAACGTTTCTCATTTGAAGCCCATAGAAAAAGTTATCCAAGATGGAAGAAGTGAACATATGGCTTTGTACTTAGGAATTTTTTTTATATGCTTGATTTTCCAAACTTCCACCCCAAAATCATCATGATCCAAGCTTTAAATAAAAAGGTGTTCAACAAGAAAGTTGTTCATCTTGATCTAACCTTTCCAAAAAGTCCAAATTCGTCACATTTGGACAAAGAATGAATGATTTGTGCATGGCTTAAAGTTAAAGGACCATTTGGAAGATTTGAAGTTCCATTTCTCACACTCATATGCATGGCCTTTCCACATGACTTCGGCATTGCTTACACTCATTTTTGGACCTAAATGCATCATTACATAGGCCTATCACACTCCCATGCATCCATGCAAAGGATATTGCTATTTTTGGGATTTTGAAAGAAGTGTGCAATTATCAATCACTTGGCCTATAAATAGAGCCCCTCTTGCTTAGAATTATGGACCCTGGCGCGCAAGCTTTGATTCAGCAACCCTAAACTCTCACATTCAAAGGTTAAGCTTGGTGATTTTCATTGAAAATCGAGTTTTAATCTCTCAACTGTTTTGAGATTGAAACTCCAAGAGTCCTCCTTCTTCCTTGATCCATTTCCACTCTATCAAGCATCTGAAGCAAGGCCAAGTATAATTGAGAGCAAGATCGTGTTCATCTGAACCTGCAGTGAAGGTGAATTTCTGAATTTTTCATCTCTTTGATTCACACTCAATTCTCAGTTATTCTTGTTAATTTTTTGTTGTCTGAAGTCCTACCAATATAGGCAACAAGATTGAGTGGCTTAGAGGTTAAATCAAAGCAACTCAGATCATGATCCTTAAAATTTAACTCCTTGTGTCTTTCAATATACTTGGAGTTAGGAAAAATTGAGGCCATATTCGAGTTCCTGAGCATTTTTACTTTAAATTCATGTCCTCCTTTTTTTGTGATGGTTGAGGGTGGACCAGTCCGGTGAGGTCCACCGGAGAAGAAGACAGGAGCTCTCCCTCTAGTGGTGCGTTGTCACGCTTCTGAACCACATGATCCTTCTAATTTGTTTTAAAATGGGGCGTCCAAAGTGATTACCATGCATGTGGAACATTTGACTTGGTGTATGGTGGAATATGTGCTCAGATCCACTTGGTGTATTGTTTTAATATTTATCCAAAAAATATGGGACTTTCACCAAAAATTCTCAAATATTTTTCTCTTTCATTTTCTTAATTAAAAATATTTTTTGGATTAATATTAATATTTTTCAGGATTTAATGGTTTTTGTGCATATTTTTAATTGTTTAAAAATACTTTTAAGTTTCCAAAAATTATGAAATTTTTTCTCCAAGATCCTTTGACATATTTTAACCTATGATAAATCTCTTGGCCATTTATTTGGTGTTTTGAAGAGGTTTTAGGTTTTTGATCAACCATATTTTAATTTAATGAATTTTTTAATTGATTTTTCATTGTTTGGTTGTAAATAAATTCTGTTGAGCTATTTTGTTGACTTGTTGAGTTTGACTATTGTTGTTGGACCTTGGTCAAGGTTGATTTGACTTTGTTGGATTAAAATCATTGGATTTAAGGGATTGATGAAATGTACATTTCATCTCCCTAAATGAACGAATGATTTTAATTTGATAAAAGTCCTCCCATGACCAATTTGAGTTTATTTCATTTCCCCTCCCTCTTCATCTTCAATCCCTTTCTATTCCATCCATTCCATTGACCTATGATATCTCTATATCCTAAGGCTAACTGGTTCATAAACCAATATAAATATGGATGAGATTAGGTCCACCCTTTTGCCATTTTCTTTTAAGTGTGGTATGTTTTAGGAGTATGGTTCATAATACCATATCTCTGAAAAATCCTTCTGTGATAATAATTATGTGTATAATTACCCTTTTGCCCTTATGTATATATTGAACACAAGGCATAGACCGTGTCATCCTTGTCCAGTTCAATATTGGGCCCACAGACATTTATCCTGTTATGCAGGATGGGAAAATTCCATCTAGGTCACTCATGTCCCTTAGCATGCGTCGTGGAGTACCCATCAACTGTCTTTATGGTCATCCAGTTACGGACAATGTTTGATCAGCAATAAGGCACTCGACTCTACATCTAGGGTCCATAGTGGTTTCAGGTCGAAGGGTGGTATACACCACTATCACCATGAGAATAACTTATGACACTTTGCATAACATTCTATATAGTATTCTCATACCGGGTCAATCCAGTATAAATATTACTCTTAATATTCATACCTATGTTTGAGACTTGATAACTCCTTATCCATGATCCATGAGATGTGATCATCAGTCTATAAACATAATAGTCTTCATGCTTTAATGTTATCCCACTTCACAATAAAGCTCGACTACAGATACTTTAAGAATAGTGTCCTTATGTTTAATGTGCTCTCATGATTAAGTCACACTTGATATATTAAACGGACTATCTATTCTAGGGACTTTATTAAACAAACATAATAAAGAAAAAGCCTTTTATTATTAATAAATAATTCGATACAAGTACCAAAAGTATTGGCCTCTAGGGCTTACACCAACAATCTCCCATTAGCACTAGAGCCAATCAGGCATACCCCTAATGCCCATAGATCTAGTATGGCCATCATGCTTCTGCTATGCAAGAGGCTTTGTCAGTGGGTCAGCAATATTGTCAAGTGTAGGTACTCTACATATTTTCACATTTCCTCTATCTATTATCTCTCGAATGAGGTGATAACGCCTAAGTATGTGTTTGGATCGTTGGTGAGATCTAGGCTCCTTAGCTTGTGCGGTAGCACCATTGTTATCACAATAGAGACCAATGGGATCCACAATGCTAGGAACTATGTCAAGTTCACTAATGAACTTTTTGATCCAAATAGCTTCCTTTGCTGCACTTGAGGCAGCAATATACTCGGCCTCGATTGTAGAATGAGCAACTGTATCTTGCTTTGAACTTTTCCAGCTCACAACGCCACAGTTTAAGTAAAACACGTAACCAGATTGCGATCTAAAGTCATCCTTATCTGTCTGGAAGCTAGCATCGGTGTATCCAATTACAGCCAACTCTTCCTGACCTCCATATATCAAGAATGAGTCCTTAGTCCTTCTCAAATACTTAAGGATATTCTTGACAGCTACCCAATGGGCATCACCAGGATCAAATTGGTGCCTACTCGTTGCACTTAAAGCATACGAGACATCTGGTCGAGTACATAACATGGCATACATGATAGATCCTATTGCAGATGCATATGGAATCTTATTCATGCAATCCCTTTCTTCTTTAGTTGAAGGGGATTGTGTTTTTGATAGACACAGGCCATGTTGCATAGGTATGAATCCTTTCTTGGAATCATGCATGTTAAAGTGTCTCAGCACTTTGTCTATGTACGTACTCTGACTTAGGCCAAGCAGTTTTTGTGATCTATCTCTATAGATTCTGATTCCTAATATATAGGCTGCTTCACCTAGGTCCTTCATAGAAAAGCATTTCCCCAACCAAGACTTTACTTGTTGCAGGGTAGGGACATCAGTTCCAATGAGTAATATGTCATCTACATATAATACCAGGAACACGATCATGCTCCCACTAACTTTCTTGTAGACACAAGACTCATCTTCGTTCTTGATGAATCCATATTTTTTTACTGTTTCATCAAAACAAAGATTCCAGCTTTTGGAAGCTTGCTTCAATCCATAGATTGACCTTTGTAACTTACATGTCTTTTGGGCTTCTTCTAGTATGTCAAATCCTTCAGGTTGTGTCATGTACACATCCTCAAGAAGATTTCCATTAAGAAAAGCAGTTTTGACATCCATCTTCCATATTTCATAATCATGATATGCAGCGATAGCAAGTAAAATCCAAACAGATTTAAGCATTGCAACTGGTGAAAAGGTTTCATCATAGTCAACCCCATGAATTTGTTTATATCCTTTTGCAACCAGTCTTGCCTTATAGGTATGTACCTTACCATCCATGTTAGTCTTCTTTTTGAAGACCCACTGGCATCCTATAGGGTTAACTCCTACAGGAGGCTCTACCAAGGTCCAAACTTGGTTTGTGTACATGGAATCCATTTCAGATTTCATGGCTTCTAGCCACTTCTCAGACTCGGGACCAGTTATGGCCTCTTGATAGGTCACAGGCTCATCTTGATCCATGAGTAATACATCACCTTGATCAATTATGAGATATCCATATCTCTCGGGTATGTGACGTATCCTGCTTGACCTACGCTGGTCTTGTTCTACTTGAGCAGGTTGCCCTTCCACAACTACTTGTGTTTCCTGCTCTAATTCCTCCATAGGTGTATCGATGCTTTGTGATTCTTGAATTTCTTCAAGCTCTACTTTCCTCCCACTTATTTCTTTTGAAATAAAATCCTTTTCTAGGAAAACTCTAGTTTGAGCAACAAACACTTTGCCCTCTGAAGGATTGTAGAAGTAATACCCTCTTGTTTCTTTAGGATACCCCACAAATAAGCATTTGTCAGATTTGGGCTCAAGCTTAGTTGAAATTTGTCGTTTCACATAAACTTCGCAACCCCAAATCTTCATGTGAGACATATGTGGTTTCTTACCACTACATATCTCATATGGTGTCTTCTCAACCTTTTTTGATGGAACACGGTTAAGTGTGTAAGCTGTTGTTAATAGTGCATGTCCCCAAAAGGAGTTTAGAAGATCGGCGTGACTCATCATGGATCGGACCATGTCTAACAGGGTTTGATTTCTTCTCTCAGATACACCATTCCATTGGGGTGTTCCAGGAGGAGTAAGTTGGGATAGGATCCCACACTCTTTCAGATGGTCATCAAACTCTAGGCTTAAATACTCACCACCTCGATTTGATCGAAGAGTTTTAATATTCTTACCTAGTTGGTTTTGTACTTCATTCTTGAATTCCTTGAACTTTTCAAAGGACTTTGATTTGTGTTTCATTAAATACTCATAACCATATCTACTGAAATCATCAGTAAATGTGATGAAGTACTGAAAACCTCCTCTGGCTGGTATGTTCAGTGGTCCACATACATCAGTATGTATGAGGGCCAAAAGATCATTAGCTCTTTCACCTTTTCCTGTGAATGGAGACTTTGTCATCTTTCCAATTAAATAGGATATGCATGTCTCATATGATTCATAATCAAAAGAGTCCAAGAGTCCATCTTTATGGAGTTCGGAAATTCATTTCTCATTTATGTGGCCTAATCGACAATGTCAAAGGTAAGTTGGATTTAACTCATTAGGTTTCGTCCTTTTAGTATTAATGTTATAAATAGGCATTTCAAGATCAAGGACATATAGTCCATTGTTCATTTGTGCAGTAGCATAGAATATATCATTCAAATAAATTGAGCAACAATTGTTCCTTATTATAAACGAAAAACCAAACTTGTCCAAACAAGAAACGAAAATAATATTCTTGCTAATTGCAGGTACATGATAATAGTTCTCTAACTGAATTATTAAACCACTAGGTAAAGTCAATACATAAGTTCCTACGGCTAAAGCAACAACCTTTGCTCCATTGCCAACTCGTAGGTCGACTTCACCTTTTGCCAAATCTCTACTCCTTTTTAGTCCATGCACATTGGTACAAATGTGAGAATCGCATCCAATATCTAATACCCATGATGTAGAAGTAGATAAATTAATTTCAATAACAAAAATACCTGAAGTTGAAGTCTCTACTCCATTCTTCTTATCTTCCAGGTACTTTGGGAAGTTTCTCTTCCAGAGTCCGGTCTTCCCGCAATGGAAGCAGGTGCCTTCTTTTGCTATGCCTCCACTAGGCTTTAAAGCAGCAATAGTGGGTTTAGGTTTGGCAACTTCCTTGCCTTTCCCTTTATCACCCTGCTTGGTGGGCCTTTTGTTCTGTCTCTTTCCATTTCCGATCATCAGAATGGACTTCCCTTTTGACTTCAGATTCTACTCAGCAGTTCTTAACATGGCTAGTAGTTCAGGAAGAGATTTGTCCATATCATTCATATTGAAATTTAGGACAAATTGACTGAATCTATCTGGCAACGATTGCAAGATCAAATCAGTCGCAAGTTCCTTTCCGAGGGGAAAACCCAATCTCTCAAGATTTTCCACAGACCCAATCATCTTGAGCACATGGGGACCTACAGGGGCTCCCTCAGCTAACTTGCCTTGAAAAAGGGCTTTTGAAACTTCAAACCTCTCATGCCTTGCTTGCTCTTGATAGAGCATCTTCAGGTGTTCGATCATATCGAACGCTGCCATGTTCTCATGTTGCTTTTGCAATTCTGAGTTCATGGTAGATAGCATGAGACAAGCAGTTTCATTGGCATCATCGACATGCTTCTTATAAGCATCTCTTTCTGCCTTAGGTGCAGAACTAGGAGGTTCCTCTTCAGGAACAAGTTTCTCCAAGACATACAGCTTTTTATCATGTTTGAGGACAATCCTCAGGTTTCGGTGCCAATCCAGAAAATTTGTCCCAGACAATTTTTCTTTGTCAAGGATTGATCGCAAGATGTTGTTAGAGGTTTTTGTTGTCATGGTGATCTACATAAGAATTAATGAAAATATAAATATCAATAACATATTTAATTAGGCCTTTAATTAAATATGCTCCCACTATTTTACTCAAAACAAATGACCCTCATCATTTGATTCGGAAAATCCCGTTGGAAGATTTTCTAGTGAGTCGAGATCCATATTTCACTTCGTTTTAAGTCCGCGTAGGAGGATTACACAAAACTAGGTTATTTAGGTAGGAAATCCTTCTAATTGTATCTAATACAACTCTCGAATATTTTAGTTGGGTGAATAACTCCTTATTCCAATCCATCACAAGGTTAATTTCCAACTCTTGCTTCTAAACATATATAATCTTATTATAATTTGTTTAGTCAAGTTTGACCAATTGTTTTAACAATTGGATATTAAAATTATCCCATCGATCCTTACTAATATAGAACATGCACATCGCGTAGGCGAAACCTAAATTATCCGATACTAGTCTTTATGAGTGTTAAAACTTGGAAAGCATAAACTTAATATTTAATTTGAGGGAATTTGTAATTATTCTGATCTCATCGGCTTATTTATCATATAAATCGTTTCTCACATGCATCAACATACATTCACATGCATCAACATATATATATAATGAAACAGTTATGGCCCCTAACGCAATTGTTCTCCCAAGCCAATGAGAGAACCTAAGCTAACCTAATAACGATCTAAGCTTCTCCAAGCAATATCTTCAAGGTTGTCCTCCTTTGATATTGACTTCTTCTCTTTCTTCATAACATTACATTACATAAAAGAAACTCGTTTTACTTACGAGGGAGTGAGATGAGAAAAGAAGTTACATTGAGAGATTAAAAGAGAGGCACGACACGCAAGTCGTATTTTAAAACCCAAAACAAAATAAAGGAAAACTAAGGCCATAACCGATCACCATAAGACAATAATAAACACATTATTATTATTAATTTTAATTCTTTTAATTAATTAAAACCAAATTAAATTTCGACGATCGATCACACTACGCAGAGTTAGCCGGGGTCCGCTGCCCGGTCCGCGGGGAACAGGTGTATTTTGTCTTGCCTTAACCGGTTAACCAAATGCGTTAACCGGTTAACAGTGTTGAAAATATGTTCGTAATTTGTATTCTCTTTTGCGTTAACCGGTTAACCAAATACATTAACCGGTTAACACTATTGAAAATCTGTTAGAAAGTTGTATTCCGTCTTGCGTTAACCGGTTAACCATATACGTTAACCGGTTAACACTGTTCGAAAATCTATTAGAAAGCACAACTCTTGTGCAGTCACAACCCTAATCGCATAACTCTTTGACAACACAACCCTTGTGCCGTCACTAACCCTAATGCACCAATTTCAGACCGTCAAACACATCTCGATTGTTGATTCAGTATGATTGATCAACACGTCATTGCTTCACCATACTAATGTCGGATCAAGAAGCAAACGACCATTGATCGCTCAAAGGAAAACAACCATTAAGTGTTTGAATGAATGAAACAGGAACAATATATTATATATACCGTATTTTGCATCAGGATTACTTATATCATATATACAACTTGATCAATCTCGATTTAATTACTCGTTTATTCTTTGATTCATTCTGTCTTTAATTTTATTAACACAGAAAATAAACAGTTATCAGATTCATGGTTTCGTAAGTTGCTCTGATACTACTGAAGGAGAATTGCGATCCAAAACGCAGCGGAATTTAAAAATTTCTCCTTTAATGATCCTTACGAATGGGCATGATCAGTGATAGAATCGTTACCTCTTGTGGCGATCACGAACATTGAACGATGACAATGCCTCTACTCAGTCCACACGAACGGATTCCTTCAATCTCAGTGCTAGCTGCTACGAATGAAGGCTTTGAGTGAGATAGAGAGAGAGAAACGAAATTGCAAGTGTTTCTATGCTTCTACACAAGGGTTCTATTTATCGAATCACTTGTGTGGGCTGCAAGCTAAAAGCCCACTCAAGTGTATATGGCCCATATCTAATAATATGCCAAAATCACTTAAGCTCGTGGTACCTTACCATATTTCGTATTCTACTTAAGTACACCGTACCTTACGATGTTCTATAATTCACTTAAGGGCACCGTACATTACGGTATTCCTTAATGACTTTATCTCTCATCAATCCGTCATTTGTGTGTACCCTATAGGTTTTCGCGGCATTGGTAATTATATTATATCACGTATTTAACATAATAAACAGTGAGCAGTATCTAGCAACACATCACTGCTACCCAAGACACGAAAATGTCATGTGATCTGACAAATCCTTCTGTGATAATAATTATGTGTATAATTACCCTTTTGCCCTTATGTCTATATTGAACACAAGGCATAAACCGTGTCATCCTTGTCCAGTTCAATATTGGGCTCATACACATTTATCCTGTTATGCAGGATGGGAAAATTCCATTTAGGTCACTCATGTCCCTTAGCATGCGTCGTGGAGTACCCATCAACTGTCTTTATGGTCATCCAGTTACAGACAACGTTTGATCAGCAATAAGGCACTCGACTCTACATCTAGGGTCCATAGTGGTTTCAGGTCGAAGGGTGGTATACACCACTATCACCATGAGAATAACTTATGACACTTTGCATAACATTCTATATAGTATTCTCATAGCGGGTCAATCCAGTATAAATATCACTCTGAATATTCATACCTATGTTTGAGACAAGATAACTCCTTATCCATGATCCATGAGATATGATCATCAGTCTATAAACATAATAGTCTTCATGCTTTAATGTTATCCCACTTCACAATAAAGCTCGACTATGGATACTCTGAGAATAGTGTCCTTATGTTTAATGCGCTCTCATGATTAAGTCACACTTGATACATTAAACGGACTATCTATTCCAGGGACTTTATTAAACAAACATGATAAAGAAAAATCCTTTTATTATTTAATAAACAATTCGATACAAGTACCAAAAGTATTGGCCTCTAGTGCTTACACCAACACATCTTGCCATGTGTATTGTTATTGCTTGATTCTAAAAGTCCAAGGGAAAATTGGGTTTCTATATGACATTCTTGTCTATTGGATTGCATCCCATTGGTCAGATCTTTTCAACTCTTAACTTTTAAATTTTTACTTAGCATTAGTCTTTTCATCTCCTCCCCCTTATTTAATTTCAAATATCTCCCTCCTTTTAAAATCTTTTTTGCTTGTGATTTCTAAACTTAGACTCTTTATTGCAAATTAGAAACTTTGGCCTTATGCCATTGCATTTTTAAACTCTTTTTATTAATCAAATTTGTAAATGAACTTAACCATACTTGACAAAAAGAACTAACATTCATTCAAACTCTTTTAGGCCTTTTGTTCCTCTTTCCAACTTAAATTTTTTTAAAAGTAACTCACTCACTTTGAAATTGATACCACGAACTACGAGGTTTTGATCCCTCATTTTATGTTGGTACGTAGGCACAAGTCTGAAGGTCTTGTCAAACACAAAAATATAATTAATGAATTTTTTTCTCATCCCCACACTCTATTTATTGCAAACATCATTTATACCAAAACACATGTACACATAAAAAAGGGCTCCCTAGGAGTACTTAGGACACTTTGGGGGCTAACACCTTCCCTCTGTGTAACCAACCCCCTTACTTGTAATCTCTGGCATTTTATTAGTTTTAATTTGAAAACTTCTCATCTTTGGGTTTTGTTCGTACTTTTCCCTTTTCCCTTGGAAACAATAAAAGCGCAGTGGCGACTCTTGTTTAATTGACGATAAGTTTATCCATAGCTTAATGGTCATGAATTTACTGCTACACTCCCTTAATGTGATGCCCAATGGCTCTTTGGCTAAGCTGACTATTGAAGCTCTTGTCATGAAACCAAGTGAGCTTGTGGTAAGAGCATTTAATGGGTCAAGAAGGACCGTAATCGGCAAAGTGGACTTACCTATGAAGATTGGTCCCCATATTTTTTTATCACCTTTTTTGTCATGGATATTCTTCCAGCCTTCATTTGTCTACTTGGGAGGCCGTGGATTCATTCAGTCGGTGTTGTTACCTCAACCCTCCATGAAAGGCTGAAATTTATAGTAAACAACAAGCTGGTGGTGGTAGAAGGTGACGAAGATTTTTTGGTAAGTCACTTGGAGTCATTCCTCTAAATTGAAGGAGAGGAGGAGATAAAGGAAATCCCATTTCAATCATTCGAGGTAGTGAACATTGAAATGGTTAGCCCCGTGAGGGATGAATCTAAGAATGCATAATTTCGGATGGCCTCTCTCAAAGACGCCATGACAATCATAAAGGATGGAAACCCCCAAGGATGGGGAATAATGATTGAGCTGCCTGCCAACAAGGATGGTACCGGTTTGGGATACAACTCCCAGAATTTAAAGAAGCCTGTACTGATAGCTACAAAGGGATCAATGCTCTCTCTATCCAAATACTTCTCTAGTGTTGGTTACCTTGATGAAAATGTAATTTCCTATGTTTGTTTTCCATTCTTTTTTTCAATATCAAAAGAACCCATGTCAAGCCCAAGGCATGGGGGAACCATTTGTAGGGCCTCATCAAATTTCCTTATTAATCATTAATGGAAAAGATCCATCTTTCGCGGTCAATTTTGAGATCCTTGTTTTTCATTTATTTATTTCACTTTTCAAAATAAATGGCGATTTTCAATTTTCTTAAAATTCTCTTCAAATCATTTTTTCCTTCATATCAATAAAAGCATGAACCCTAAATCGTGCAGATCATCCTTGACAACCACCAATGATAATTCAGCTATAGTCTCATACGACTTTGATAACCCAATTAATCAAGCCATTGAAGAATGTGAGGAAGATGCCGAGATCCCCGAAGAATTGGCGAGCCTACACAAGTAAGAGGAAAATGTCACCCAACCACATGAAGAATCAGTGGAGCTGGTCAACCTTGGAACAAGCGAAGAAGCAAAAGAAGTCAAAGTCAGCTCCTCTCTACAATACGAGGTGAAGACAAAGTTGATCAAGCTCTTGAAGGAGTACATGGATGTATTTGTATGGTGATACCAAGACATGCCCAACCTCGATACTGACATCATGGTCCACCATCTACCTCTTAAAGAAGAATTCCCTCCAGCAAAACAAAAGTCGTGAAGGACCCATCCCGATATGGCTATGAAAATCAAGGAGAAGGTACAAGACAACTCAACATCGATTTCTTAGCGGTCTCCAATTATCCCTAATGGATAGCCAACATTGTGCCTATGCCCAAGAAGGACAACAAAATAAGAATGTGCATAAATTATAGAGATCTGAATAGAGCAAGTCCCAAATATGACTTTCCACTACCTCACATTGACATGTTAGTGGACAATATTGCTCAGTTCTCTATTTTCTCTTTTATGGATGGTTTCTCCGGTTACAACCGTATCCGAATGGCTCAAGAAGACATGGAGAAAACCACTTTCATAACTCCATAGGGCACTTTCTTCTATAAGGTCACGCCTTTTGGATTAAAGAACGCTGGTGCTACATACCAGTAAGCCATGGTCACTCTCTTTCACGACATGATTCATAGAGAGATTGAGGTCCACGTTAACGACATGATAGCCAAATCTCAAACCGAGGAGGAAAACCTTGTGAATCTGGAAAAGCTGTTTGAGAGGCTAAGGAAGTTCAAATTGAGGCTTAATCCCAACAAATGCACGTTTGGGGTAAGATCCAGCAAATTGCTAGGTTTTATCGTTAGCCAACGTGGCATTGAAATAGATCTTGAGAAGGTGAAGGCTATACAAGCCATGCCTCCACCCAAAACTAAATAGGAAGTCTGAGGATTCCTAGGTAGATTGAACTACATTGCTAGGTTCATATCTCACCTTACAACCACTTGTGAGCTAATATTCAAACATCTCTGAAAGGATCGAGCCATCATTTAGAATGACGATTGCCAAAGAGCTTTTGAAAAGATCAAGGAGTACTTACAAGAGCCTCCTGTTTTAATGCCTATTGTACCTGGAAAACCATTGATCATGTACCTCACTATCCTCGAGGGATCCGTGGGATGTGTCCTTGGCTAACATGACGAAACTGCTAGGAAAGAGCATGCTATATACTACTTAAGTAAGAAGTTCACTGATTATGAGAGTAGATATTCAATGCTTGATAAGACTTTCCGTGCACTAGCATGGGCTCCCAAACGCTTAAGACAATACATGCTCACTCATACGACATTGTTGATCTCTAAGATGGACCCCGTCAAATACATCTTTGAGAAGCCTGCTCTAACTAGTAGAGCAGCCCGATGGCAAATGGCTTTAATAAAGTACGACATCCAACATGTCACTCAAATGTTCATCAAAGTGAGTGTATTGTCCGACTATCTTGCAAAACATCCCTTGGAAGACTACCAGTCTATGCATTTTAAATTTCCCGAAAAGGATACTATGTTGATTAGGGATTGCAACATCCTTGTCCCTAAGGAAGGACTTGAGCTTGGGTCTTGTTAGACTTTGGTTTTTGATGAAGTATCTAATGCTCACGGCAATGGCATAGGGGCAGTTATCACCTATCCAACTAATTTTCACCTCCCATTCACCGCAAGATTATGTTTTTAATACACAAATAATACGGCAGAGTATGAGGCATGTATCTTTGGTATTGAAGCTGCTATTGACCTTAGGATCAAAATCCTTGAAGTTTACGAAGACTTAGCTTTGGTCATTATCCAAGTCAAAGGAGCTTGGGATACTAGATATTACAAGCTCATTCCTTACAAAGAGCATGTCTTGAAATTAATCCCCTACTTTAATATGATCAACTACCACCACATCCCTCGAGAAGAGAATCAGTTGGCTGACACCTTGGCAACTTTGGTATCCATGTTTAAGGTCAAGTGGAAGAATGAGCACCATCCTTTCACCTCAACTACTTGGACGATCCTGCTTATTGTTTGGCTGCCGAAGACGAAACTGATGGTTATCCTTGGTACTATGACATCTTGAGATTCTTAGAGTTCCAATAATACCCTAAAGACGCATCCGTTACTGACAAGAAGTGCCTTTGAAAACTATCTTCCAAGTTCTTCTTAAATCGGGGGGTACTGTACAAAAGAAATTATAATTCGGTTTTGCTAAGATGTATGAACAAACAAGAAGCAAACCAAATCATAATAGAAATCCATGATGGCTCATTTGAGACGCATGCCAGTGGGTATAGTATGGTGAAAAAGATCTTAAGGGATGGCTACTATTGGATGACTATGGAGGTTGACTGTCACCTCTATGTCCAAACATGCCATAAATGCCAGATTTATGCCGATAAGATCCATGTGCCACCAATGCCAATCAATTTCTTGACATCTCCTTGGCCTTTTTCCATGTGTGATATTGATGTAATCAGACCCATAGATCCAGCTGCATCGAATGGACACCGTTTTATCCTTGTAGCCATTTCCTCTTTCATGAAATAGGTGGAAACGGTCTCATACGCCAACATTACCAGACAAGTGGTGGATCGGTTCATCAGGGAAGAAATCATTTTCCATTATGGGGTCCCCAGTAAGATCATTACCGATAATAGATCTAACCTCAATAACAAGATGATGAAAGAGCTATGCCGAAGCTTCAAAATCTACCATCACAACTCATCTCCTTATAGGCCTAAGATGAATGGCGTTGTTGAGGAAGCTAAAAAAAATATTAAGAAGGTTGTGCAAAAGATGGTGGAAACCTACAAAGATTGGCACGAAATACTCCCATTCGCATTACATGTCTATCGTACTTCAGTATGCACTTCCATTAGGGAAACTCCCTTCTCTATTGTGTATGGCATGGATGAAGTCTTGCTAGTTGAAGTAGGGATTCCTTCCTTAAGGAATTTAACCGATGTAAAACTCGACGAAGTTGAATGTGTACAAGCCCGATTTGACCAGTTGAACCTCATTGATGAGAAGTACTTGGCAGCCATCTGCCATGTCCAACTTTATTAATAGAACATCAAGAGGGCACACGACAAGAAGGTCTTCCCCCACAACCTTGAGGTTGGAGATCTTGTATTAAAAATGATTTTGTCCCACACACACTGATCCAAGGGGCAAATGGACATCGAATTACGAAGGCCCATAAGTTATGAGAAATGTCTTCTCCGGAGTAGCCTTAATCCTTGCAAATATGGATGGTGATGATCTTCCATCCCCTATGAATGCGGATGCAGTCAAAAAATACAACACTTGAAAAAAAGAGAGGGCCCGATAAGTTGAAAACCCGAAAGGGCGACTTATGCAAAAATGGGTATCCCGGTAGGCCGAAAACCTGAAAGGGCGGTCTAGGAAAAAATTAGGGATTTAATAAAAGCCAGAGGCTGCATCTAGCATGGAATCTTTCTCCACTCCCCAACATATCAATCCAGTCACTCCCCTTCTGAAAGCAAGATCAAAGGACGACCAAAGGCATAGAGACTATAGCAAAGTTGGAATTTGGTGGAATCCGAGATGTTTCATTACCATTACAGTTTTCAATTTCTTTTTGCAATCACCTCTTTTAGGAATTGCTTCCTTGTAAAAAATCATACATTTTGGGAGACCATTTATCAATAAAAATAGTTCCCTCATATGTGCTCAATATTTTCATTTTTCCTGCTTTGTCTCCAAAATGTGACTTTTTTTCAAAATGATATTACATTGGAAATTTCTTGATGAAAAAACCCTTTTTCAAATAAAAACTTTAAGGGAAATAACATTGAATTACATTTCTTTCAAATATTTCTAAGGGTAACCCAAAAACGCACTTGGTATTGCAAGCCTAAAAAGCGTCATGCAGTCTTGCGGACTTAACCAATTGATTCTTCCTCGACAGGAATCCTCAGTCATTACACACAGTGCTTGCTTGGACATCAAGTTCCAATTTCTCAAGTATCGGAGATTCAGTACACTTTCCCCAATCACCCTGTTAAGCCCAATCACCATTGGTACCCCTCAGATATATTCCCTGCAAAGCCCAATCATACTTGGCATAACTTGCAGACCTAGCATCTATATAACTCCCCTACAACAATTCGAACATGCATTAACAGTTTGTAAACAAAACATCGCATCATAAGTATCTTCTTAAAACTTACACTCAATTGATTCACTAAATTTGGAATTTCCCAACTGTGGTTAGGAATTTTCCCCAATATAGTCAATTTTCAATATCTCCCTAAGCAGAGTTAGGTATTTCTAGTCGTTGCTAGAAATCATCACTGATGTCTCATTCCCTCCCTCAACTTGTCCCCCTAGAAGAGTCAGGTATTCTTAGTCGTTGCTAGAGAATCATTAATGTACTCCTTCTATCTCCAAAGAGTCGTCAAAACATTTTCATCCCCACTGAGTCAGGTATTCTTAGTCGTTGTTAAGAATAATCCTTGAACTCTGCCCTTCTTTAAACATAAGGTATTTTGGGGGCTCATTCCCCAAGCCAAGTTGGATGTTCATAGCCATGGCTAAAAAGCATCTTTGAATTTCCTTCCCCAGCACGAGTCAGGTATTCTAATCTTCATAAGGGATCGTCACTGATATGCTCTTTTCCCCAACAGATTTCAGGTATTCTAGTCGTTGCTAAGAATCACCATTGAACTTCTTTATTTTCCTCAGTAAAGTCAGGTATCCTAGCCGTCGCTAAGAATCATCAGTGTACCTTCTTGAGAATTTTATCTCCAATCAAGTCAGGTATTCCATCTATTGCTAGGAATCATAAATGTATGACATCTTTCCCTGTATAGTTGAGTATTCTAGTCGTCGCTAAGAATCATCATCGTACCTTTTTTATCTCCATCTATTTCTAGGAATCGTCGCTGAACCTAGTTGTTTATTTCCCCTTTGAGTCAGGTGTTCTAGCCGTCACTAAGAATTGTCACTGAATTCACCTAGGTTGACCCCCAGTAGATGTCAGGTATTCCAGCCGTTGCTTGGAATGGTCTCTGAATCTATATTACTCCATCATGGTTAGGTATTCCAGCCTTGTCTAAGAATTACCTTCTTTTCCTTCCCCAGTCGTTGCTAGGGGCAGATGTCCTTTCTCTTTTTCCCTAGATTTTTATTCCCCAACAGAGTTTCTTCCCTCCGTCTTCTTAAGGTTTTAACATCAAGAGATACTTATGTTGCATACATCACATTATATGCATAATCATCATAACCATGCATAATCCCCAAATCAAATCAATTCATACTACCATTATCCCCATCAAAGCAAATTTTCAATTACTCTTAAAAAATATTTAATCCCCTCCTACCATAAACGCATTGGAAGTCGTTGTTATTCATACATTCAGGTCCGAGATGATTAAATAGGGGAAACTGTCATACCCTCAAATTTTCCGTACCCCATATCATATTCTTAATCCTTAAACCCTAAGCATACATCCCATGCATGTCATCTCATATGTATTCATACCTAATAGTCACAATAATCCACAAGCCCAAGGCATGGGATTCATCTACAAAGCCCCAAGATCCTATGATCATGTTGAGGTGTGCCTATGCTACCTCAACCCTAATCTCATCCTCAAGCATCCCACAAGGCTTGGAGGATCACTCAAGACATCTCACTCACTCCACAAGTTCAATTCGGGTGGTGAGTCCCCTTAAAGAAGCTTCAAGATTCATCTGGTCACCCAAGGACCAAACCGAAACTCTTGACCCCCCTCTTGGCTTGTATAAGTCTTGAGTCACAATGGATCTTGACCATGCCATTTAGGACCCCTCAAATCCATAGTTTGTTCATGCCACACGACATTTAAACATCTTAATTGGATCCTACAACTCAAACCCTAATTCATCTGACCATGGTTCTTGATGAAACTTGTGGCTCAAGAAACCCTTATTTGAGGGGCTTCTTGACCAGTGAGCTTTATCATTTTTGGCCAAAAAATCACCCTACCACTCAATCAACATCATTTCAGTTCCATTACAATCCAAATCAACCACTTAAACATCCATTCAATCCATGTTGCAAGTAGTTGGTTCATACTTGATTTTTCAACTTTCCATGACTTGATCTACCCACTAATTTGACCTTAAATCATTCCAAAAAGACCCAAAATTCATTTCCCATCATGATATAATCATTTGAGGCAAAACATCCATCATTATGGCTTTAAAAGCAAGAAATCACAAAAACCCTAAAACTACCACAGTTTATGTGGGTGACATTTTGGGTCTTGAAGGATTCAGACGTGAGCAATATTTTTGGAGCTAATGGGTGTATGAACCCAATTTTGACCCTAAGATCCCTCATGTTATCTCATCATATGCATTGGCTTTGGGATCACACCTTGGTATCCTCCTTACCCCCTCATTCATGGGGTTTGCATTAGGAGAGATCACCAAACACTATTTGATTGTATCATACTTTGTTTTTCTTTATTTACTAAGCCAAATACCAAAAATATGTCCATATATGGCTTTGTTTCTTTTGTAGGAAGTGTATGCATCCACTAATGTCTCATCAAGCTCATATCTAGGGTTTGAAACCCTCAATGCAAGGAGATCAATCAAGATATGATTCACATTGGTTCTATATATCATATATGGATCCCCATGATCTTCATTTATCATTTTGATCAAGAATTCATCAAGATTTTGAAGCTTGTTTGCCTTAGAAACCATAATTCATCTCAGTATCTTGTGTGAATTCCTCAGGAAGTTTCTTCTACATTTGATAAAATATTTCAAGGGATACTTCATATTACATCATATTATACATATATGATACCCCCATGAGTCCAAGAGATCAAGATAACTTCAAGTTTGCAAGTTGGTTCATGGTGGTTGACCAGAGAAAGTCAATTGGTCAAAACTGGGGTTCATTAGACCCTATCTCCTACAACTTTTGTCATATGAAAATTATTCCAAGAGAAACGTTACTCCTTATGACATTCAAAACAATTTTCATGTTGAGGTCAAGATCTAGTTTTTCTTGGAAAGTAATTTTTTATGGTGAAAGATTATAGGTCACTTTGTCTGAACCCTAGTTAGAAGGTCAACTTCCAAAGACCATAACTTGCTTACTTTTTATGAGATGAAGGCCATCTAAGTTTCATGGTCAATTTCAATATGTCCTCTCCAACTTTGATACTTTTAAAAGGTTCAAATTCAACTTGCAAATGCATGTGCCAAGCGGAAACATTATAGGTCATTTTGGGCCAATACCATCGAACACGAGATTTTCCTCAACTTCTAAAAAACATAATTCCTTCATGTCAAATCCAAATGAAGGAACTTTAATGAAGGAGATACAACTTTAATGAAGGAACTTTTTCCATTTGAAGCCCATAGCAAATGTTATTCAAGGTGGACGAAGTGAACATTTGACTTGGGACTTAGAAAAATTTCAATTATGTTTGATTTCCCAAACTTCCACTTTAAATTTCATCATGATCCAAGCTTCAAATGGAAAAGTGTTCATCATGAAAGTTGTTCCCCTTGATCTCACCGTTCCAAAACGTCCAAGATCACATCACTTATCCAAAAACTAAGGGACTTGCGCATGAGTTCTTCACAAGGTTCCATTTGGTAAGATTTATGGTCAACATTCATTTCCTTTATGCATGGCTATGTGACATCATTTCAGGTTGGATAACATAGAATTATGGATCATTTGGCATCATTGGATAGGCCAATCACACGCCCATGCATCCATGCTAGTGAGATTTCTATTTTTGGCATTTTGAATGAAGTGTGAGGAAAGTAAATGCATAGCCTATAAATAAGACCCCTCATGCTCAGAATTGGGGACATCTTGCCCATGCTTTGGACCTGCAATCCTAAGCCTCACCATTAGAGGATAAACTTGAAGATCTTCAATTGAAAATCGATTTTCAATTTCACTTCAGTTTTGAAGTTGAAACTCCAAGAATCCAAGCCCTTCCTTGATACATTTCACTTCCTACAAGCATCTGAAGTTAAGCCAATGCCAATAGGAAGCAAGATCAAGCAAGATTCAAGCTCCCTCAAAGGTGATTTTTCAGATACTTCATCTCTTCGATTCTCTCTCAATTTTTCACCATTCTATTTGATTTTTGGTTGGCTTAAGTCCTACTAATGTAGGCAACAAGATTGAGTTGCTTTGAGGTCAAATCGAAGCAACTCAATTCATGATCCTCAAAATTCCAATCCCTGTATCTTTTAATATACTTGGAATTGGAGAAAATTGAGGCCAGATTCGAGCTCCTGAGCATTTCTCCTTTAAGTCCATGTCCTTGTTTTTTATTTCGGTGGTGGTTGATGGTGGACCAGTCCGGTGAGGTCCATCGGAGAAGAAGACTGGAGCCCTAGCTCCGGTGGTGTGTTGGGAGCTTCACATCAATCTGATCCTGGTCCAATGATCTAATTATGGCCATTGGTTTGAATTACCATGCGTACATCACTTTGACTTGTGTCCACCATGGATAGCGCGAGTGTGGCCATCACATATGCCACCTCAATTAATGAGGGAGATCTGATGGCCCTTGTTTTTTCTATTTTATTTTTTATTTCTGATTTTTCACTTAATCCATTTATTTTATTTTATTCATAGAAATTTCATTTTTAATCCAAAAAATATGGGACTTTCACCAAAAATCTTTAAATATTTTTCTCTTCCATATTCTGAATTAAAATTATTTTTGGATTAATTTTGATATTTTTCATGAATTAAATGTTTTTGTGCATATTTTTAATTATTTAAAAATACTTCTGACTTTTCAAAAATATTGAAATTTTTTGTCTAAGGTCCTTTGACCTTGTTTGACCTAGGATAAACCCCTTGATCCTTTATTTGATGTTTTGAAGGGATTTTAGGTTTTGACCAAATTAAAATGTATTTTAATTCACTTTTAATTATATTTTTAATTGTTTAATTGTTTAAAAATTATGTTGAGTCATTTTTATGGTATTGTGATGCTTGACTTTTTGTTTAGGCCTTGGTCAAGGTTGATTTGACTTTTGTTGGATCAAAACCATTGGATTTAGGGGATTGGTGAAATGTACATATCATCTCCCAAAATGAATGGATAGTTTTGATTTGATGAAAATCCTCCCTTGGTCAATTTGTTTTCTAGCTTCCCCTCCCTCTTCATCTTCATCGTTATTCTCTCTCATTCCCTCATTTGACTAGTGAAATCTCTAATGTCTAAAGGCTAATTGGTTCATCAATGACCTTGTGTCAGATGAACCAATACAAGTATGATTGAGATAGGTCCCCCCCCCCCCTTGATTTTTTCTTTTAGTGTGTGGTATGTTTTAGGAGTTTGGTTCTTCATACCACATATCTAACATGCATTAACACCTAAATTTTTATTACCCGACCTTAGATAGTTATGACTTCTACATAAGTCCAATTACGATTGCTTAACATAGAGTTAAATTTGACTCTCAAGGCATAACATTATAGTAAGTGAGATTGTAAGTTTCCCATTCTTCATGGTTTTGTATAGAGACTTGACCTTTTTTCCTTTCACGGGAGCTAATGGCATACTTGTTGAATTATCAGATTTAGAGCCCTTCTCATGGAAGATGTCTTCGTTTAAGGATTCATACTTGTGAATGAATGGTTGAGTGTTCTCCAAAGAATGACTTAATCAATTAAAAATCACCACTAACACTTGACTAACTTTTGACTAACATTTTACTAACTCTTTTTAATATTGCTTTACTTTCAAGTCATTTACTTTATGCAATTTAAATTTCAGTCCTTTATCATTCATTTCCATTTACATTTCATATAACTTGTTTATGTTTATGTCCTTTTTACTTTGCTCATTTGAGCCTTATCTAGCGATTGTATATATTGTTTGTGTGTTCTGATTTTATTTGTGGTCTTAGGACCTTAAAATACCTAATAATAACCAAAACCCTAAAAAACATCTGGTGGACTGTTGATCTTGATCTGAACTTTTGGACTTAGGATTAAGCAACATTCCCTATGCAAAAGGACTTGGCCAATGCCAACATTATGAGACCAGGCTATTATGAAATGAGCCTTCATCTAATGCAAGCCTTGGCATTTGTTTGGATTCATCTGCTACTCTTTCTTTGTGCTTAATTATTATTTTGATAGTGTTGGTTCTATGTGTTGGGAGTAATTTTGGTAAAACCTAGAGTGTTCACAAGTTGTCACAAGTGTTGTCTTGACATAAGATAACATGTTCCTGCAGGTTGTTTAAAATGTGAATATGCAGGATTTTACTGAGATGTCAGACCTTATATCATGACATCTGTATACAGAACATTCAGTCTGAATGTTATGTATTGTGTGATTGTGTTTTTTTATGCTAATCTCTGTGTGAGATGATTGAACGTGCCATTCAATCATTAATTACAACGCGTCATTCAATCAGTAATTACAACCAGATTGACTTATTTTCTAACGAGATATAATCAACTGTCATGAGAAGATATGAATGGAAAAGAGTTTTTGGGTTTTATCATGTCCAACCTCAGCCAAACACTTCTATATAAAGGACATGGAAAACCTGGTTTTACACACAAGAAATGACAAACGAAATATTGAGAGAGAATAAGGGTTTTAGTCTTGTGTGGTCGTGTGTATTGTGAGCCATTCATTCATCCATAGATGATTGAATTGGACTGAGTTTTGAGTTGTAATTTGTCCACTCTAAGCATTGAAGCATGAGTGTGTGTTTACTTGATTGAAGCTTTTAAGTAAGATCAAGTATGTTATTGGAACAAAGTGGGTTTACAAGAATAAATCTGATGAACAAGGGGTAGTTACTAAAAATAAGGCAAGATTAGTAGCACAAGGATACACTCAAGTTGAAGGAGTTGACTTTAATGAAACATTTTCCCCTGTAGCTCGCCTTGAGTCCATTAGACTATTGCTTGGAGTGGCATGTATTCTAAAGTTTAAACTGTTTCAAATGGATGTAAAAAGTGCCTTCTTGAATGGTTACTTACATGAGGAAGTGTATGTTGAACAACCTAAAGGGTTTACAGATCTAAATCTTCCAAAGCATGTGTATAAGTTGAAGAAAGCCATCTATGGTTTGAAACAAGCTCCTAGGGCTTAGCATGATAGACTCACAATGTTTCTCATTAACAATGGATACAGGAAGGAAGGCATTGACAAGACCTTATTTGTCAAGAATGAAGGAGGAAAACTCATGGTGGCTCAAATATATATGGATGATATTGTGTTTGGTGGGATGTCAGATCAGATGGTCGAACATTTTGTCAAACAAATGCAGTCTGAATTTGAAATGAGCCTTGTTGGAGAGCTGACCTATTTTCTTGGGTTACAAGTCAAGCAGATGGAAGATTCTATCTTTCTATCTCAAAGCAAATATGCCAAAAACATTGTTAAGAAGTTTGGCATGGAGAATGCAAGTCATAAAAGGACACCTGCTCCTACATATCTGAAAGTCTCCAAAGATGAAAATGGTGTTAGTGTAGATCAAAGTCTCTACAGAAGCATGATAGGAAGTCTGCTATATCTCACAGCAAGCAGACCTGACATTGCTTTTGTTGTAGGTGTTTGTGCTAGATATCAAGTTGAACCAAAAGTCAGTCACATAAACCAAGTGAAAAGCATTTTGAAATATGTCAATGGCACAAGTGACTATGGAATGTTGTACACTCATGGATCTGGATGTATGCTGACTGGATACTGTGATGCTGACTGGACTGGAAGTGCTGATGATAGGAAAAGCAAATCAGGAGGATGTTTCTTCTTGGGGAACAACTTAATATCATGGTTTAGTAAGAAACAAAATTGTGTGTCTCTGTCCACTGCTAAAGCTGAATACATAGCAGCTGGAAGTAGTTGTTCTCAACTGGTTTGGATGAAAAAGATGCTGACTGAATATAATATCACACAAGATGTCATGACATTGTACTGTGATAACCTGAGTGCTATAAATATTTCTAAGAATCCTATTCAGCACAGCAGGACAAAACATATTGATATTCGTCGTCATTTTATTAGAGAACTAGTGGAAGAGAAAATCATAGCCCTGGAGCATGTTGCTACTGAAATGCAGTTAGCTGATATATTTACAAAGGCTTTAGATGCTAATAAATTAGAATGTCTAAGAGGGAAACTAGGGATTTGTATTTATGAGAATTTATAGCAATTAATTTGGAGTGAAAAAGGTAATAAAAATATTGTTTGCCCACTTAAAAGAAAGTGCCCCATTTATGGTAAATCATCACCTAGTATTGGAACTTCCATCTATAGCCTTTTCACACGCAACCTCTACTCAAACATTTCCACATTTCTTCAACTTCATCAACCTTCTCTGCTAGGGCAACAAAAGCTTTTCCACAAGGACAACAAGATGTCACAACATCCTTCACCGTCTGGTTTTAAAAATACCAAACCTGTGCACAAAGATAGAACGCCCTCTATGGACTTTCTTAATGAAGACATTTTGGACGTGATTCCCTATTCTGTCATTCCAGGCGACGCTCCTGGTTCATCCTCTACTGCATGCCCTACTCAATGTAACAATTCCAATATCCCCTCCAGCTCTACTTATACTCCTCGTCCTAAGGACGGCATGCATCACACTGATCGTGTCATTAGAAATCTTGTCACGAGGATCCTCAATCAAGGACACTATGTAAAGGGAGTTTTTACTCCTCTATCAAGAAGGGACCCCTCTCCTGAGGTTGGACCTCACAATGAGAAGGAGGATGACTCCTCTAGGTCTGAAAAAGATATAGCTACTGAAGGATTATGCTCTTTAGGGCAAACTTTATCTAGTAAGAAATATGTGGCATCACCTACTGTCAATGCTTCTCAGTCTAAGAAGCATGCCTCTGCTAAGAAGATGATTGACCTAGAAGTTGAGAGTTTGGATGATGAAGATGATAGCTTGCTTCATCATTTGAAGCCTATTGTGGCTAAGAGGATGAAGACCAGAAAGGGAAGGTCTGTGGCTGAGATGATGACAAGCAATACTGCTAAGAAGGTTACTGCTGTAGGCCCCTCAAAGTATTGGAGAAAAATGGAAGTGAAAAAGAGAAAAGTAAGAGAAAGTTCTGACTCAGATGAAGATGTTGAAGACGATGTCCCTGACATCTCTCCTGTCAAGAGGACAACTGTTAAGAAATCCCCTAAAAAAGTTGTTGATGTACACTTGGATAATATTTCCTTCCATATTGAAGATGGAGCAGCAAAATGGAAGTTTGTAATCCAAAGAAGAGTGGTTGTGGAAAGAGAACTGGGCAAGGATGTTGTGGAGGTTAAAGAGGTCATGGACCTGATTAAAACTACTGGAAAGCTAACTATGAAATATGCTATCTTGCACAAGATAGGGTCAACAAATTGGGTACCAACCAATCACATCTCTACAATCTCAGATGCTCTTGGAAGGTTCATATTTGTTGTTGGAACCAAGCTGAAGTTTGATTATGGTAGATTCATGTTTGAACAAATTGTCAAACATGCTTCTACAAATGCAGTGAAGCTGCCCATAGGTTTTCCCTCAATAATTTGTGGGATTAATCTGAGCCAGCAACCTTGAATTCTGAGCACAAATGATCTTCCTAGTAGAAGGAAACCCCCACTATCAGTTCATTACAAATTGTTTGAAGGCAGCCATGTCAATGACATTGTCATGACATCTGCTGTGAAGAAGACAACCCCAAAAGGTGGTCTGATTGCTGAATTGAAAGAAACTTGTAAGGAATTGGAGGCTGGGATAAGGGTAGCTAGAGCCAGGAAAGAAGCTTTGGAGGTTCTGATTGATAGCTTGGAGCAAGCTGATAGAGATAATGTTGGACAGGCCAAGGAAACAGAAGCCCAAACCTCCAGTGAGAGGTCTAAATCTCAAGATGAATCAAGTGGCAGTTCTGGTTCTGAAGCTGATGAAGATGCAAGCTCCTCTGACTAGTTTTGTTGAAGTTGTCCTCCACTTTTCTGATGGTGTGCTGCTCTGGATGTTCTTTTGGTGGTTTTTTTTTGCAGTCATGTTTTAATGCCTTGATGTATTTTTTCTGGGTTCTTTTTTATTTCTCTGGATTTTTTCTCTCAGCTTGTATAGCTGTGTTTGTTTCTGGTTCTGTAACACCTAACAATATGTTTTGACATTCTGTGTGACATTCTGTTTGACTAATAGACATTTATTTTGTCTCATTGGTCTCTTTGGTCTCTTTTGGCTAAAAGGGGGGAGAAGTAGCTAAAGGAGTTGTAGCTAAAGTAGCCATGCTAAAGTAGCTATGCTATAAGCTGATGTCAGATGGGGAGGTGTATATCACAGGTGATGTTGAAGGAGATGTCTGTGTTGAGAAGACTGAGGGGGAGGAAGCATATATGTGTTTAATAGTTGCTATTTTAGCTAGTAATGTGTGTTTTATAACTTCTGCTGCTAAATTTGATATTGTGATTATACTCTTGTGAAACAAATGGTCTGATGTATGTTTTAGCCAAATTCGCCAAAGGGGGAGTTTGTTGGTTCTATGTGTTGACAACAGTTTTGGTAAAACCTAGAGTATTCACAAGTTGTCACAAGTGTTATCTTGACATAAGATAACATGTTCCTGCGGGATGTTAAAAATGTGAATATGCAGGATTTTACTGAGATGTCAGATCCGATGTCATGACATCTGTATATAGAACATTCAGTCTGAATGTTATGTATTGTGTGATTGTGTTTTTTATGCTAATCTCTGTGTGATTGATGACATGATTGAACGCTTCATTCAATCAGTAATTACAACGCGTCATTCAATCAGTAATTACAACCAGATTGACTTATTTTCCAATGAGATATAATCAGTTGTCATGAGAAGATATGAATGGAAAATAGTTTTAGGGTTTTATGATGTCCAAGCCCAGCCAAACACTTCTATATAAAGGACATGGAAAACCTGGTTTTACACACAAGAAATAACAAACGAAATATTGAGAGGGAATAAGGGTTTTAGTCTTGTGTGGTCATGTGTATTGTGAGCCATTCATTCATCCATAGATGATTGAATTGGACTGACTTTTGAGTTGTAATTTGTCCACTCTAAGCTTTGAAGCATGAGTGTGTATTTACTTGATTGAATCTTTTAAGCAAGATCAAGTATGTGTTCTTGAAGAGTGTCTTCTTTTCATTGTAATACTTGTTTTACATCACTGTTGTGATTGAGGGGGAGTGAGTAGGATCTCATATCTAAGAGTTCTTAGGTAGAAGTCACACGGGTAGAGATTAGGTGAAAAGACTGTAACTTGAAGGTGTTTATTGAGAGTCTTTGAACTAATTATGTTTAGTGGATTTCTTTCCTAGCTTGGTAGCCCCCAGACGTAGGTGAGTTTGCACCGAACTGGGTTAACAATTGCTTGTGTCACTTGCATTACTGTTCTTTATCTTTTATCCTATTTATATTGTTCAAATATTAGTATCGTGACATTACCTTCGACATCTCATATCTGATACCAGAATTTCAGATCTTATGCTTGATGCTTCGCTCTGAGTTGATCAAGGAATATTTCATTTGATACATAAGAAAACAAAGAAGACTTCTAGCTTTTGGATTGCTTACTTGGACGTGGCTATCTTTATTTGATTCCTTAATCTTCATAATGTCTGGATATTGCAAATTGCTTTATTGATTATTGCTTGATTCAAAGTCCAAAGGGAAAATGGGTTTTTATATGACATTCTTGTCAATTGGATTGCATCCCATTGGTTAGATGTTTTAAACTCTTAACTTTTAATTTTGTGCTTAGGATAGCCTTTCCATCTCCTCCCACCTCTTAAATTTCAAAATCTCTCCATTTTTTTTAAAACTTTCTTTGCTTGTGATTTAGAACTTAGACATGTTTTAATTATTGGAAACTTTGGCCTTATGCCAAAGAATTTTCAAAATCTTTTCTTAAATCAACTTTGTAAATAAACTTAACAATATTGACTTAAATTTGAAAAGACAAAAAGAACTCACAACTTCATTCAAACTTTAGGCCCTTTGGGTATTTCTTTTTAAACTTTTGTTAAAAGCAATCCACTCACTCATTTAAAATTTTTACCATGAACTACGAGGTTTTGATCCCTTATTTTTATGTTGGTACGTAGGCACAAGTTCGAAGGTCTTGTCAAACACAAAAGAATAATCAATGAATTAGTTCTTCATCCCCACACTCTATTTCTATCAAACATCTTTTATGCTAAACATATATGCACACATAAAAAAGGGCTCCCTAGGAGTACCTAGGACACCTTGGGTGCTAACACCTTCCCTCTATGTAACAACCCCCTTATTGTAATCTCTGACATTTTATTAGTTTTGATTTGAAAACTTCTTATCTTTGGGTTTTGTTCGTACTTTTCCCTTTTCCTTTGGAAACAATAAAAGCGCGGTGGCGACTCCGGATTTGTTGACGTCAATTTTATCCATAACTTGATGGTCATGAATTTACCGTTACAATGGGGTAACTCGAAGTGGAAGGAGTTTCTCTCCTGAAGTAATCCAGAACAAAGCAGTTGAGACAACAATTGAACCAACTAATGGGAAGGAAGTAACCCCTCCAGAAGCAAGAGAAAGCTCATCTAAGAACACAGTGTCTATAGAAGAAAATATGGAGTTCCTGAAGGTTATCAAGAAGAATGACTACAAGGTCGTACATCAGCTCAACCAGACTCCATCAAAGATTTCCATCCTTTCTTTATTTCTGAGTTCCGAGGCTCATATGACTGCTATGTTGAAGTTCTGAGATGAGGCTTATATGGCGGAAGACACCAGTGTTAACCAGTTTGATGATGTGGATGCTAATCTCAGTGTTGGTAGTTGTTTGATGTTTACCGTTATTGATTTTTCACCTAATGGACGAGAACATCACATGGATCTCCATATCTCCATATAGTGTACAAACGTTACTCTTGATCGAGTGTTAATGGATATAGCTTCATCTATTAACGTATTTCTAAAGGCTACCATGGAGCAGATAAATGTTGAAGAGGTACATATGAGGCCTAGTGCACTTGTGGTGAAAGCTTTTGATGAGTCTAAGTGAACAACTATTGGGGAAATTTATCTTCCTATCCTGATTGGCCCTCAAACTTCTTGTATTACCTTCTAGGTTATGGATATTAGACCTGCCTACAACTGGCTTTTAAGTAGACCATGGTTCCATGTTGTTGGAGTTGTCACCTCGACACTCCATGAGATGCGGGAGTTTTTCACTTCTAGAAAGCTGATTTCAATATTCGGAGAAGAAGATATTTCTGTCAGCCACCTGTCTTTATTTAGATACATTGAAGTAGGTGAAGAAGTTATGGAAATCCCTTTCAATGCTATAGAAGTGGTGAACATGGTACAGACTAAGTCGGAGCCTATCGAAGAACCCAAGATGGCCATGTCCTTGTGGAAGAATGTTAAGGCAACGATTGAGGATGGTTATCCTGGAACTTAGATTAGGGTATCATCCGTCTTTTGAGTGGACGAGGGATCAGAGGGAAAATAAAGAGAAAGTTCCTAGCATTTAATAAGTGTTCTCTAAAGCTATATTTCAAAGTGATGATCAAGGGAATGTTGTTAAAGACGAAGATGAGGAAATGTCCAAGATGGTGTTATGTGGACCACCGGATGCTGCTCTTACAAACTGGAAAGCAATAGATATTCTAGAGACTATTTTGTGTTCAAAGTAATTTATTGTTTTCAAAAAAATCCTATGCCTCTGCCCAAGGCATATGGATAGCTTTGTAGGGCCCATTTTGTTTTAATGAATGACTTTATCATGAATACAAGTGCATTTTGAGATCTCTGTCTTTTATCTTTTTAATTTTTGCGAATATATAAAATAAAAATGGCAATTATTTTATTTCACGTCACTTTTATTTTTTTGAATTTACCTCCTCTAAAAAAAGAAAAATCATATTTATGCAGATCATTAATAATTGAATCCACTAACACGACAATGCTATAATTCCCTATGACTTTGACCCACCGATTAACCAAGATGAAGAGGATGGTGATAAAGATTGCGATCTCCTAGAAGAGCTAGCTAGACTGTTGGAGAAAGAGGAAAAATGATTCAACCTTATCAGGAACCAGTGGATGTGATCAAGTTAGGGACTGAGGAGGATTGAAAGGAAGTCAAGGTCGGTGCAGCCTTGGGGAAGAATGTAAAGGAGGATTTGGTCAAGCTACTATAAGAATATGTGGATCTATTTGTTTGGTCATATCAAGATATTCCATGACTAGACACCAACATAGTCACGAACAAACTACCATTGAAGACAAAGTGCCCTCTAGTCAAGAAGAAGCTGAGAAGAACTCGATTAGACATGGTTGTCAAGATCAGGGAGGAGGTCAAGAAGCAATTCGATGAAGGTTTCCTAGCTATCACGACATATCTACGATGGATTACTAATATTGTGCCAATTCTGAAGAAGGATGGCAAGGTAAGAATGTGTGTAGACTATAGAGATCTGAATAGAGCCAGCCCAAAAGATGATTTTCCTTTATCTTACATTGATGTATTAGTGGATAGTACAACTCAATTCTCTGTATTCTCCTTCATGGGTAGATTCTCTAAATATAAACAGAATAAAATGTATCCCAAAGATATAGAGAAAAAACTTCCATTACACCATGGTGCACTTTCTGTTACAAGGTGATGCCTTTCGGCCGAAAAATGTTGGGGAAACCTATCAAAGAGCCATGGTAACTCTCTTCCATGACATGATGCATTACGAGATTGAGGTCTACGTGGATGACATGAATGCCAAGTATCAAACTGAAGAATATCATGTTATTCATCTGAAGAAGTTGTTTGCTAGATTGAGAAAGTAGAAACTACGCTCGAATCCTGCTAAGTGTACCTTCGGCGCCAGATCTGGAAAATTGCTAGGGTTCATTATGACCCAGAAAGGCGTAGAAGTAGGTCCAGACAAGGTAAGTTCTAACCCTAACTTGAGTGGAATTAAGATAGGAGGATGGTATAATCTGTTCAACTTGTATGTGTAGATGTTTGATTGGCTGCATTTTGTGTTAAAACATCTAACTGTACTATGATGTCTTAACTGATGTCATGACATACTTGAGTAGTATGCTGCAAGTTTAGCTAATACAGGATTTACTGAATGTCAAACTAGATGTTATGACATTCATCCCTGACAGCAGATACTGAGGTTTAGAATAGTTGGTTATCTATTATAACTCAGTATTTATCTCAGTCTGTTTATTCAGGAGAATAACAGACCTGGCATAAGGCCTACTGTCTGAATGTCAAACTGGATGTTATGACATTCATCAGTGATAGCATATACTGAATAATAGGCAGGTTGGTTTTTTCTGCTTCAGTTCAGTATGTATCTTAGTCTGTTTATCAAGGGAATAACAGACCTGGCATAAGGCCATTGTGTAAATGTCAAACTGGATGTTTTGACATTTATTACTGTAAGCTGATATTGAAGTATAGACTGGTTGGTCTGCTACAGTACAGCATTTAGCACAGTCTGTTTTCAGGAAAATAACAAACTTAGCATATGGTATATGTTTTGGTCGTCAAACTGAATGTTGTGACATTCATTCCTGACAGCATATGCTAAAGTGTAGGATGGTTAGTTTTTCTGTTTCATCATTTTTCTCAGGCTATTCTTCAGGAGTCCAACAGCTGAGCTAAAATCCAGGAAACTAACAACTAAGCTATAATTAATGAACCTAAAAAATAGTCTATTTGTTAGTACCCTAATATGTGGAAATTAGGTTAACTTGCTTAACCTTAATTTTAGGAAATACAAGTACAAGGCCCAAGTGCTGCAATATAAAAGGATGGCAATCCTTCTTTCAGAACTCGTGGGTTTTAGGCGTGAAGATTTTATTGGTCCATCATACTTCACTGCTGTATTTTTGTGTGTGTCTTATATTAGGTGTATCTTGTGAGCCAAGCAATTATCACCTAGATGATTGCATTGGACTAAGGTGTTCATTGAGTTGTAAGTGTTGTGTCACTCTAAGCTTTTAAGCGTGAGTGCTGTTTATCTTGATTAAAGTTGTTAAGCACAATCGAGAGTTGTTTGAAGTGTGACTTCATCATTAACTTTAATCTAATTAAAGGTTGTAATCACTTAGGTGATTGAGGGGGAGTGAGTAGGAACTCTGATCTTAGTGTAAGATTGAAATTGCATTGGATATGTATTAAGTGATAGGATTAAACAGTTGGTTTAAGGTCTGAATTAATACTACTAATAATGGATTTCCTCCCTGGCTTGTTAGCCCCCAGACGTAGGTGTGTGTGACACCGAACTAGGTAAACAATTCCTTATGTTATTTACTGCACTTACTTTTTAAGTTCTGCATTATTCTTGTCTGTGCAGAATTGGATGTCATAACATCCCGTGTGACCTCGAAAGTCTGTTAACTAGAATTTCAATTGGCATCAGAGCAGGCACCCTGCCTGTTAATTTCTGGGTGAGATCTAGGGAAGTTACTTTCTAGTACCATGGACAAGGATGTATGATACTCAAATAGACCACCCATGCTGGATGGTTCTAACTATGATGACTGGAAGCCTCATATGATAGCCTTCTTAAGGTCTCTAGATAGCAAAGTCTGGAGAGCTGTCAACAAAGGATGGGAACATCCAACAAAGACAGATAAAGATGGAGTCAGTATGCAAATTCCTGAAGAAGAGTTGGACAAGGAGCAAGAGGCATTAGCCCTTGGAAATTCTAAGGCCTTGAATGCATTGTTCAATGGAATAAGTAAGGACATCTTCAGACTGGTGCATCACTGTGAGCTGGCTAAAGAAGTTTGGGATACCCTCAAGATAACTCATGAAGGTACCTCCAAGGTGCGGATGTCTAAACTTCAGATGCTGACCACCAAGTTTGAAAATCTGAGGATGAAAGAGGATGAGACTATTCATGACTTCCACATAAATATTCTTGAAATTGCCAACACTTCTGGTGGCTTAGGTGAGAAAATGGCTGAAGAGAAACTTGTAAGAAAGATTCTCAGATCATTGCCAAAGAGATTTTCCATGAAGGTCACAACCATAGAAGAGGCTCAAGATATCAGCAATATGAAGGTTGATGAGCTTATTGGGTCACTCCAAACCTTTGAAATGGGATTATGTGAGGATGCTGAAAAGAACAACAAAAGCATAGCTTTTGTATCAAATACTGAAGACGATTCAGAAGAAGGAAATGGAGGAAATGAAAGCATTTCAGAAGCCATAGCCATGCTTGGGAGACAGTTCAACAAGTTCATAAAGAAGGTTGATCAACAGGGTAGACCTAATGTCAAGAACTTCTCATCTGACATCAGTAAAAGACCAAAACATGAAGAAAAGGTCACCCAAGGCAAGGGAATCCAGTGCCATGGATGTGAAGGTTTTGGTCACATTAGAGCTGAATGCCCTACCTTCCTCAAGATGCAAAAGAAGGGGCTATCTGTCACCTGGTCTGAAGGAGATTCTGAGAGTGAATCTGAAGGAGAATCTGCTAAACATGTCACTGCACTAACTAATGTTTGTGCCTCCGATGATGACTCAAGCGGAGATAAACTTACCTTTGATGAACTTGTTGCTTCATATAAAGAGCTATGTGTCAAAAGTGCAGAAGTATGCATCCAAGGAGAAAAGCAGAAGAAACTCATCAAGGAACTAGAAGTTGAAAAACAAAAGCATATGACAGTCATAGATGGCCCGAATGGTGAGATAGCATTGCTGACATCTAAGCTAGAACAAATGACAAAATCCATCAGAATGCTGAATAAAGGAACTGACACCTTGGAAGAGATTCTAAAGGTGGGACAGAAGTCAGGAACCATGTCTAGTTTAGGCTTTGTTAAGAAATCCTCAGCTGAACTCAAACGCTCAAAGGCTGAAGTTCAGAAACTCAAGCAGAAGTCACAACCGATGTCTCAACATCAGGGAACCAGGATGAGTAACCATCAGAAGAAGAAATTTCAGAGATGGAGATGTCACTATTGTGGTAGATTTGGTTACATAAAACCCTTATGTTACAGGTTGCATGGTTATCCTAACCAGACCCCTCAAGTCAGACCTAAGAAGAAGGCATCTAAGCATAATGCCCCCATTAAGAAACAACAATGGGTTGCTAAACTAGCTCACACATCCCTTAAGGCATCTACCAGACAAGACTGGTATTTTGATAGTGGCTGCTCAAGACATATGACTGGGAAGAGCAACTTATTGGTGGATATACAACCTCATGCTACCAGGTATGTGACATTTGGTGATGGAGCTAAAGGAGAAATCAAGGGTGTTGGTAAGCTGGAATGTCCTAGAGTTCCAAAACTGAGTAATGTGTTGTTAGTAAAAGGACTAACTGCTAATCTCATCAGCATAAGACAGCTATGTGATCAAGGCTTCAATGTACAGTTCACTAAGGAAGGATGTGTGGTGATGAATGGTTGCAATCAGGAAGTTATGAGAGGAGCCAGATCCAAAGATAACTGTTATCTATGGGAATCTAGAGTCTCACACTACTCCTCAAAGTGCCCCTTAGCCAAGGAAGAGCAGGAAGTGAAGATGTGGCATGGAAGACTTAGACAACTTCATTTAAGAGGAATGAAGAAGATCATATCCAAGGAAGCAATTAGAGGAATCCCAAATCTCCTTATGGATGAAAGAAAAGGCTGTGGAAAATGTCAGGTGGGCAAGTTAAACAAGATGCCACATTCCAAGATGGAACATTCAAAATCTGCCAAACTTATGGAACTGGTGCCAATGCACTTAATGGTACCTATGCAAATTGAAAGCCATGAGTCATCCTCACCTATTGGACCCCATCAAAATGGTGTAGTAGCAAGGGTGAAACAAAAGTGTGTATCATTTTCCACTGCAGAAGCTAAGTACCTAGCTTCTGGTAGCAAGTGTTCACCACTGGTATGGATGAATCAGATGCAGACTGAGTACAATGTCACTCAGAATACCATGACATTGGATGCTACTCAGTTTGACAAAGTTAGGGGCAAAGAGGGAATGTGTTCTTCTGAGAAATTATAGCAACTAATGATGTTAGTTATTTACTGTTTAAGAAGTCAACTTATTAAACACTTGATAGTGCACTCTGATCGGTCAACAAATAATAGACATTGCTCATGCAACAAGCGTTTCCTCTTCCATCGCTTCAACTTTCAGTCTTGCAAGCTTTCTCTCAAAGAAACTTTTCATGTCTCCTCTGAGATATTCATCATGTCGCACCAATCCGACTCATCTTCCTACACGACCATGTCTGATTCCTCCAGCTCTGAATCATGCAACCCTAATAGGGAATATCCTGTGTCTGACTCTGCAAATACCTCACATGCAAGAAGACCTAAAGAAACGGTCTCAGGCTTCTCCTCAGCACTCGCGCTTGATGAACAAACCAGAGAAGGCTCCAGGTATGTTCACAATTCCATTGCAACCTTGGTAACTGGAATTTTGTCTGGTAATCATAAGGTTCTTGGGGTCTCAGTTCCCCTAAACACGATTGTACCAGAAAATGTTGCGTGTCAAGAAAATACACTTTCCTTAGCAAAGAATGTGTCTGATGAGGCTGAGCAAAATGATGCTCATGAGGGGTCAAATACTGACAAACCCTTAGAGAATGTGGGTAGTGAGGCAGTCCGTGTCACTCATGATGTCAGTGACAACCCTAAAGCTGACACAGTTAATCTGGAAGAGTTCTCTGATAATGAACTGTTGACCTCGGTTGTCCCTAGCATAGCCAAAAGGGTTAGGACTAGGAGAGTAAAGAAGACTGTGGTGCAGAGATCCCCAAAAAGGAAGATTAATGTGGAAACTTCTTCCAATCCAAAGGTGACAGAGAGTTCCCTCAAAAGGAAAGGGCATGGGCCTACGAAATCTTGGAGCAAAGAGGTGCCCAAGAAAATGAAGACCAAGTTTGTTGTTGTGGAGTCTGATTCAGATGTCCCATGTAATGTCACAACATCTCTGTTAAAGAAGAAGCCAACCACTAGCAAGTTGGCAGCTAGTGTCCCTGAGGTACCTATTGACAACGTCTCATTCCATTTTGCTTCTAGTGTGAACAGATGGAAGTATGTCTATCACAAGAGGCTGGCCTTTGAGAGGGAACTGGCTCAGAATATCCTGGAGTGTAAGGAGATTGTAGACCTTATTTAAGAGGCAGGGCTAATGAAAACTGTGAATCATCTCTCAAAGTGCTATGAGACTTTAGTAAAGGAGTTTATTGTCAATGTGTCTGAGGAATGTGCAGATGGAAAGTCTAGGGAATTCAAAAAAGTATATGTGCGAGGCAAGTGTGTGAACTTCTCTCCCTTAGTAATCAACATGTATTTGGGAAGACCTGATGTAGCTCAACCTGAGCTTGAGGTGACTGACAACACAATCTGTCAAGTCATCACTGCTAATCAAGTCAGAAAGTGGCCTCTGAAAGGTAAGTTGGTGGCCAGCAAACTCAGTGTTAAGTATGCTATGCTACACAAATTTGGAGCTGCCAACTGGGTACCCACCAATCACAAATCCACTATGGCTGTGATGCTCGGAAAGTTCATCTATGCTGTTGGAACCAAAGCAAAGTTTGACTATGGAACCTACATTTTTTATCAAACCATGAAACATGCTGGGAGCTTCAGTGTGAAGGGGCCTATAGCCTTTCCTTCCCTCATATGTGGCATTGTGTTGAATCAATTTCCAAACATATTGACAGAGAATGATTTTGTGAAAAGAAGAGAGAGTCCTTTGGCCTTCAATTATAAACTATTCCTGGGTAAGCATGTCTCTGACATTGCCATGATAACAAGAGAGACATCAAGTGTTGGCAATCAACTAGATAAAGTTGTTGTCATTGCCATACTCAGAGAGACTTGCAAAGAGCTAGAGGCAAGGAAGCTCACTTTGGAAAAGTTGATTATCAAATTGGAGATGTCTGATGATGGTGTGCCTGGTGAAGCTGCTGAGGCTACAGAAGGAGCTGCAAGGCAAAGTGAAGAGGGTGAAGAGGATGCCAATCCTGATGATGGCACTGATGCTGAGGCTGACTCTGAGTCAGATGATTAAACCATTTCCTGTGTTTCTGTCATTTGTGTGTAATTCTGTTTATTTTGGTCTGTAATTTAAAGTGTTGCTTTGGCAACATTTTTGACAAAAAGGGGGAGTAACACCTGTGATGCCCCAGGACAACAGATTATTTGCTATGTGATTAAACAAATATTGAAGATCCTCTAATCCAGAGATTATGCTACAACTGATGGTCCACTTCTATGTGTGATGAGTGTGAGTGTGTTATCTGTATGTGTGCTGCTGTTTGAAGTTTTTATTTAACTTCTGTATGTGTGCTGCTGGTAGAAGTTTTTATTTAACTTCTATGTGTGTTGAGTGTGTTGCTGCTCTGAGTGTATTAGCTAGGTAAATTTCCCTTCTAGATGTGTGTTTTTCCGCTGCTGTGAACTCTGTTGTGATGCCAAGTTGTTTTAGCCAAAAATTTGCCAAAGGGGGAGTTTGTAGATGTTTGATTGGCTGCATTTTGTGTTAAAACATCTAACTGTACTATGATGTCTTAACTGATGTCATGACATACTTGAGGAGTATGCTGCAGGTTTAGCTAATACAGGATTTACTGAATTTCAAACTAGATGTTATGACATTCATCCCTGGCAGCAGATACTGAGGTTTAGAATAGTTGGTTGTTTGTTATAACTCAGTATTTATCTCAGTCTGTTTATTCAGGAGAATAACAGACCTGGCATAAGGCCTACTGTCTGAATGTCAAACTGGATGTTATGACATTCATCAGTGATAGCATATACTGAATAATAGGCAGGTTGGTTTTTCTGCTTCAGTTCAGTATGTATCTCAGTCTGTTTATCAAGGGAATAACAGACCTGGCATAAGGCCATTTTGTAAATGTCAAACTAGATGTTTTGACATTTATTACTGTAAGCTAATATTGAAGTATAGACTGGTTGGTTTGCTACAGTACAGCATTTAGCACAGTCTATTTTTAGGAAAATAACAGACTTAGCATATGGTATATGTTTTGGTCGTCAAACTGAATGTTGTGACATTCATTCCTGACAGCATATGCTAAAGTGTAGGATGGTTAGTTTTTCTGTTTCATCATTTTTCTCAGGCTATTCTTCAGGAATCCAACAGCTGAGCTAAAATCCAGGAAACTAACAACTAAGCTACAATTAATGAACCTAACAAATAGCCTATTTGTTAGTACCCTAATATGTGGAAATTAGGTTAACTTGCTTAACCTGAATTTTAGGAAATACAAGTACAAGGCCCAAGTGCTGCAATATAAAAGGATGGCAATCCTTCTTTCAGAACTCGTGGGTTTTAGGCGTGAAGATTTTATTGGTCCATCATACTTCACTGCTGTATTTTTGTGTGTGTCTTGTATTAGGTGTATCTTGTAAGCCAAGCAATTATCACCTAGATGATTGCATTGGACTAGGGTGTTCATTGAGTTGTAAGTGTTGTGCCACTCTAAGCTTTTAAGCGTGAGTGCTGTGTATCTTGATTAAAGCTGTTAAGCACAATCGCGAGTTGTTTGAAGTGTGACTTCACCATTAACTTTAATCTAATTAAAGGTTGTAATCACTTAGGTGATTGAGGGGGAGTGAGTAGGAACTCTGATCTTAGTGTAAGATTGAAATTGCATTGGGTAGGTATTAAGTGATAGGATTAAACAGTTGGTTTAAGGTCTGAATTAATACTACTAATAGTGGATTTCCTCCCTGGCTTGGTAGCCCCCAGACGTAGGTGTGTGTGACACCGAACTGGGTAAACAATTCCTTGTTTTATTTACTGCACTTACTTTTTAAGTTCTGCATAATTCTTGTCTGCGCAGAATTGGATGTCATAACATCCCGTGTGACATCGAAAGTCTCTTAACTAGAATTTCAGTGTGGAGTAGTCCTTAACAAGTTGGCTTGAGACCCATCTACTCAGTGGAAACCCTTTTGGAGTTATTGATGTCACACAAGTTATTTGTGGATAGGAATTACATTCTCTGATTTGGGGTCCGAGAAGCTGAGGACCGTAGAACATTTAACCCATCTTGGCCTATTTAGGACGTAGTGCAGAGACTGTTCAGGTGTAGACCTGATAACAGTTGTTACGTGATACTACACTCAAACGAGTTTCTCTTGAGAATATTATGGGTTGATGAGTCAGTCATCCTAACCTATAATGTCTGATAGATGGGATTAAGACTCTAGGAACTTTTTAGAACATGATATACATGTTTATCCTTAGTATACACCTTTAGGATGGTTCTTAACCCGACTTCATGCTCGTTACTCACAAAAAAACCCTTTGATTATTGGTTGATCCGATCAAGTCTTGTCAATATCAATGGAACTTGGGTGTTGATAAGGTGAAAACCATAATCCACCAAAATGGATTACTGATCTTGGTGATGACTTGATCCATCCTTTGACCTTTGTTTTTGTTTTCCTTGTGTGTGTTCCCTTGTGTGTGATTGTTGAATTCATGCATACATACGCATCATAACATTCATCCCAGAAAAAATAAAATTTCAAGGAACTGAGGTCTTGTTTGCAAATATTTTCAGATCATGAATTATGGACGAAGGAACACTAAGAAGTACAGTTTCAGATGTCCTGATTTGAAAGAGCTAAGGAAGTTGTCATCCTTTGTACTATATCCCTTGGACTTCAAGCAACGTCATGGGAAGCTTTTATTTGTGTTATCTGCTGATGTGGTTGAAGGACTTCTGAGTGTTTGGGTTCAATTATATGATCCTCTCTACCGGTGCTTCACTTTTCCTGATTATCAGCTTGTGCCTACATTGGAAGAGTACGCCCATATCTTGGGTATACCTGTATCTGACAAAATGCCTTTTAGTGGATTGTAGGAGATTCCTAGATCTCATATCATAGCTGAAGCTCTTCATCTGAAGAAATCTGAGATAAATGCCCATTTGGTGAAGAAAGGACGTATTCTTTGGTTGACTTCTGAGTTCCTCATTTGTAAAGCTACCGTTTTTGCTCAAGTCGGTAGCATGGATGTTTTTGAAGCCATATTTGTTATGCTCGTCTATGGTTTAGCTTTGTTCCCTAATGTTGACGACTTTGTTGATGTTAACGCCATTAGAATCTTCTTGATTGGGAATCATGTTCCTACTCTGTTGGATGACATGTATTTCTTCTTGCATTTGAGGAGTTCTAAAGGTGGTGGGACTATTGTATGTTGTCTTCCTCTTCTATACACGTGGTTTATTTCGCACTTGCCTCAGACCCCTACTTTCATGGAAAACAAGCAATGTCTACGGTGGTCCTAGATACCTATGTCTCTCACTAATGATGATATTGTTTGGTTTGATTCTGCATTGAGTAGTGTGAACATTAATGATAGTTATGGTGAGTTCTCTAATGTGCCTCTCATAGGTGCACAAGTAGGAATCAACTATAACCCTTCTTTGGCTCGTCGTCAACTTGAGTTCCCCTTGAGAGATAAACCTAATAACACTCAGTTAGAAGGTCTTTTCTATCAAGAGGGTAAATATCCCCAACATTTGAAGCAGAGGGATATACATGTGCGGCATAATGTGCATAGGAAAGGAAGATCCGAGCTTGGTCCGTGCAACTGTGTAGCTTTGGAAGCTTACACTATTTGGGTGAAGAAGAGAGCTTTGGAGCTGAAGATGTGGTACCCTATGAAAGACCTATGTATGTGGTTATGGTTGAGCCATCAACTCTCCCTAACCAACATGTAGAGGAGTGGGAAGACGCACTTGCCAAGATGAAGCAAGAGAAGGATATGTGGGAAGAGCGGTTCCATGCTTTGAGTCGAAAGCATGAAGAGTTGCAGCTTGAGTCAAAACACAAGGATGCGCTTATCGATATTCTTTAAGACCGAACAATGAAGAGATAGAGAGAGCCAGAGGGTCTACCTTCTTCTACTATGCCTCAGCATTCCGGTGCTTGGAAGAAGATTGTTGATTAGTTAGTTCTTGACAAGGCTCAGATGAAGACATCCTTTGAGTCCGAGATTTGATGCATCTGAAGGAATTATGCACCCATAGTCCGATCATTTGGTGAAGTTGCTAAGGGATACTTATGATGATAGTTTCCTTTTCTCTTGTATTTGTATTCTAGTTTCTGAAATTGTACTAAGTGTAATCCTTCCAAATTTTAGGAATAAAAAGAGATTTTATGGTCAATTGAATTATTGTTATTGTTATTATTATTATATTTGTAAATAGGACTTCATGTGTTCCTTGACATTAAAAATAGTCAAAAACATTGCATTTCATGCATCATTTGCATAACAGGTTTTCTTCCGCCAAATGTCTTATCAGCTCTTCTTTTGTGTATCAGCCAAGCTGACTCACGGTTACAATACTCGCCTTAATCAACCAAGAATCATGGAGTATCTAGAGCAAGAGAACCGAGAGCTAAAGAACGAGATCTCCAAATTAACGGCGCTGATGGAATCTGTCATTATTGCACATAATCAGTCTTCACCAACTTCTGCAACTCCTCCTCCTCAAAGAACTATTATTTCTAAGGTTTCTACCTCAACGGTTCCTATTGTTGCTGCCAGTAAATCCATGCCTGCTGGATTCCCTAAGGGAATTCCACCCAATTTTGTGCCAGAAGGGTATGCGCCCACATTTGTTTCTATGCCGGCATCTAGCCTGATCATGTCAGTACCACCTCCGATTGTTCATACTCTTCCTCGTGGTAAAGACACTATCTACCACTCTGAGCCTTCTAAGGGTCCAGATTTATACGAGAAGATGGATGAAATTAAATATCAATTTCTCGAGTTGTGCAAAGAGTTAAAGACTCTGAGAGGGAAAGACTTATTTGGGAAGAGTGTTGCTGAACTTTGTTTGGTCTCCAATCTTAAGATCTCGATGAAGTTCAAGGTCCCCGACTTTGAAAAGTATAAAGGGAACACTTGCTGGCTAAGCCATCTTATGATGTATGCCACAAAAATGTCTACTCAAACTGATAATGATCAGTTTTTGATTCACTATTTCCAAGACAGTTTGACTGGAGCTGCTTTGAGATGGTATATGGGTTTGGACAGTGCAAGCATCCGTACTTTCAATGACGTAGGTGGGGCCTTTGTCAAGTAGTACAAGTACAATGTGGATATGGCGCCTGATAGTGACCAGCTAAGGTCAATATCTCAGAAAGTAAGGAGACATTCAAAGAGTATGCTCAGAGATGGAGTGAGCTTGCTGCCCAGATAAATCCACCTCTTGAGGAAAAGGAAATGACAAAAATCTTCTTGAAGATGCTGAGTTCGTTTTATTATGAACGTAAGGTTGTGAGTTCCCCAATGACTTTACGGAAAAGGTAAACATGGGGATGAGGCTAGAGGAAGGAGTCCGTGAAGGACATTTGTCCAAGGAAGAAGCATCATCCAGCAAGAAGTACGGTGGGAGGTTCTCCAAGAGGAAGGAAGGAGATACTAACAGTGTCAGTAGGGAGGCAGAGGATACCTCATGTCAGAGAGAGTTCTCAACCTTGTCAACATCAACATCAAGTTTCTTCAGTAATTCTGGTTTTTTCCAACAATTCTAATCAATCAGTTCCAATTCAACAACAATAACATCAATGACCGCAACAAAGAACCAACTATAACAATAATAATCATCATTAAAATTCTGGTATCAGATATGAGATGTCGAAGGTAATGTCACGACACTAATATCTGAATAATACAAACAGGATTAAAGATAGATAACAATAATGCAAGAGACACAAGCAATTGTTAACCCAGTTCGGTGCAACTCACCTATGTCTGGGGGCTACCAATCCAGGAAGGAAATCCACTAAATAGAATCAGTTCAAAGACTCTCAGTAAACTACACAAGTTACAGTCTTTTTCACCTAATCTCTACCCGTATGACTTCTACCTAAGAACTCTTAGATATGAGATCCCACTCACTCCCCCTCAATCACACCAGTGATATTAAACAAGAATTACTTATGAAAAGAAGACGCTCTTCAAAGACACACACTTGATCTTACTTAGCAGCTTCAATCAAGTAGACACACACTCATGCTTAAAAGCATAGAGTGACAAATTACAACTCAAAAATCAGACCAATTCAATCATCTATGGATGAATTGAATGGCTTACAAGTCACACGACCACACAAGACTTAAACCCTTATTCTCTCTCAATATTTTGCTCTGTATTTCTTGTGTATCAAATCAGGTTTTCCATGTCCTTTTTATAGAAGCATTCAGCTGGGCTTGGACATCATAAAACCCTAAAACTATTTTCCATTCAAATCTTCTTATGATAGTTGGTTAGATCGGTTTGGAAAATAAGTTAATCACGTTGTAATCATTGATTGATAGCGTTTGCAGATTGCCATTAAAAGCGCAATCACATAACACATAACATTCAGACTGAATGTTCTGTGTACATATGTCATGACATCGGGTCTAACATCCTGGAATAATCCTGCATAATTCCATTTTAAATATCCAGCAGGTACATGATATCAGATGTCATGACATCGGGTATGACATCCTGAACCAATCCTGCATTATTATATTTTAAACCTCCAGCAGGTACAAGATATCTTATGTTAAGACATCACATGTAACATCTTGTGAACACTCTTTGTTTTACCAAAATTGCTGCCAACACTTAGAACCAACAAACTCCCCCTTTGGCAAACAGAATTACTAGCTATAATAGCAACTAGTAAAACACACATAAAAAACACATGGGTACTTCTTCTCCCCCTACGTTTGTTCAATACAGACATCTCCTTCAGCACCTGTACCATTCAGAGTTACCCTCTGACATCTCCTTCAACATCACCTATGCAACACAGAATATGCACAGAACATCAGACATCTCCTTCAACATCAGTTCTTCCATATCACAGAACAGAACATCATTCTGTCCCACATCAAACATCTCCTTCAACATCAGCTGTTACTGCAGATCTCCATATCCACACATTTAACTGCAGCTCTCCACATGATAACTTCTCCCCCTTTTTAGTCAAAATAGACCAAAGTGACCAATTAGACAAAATAATTGTCAATTAGTCTAGTAGAGAATGTCACAAGGGATGTTATAACATATAAAATGTTAAAACATAAATGTCAGGTGGTACAAACCATAATTATATACAGCTGCAATAGCTGAGATAATCAAAAATCCAAGGAACTCATAAAGAGCCCAAATATTACATCAAGGCATTAGAAAGGACTGCCAAAAATTACAAATATCAAACAGAAAAACATCAAAACATCCAAGCTTCCAAAATATCCAGAATAGCATCCAGAACACACAATCTTCATAACAGGGGGACCATTACAACTTAGTATGAGGAAGTAGCATCTTCTTCACCTTCAGATTCAGAACTGCCACTAGATTCATCTTGAGAATTGGACCTCTCACTTGAGGTATGGGCATCTGACTCCTTGGCTTCACCAACCTTATCCATCTCTTCTTGCTCCAAGCTACTAATGAGAACCTCTAAAGCCTCTTTCCTAGCCTTGGCAACCCGAATTCCAGTTTCCAGCTCCTTACAAGTTTCCTTCAATTGAGCAATCAGGCCACCTTGAGAGGCTGGCTCCTTCCTTGTAGATGTCATGACAATGTCATTGACATGACTGCCTTCAAACAACTTGTAGTGAATGGACAATGGAGGCTTCCTTCTGCTGGGAATATCACTTGTGTTTAGAATACCAGGTTGCTGGCTTAAAATAATTCCACAAATGATAGAGGGAAAGGCAATAGGAAACTTTACTGCATTAGTGGAGGCATGTCTAACAATTTGTTCAAACATGAACCTTCCAAAATCAAAGTTGAGCCTGGTTCCAATAGAATAGATTATCCTTCCAAGACCATTAGAGATAGTTGAGATATGGTTTGTTGGCACCCAGTTGGATGAACCAATCTTATGCAAGATGGCATACTTTACAGTTAATTTGCCAGTTGATAGATGCTTCTTGCTTGGCCATTCCTTGACTTGGCCAGCAATGATTGTCCTACAGACTTCATTGTCTGTAGCCTCTAACTCCACACCTCCGCCAGTTCCTCTCCCTAGGAACTTATTGGTTATAGTTGGGGAGAACCTTACACACCTTCCTCTCACAAAGACCTTGCAGAATTCTTTGCTATTCTTGTCAGAAATATCCTCTGGGATATTCACCACAAACTCCTTCACTAAACCTTCAAAATATTGGGGTAAAGCAACAACTATTTTCATCAAACCAGCAGTCTTGATCAATTCCATAACCTCCTTCACTTCCCTAACTCCCTCTCCACAACAACTCTCCTCTGTATAACAAATTTCCATTTGGTAGCACCATCTTCCAGATGGAAGAAAATGTTGTCCAAATGTACAACTACAACCTTAGCTGGAGACTTTTTAACAGTCTACCTTTTAGCAGGAGAGATGTCTGGGACATCGTCTTCGACATCATCTTCAGAGTCAGAACTTTCTATGACTTTCCTCTTCTTAACCTCTACTTTACTCCATAATTTAGAGGGTCCTACACCAGCAACCTTTTTACTCGTTCTGGCTGTCAATAACTCAGCCACAAACTTTCCTTTCCTTGTCTTCATTTTCTTTGCAACACTTGGTTTTAAATGGTGGACCAAGGTGTCATCTTCTTCTTCTGAACTCTCTTCCTCCAAATCATTAGCCTTCTCAGTAGTTTCATGAGAAACATATACTGGTTTCTTACTAGGCAAGGTTTTACCTAGAGAGCATAGCCCCTCAGCAGCCATGACACGATCTGTATTGTGCATGTCATCCTTAGGAGGAGGGTTTTCAGAGTTGTTACCTTGATTGTTTCCAGCCGTGGAAGAAGGGCCAGGGGTGTCGCCTGGGATTACAGAAAGAGGAATAACCTCCAAAATGTCTTCATCTATAAACTCCATGGAGGGAGTCCTTGCTTTGTGAGTGGGTTTTAAACCAGAGGATGAGGGATGTTGTGACATTTTGTTGAATTTTTGAGAAAAATCTTGTTGCCCTAGAAGAGGTTGTCTGAGAAGTTGGATGAAGATGGAAATGGTTGTGTTGAGGTAGCGCGTGAAAATGGAATAGATACTAGTTCCAATGCTAGGTAATGATTTACCATAAATGAGGCACTTTCTTTTAAGTGGGCAGACAATATTTTTATTATCTTTTCCACTCCACTTTAATTGCGATAAATTCTCATGAATACAAATCCCCAATTTCCCTCTTAAACATTCAAATCGATTAGCATCCAAAGCTTTTGTAAATATGTCAGCTAATTGCATTTCAGTAGTAACATGCTCCAGTGCTATGGTTTTCTCTTCCACAAGTTCTCTAATAAAGTGATGACGAATATCAATGTGTTTTATCCTGCTGTGCTAAATAGGATTTTTGGAAATATTTATAGCACTCAGGTTGTCACAGTACAATGTCATGACATCTTGTGTGACATTGTATTCAGTCAACATTTGTTTCATCCAAACCAGTTGAGAACAACTACTCCCAGCTGCTATATACTCAGCTTCAGTAGTGGATAGGGACACACAACTTTGTTTCTTGCAAAACCATGATATCAAATTGTTCCCCAAGAAGAAACATCCTCCTGATGTGCTTTTCCTGTCATCAGCACTTCCTGCCCAGTCAGCATCACAATAACCAGTCAGCATAGATCCCGATCCATGAGTATATAACATCCCATAGTCACTTGTGCCATTGACATATTTCAGTATTCTCTTCACTTGGTTTATATGACTGACTTTTGGTTCAGCTTGATATCTAGCGCAAATACCTACAGCAAATGCAATGTAAGGTCTGCTTGCTGTGAGATATAGCAGACTACCTATCATGCTTATGTATAGACTTTGATCTACACTGACACCATTTTCATCTTTGGAGATTTTCACATGTGTAGGAGCAGGTGTCCTTTTATGGCTTTCATTCTCCATGCCAAACTTCTTAAGAATGTTCTTAGCATATTTGCTTTGAGATAGAAACATAGAATCTTCCATCTTCTTGACTTGTAGCCCAAGAAAGTAGGTCAGCTCTCCAACAAGGGTCATCTCAAACTCACACTGCATTTGTCTAACAAAATGTTCAACCATCTAATCCGATATCCCACCAAACACAATGTCATCTACATATATTTGTGCCACCATGAGCTTCCCTCCTTCATTATTCACAAATAGGGTCTTGTCAATACCTCCTTTCCTGTATCCATTGTTAGTGAGGAACACTGTGAGTCTCTCATACCAAGCCCTAGGATCTTGCTTCAACCCATGGAGGGCTTTCTTCAATCTGTACACATGCTTTGGAAGATTTGGGTCTGTGAATCCTTTAGGTTGTTCAACATATACTTCCTCATTTAAGTATCCTTTCAAGAAGGCACTTTTTACGTCCATTTGGAACAGTTTGAATTTCATAATACATGCCACTCCAAGCAATAATCTAATGGACTCAAGGCGAGCTACATGAGCAAATGTTTCATCAAAGTCCACTGCTTCAACTTTAGTATATCCTTGTGCTACTAATCTTGCTTTGTTTTTAGTGACAACCCCTTCTTCATCAGATTTATTCTTATACACCCACTTTGTACGTATGACATTTACTCTATCAGGTCTAGGAACCAGTTCCCATACTTCATTCCTCTTGAATTGACCTAACTCCTCCTGCATGGCATTGATCCAGAACTCATCAGTCAATGCTTCCTTGACATTCCTAGGTTCAATCTTGGACACAAAGCAGCCATGTGAGATCACTTCCCTTGATCTAGTAGTGACCCCTTTATTTGGATCTCCTATAATGAGATCTTTGGGATGATCCTTCTGAACTCTGATGGATGGTTCCTTGTTGATTTTGTCATCTTCAGGTTCAGCTTAAGGAGGTTCACTCTCCTTATTTTTGTTTGAGAAGTCAGCTGGGGAATCATTCAGAGATGTCTCGACATCGTCTATGACATCAGTCTGTTGGTCATCAACCACAACATTGATAGATTCCATCATTACATTAGTTATGGAATTAAAGACTTTGTATGCTCTGCTGTTTGTTGAGTAGCCAGAAATATTCCCTCATCACTTTTGGGATCCATCTTCCTTCTTTGTTCACGATCAGTCAAGATATAGCATTTACTACCAAATACATGGAAGTATTTGACTGTAGGTCTTCTTCCTTTCCAAACTTAATATAGGGTTGTAGGAGTCCCTTTCTTCAATGTCACTCTGTTGTGAACGTAGCAGGCTGTGTTCATGGCTTCAGCCCAAAAATGGCAGGGCAATTTCTTAGCATGAATCATAGCTCTGGCTGATTCTTGAAGAGTTCTATTTTTTCTTTCCACCATACCATTTTGTTGGGGAGTAATGGAAGATGAGAACTTATGATGAATTCCTTCTGAAGAACAAAATTCAGCAAATTTGTTGTTCTCAAATTCCTTCCCATGATCACTTCTAATTTTGATAACTGGACTTTCCTTTTCTCTTTGAAGTTTTAGACAAATATCCTTGAAGACTTCAAAAACATCATATTTTTCTCTTATAAAATTGATCCAGGTGTATCTGGAGAAGTCATCTACCACTACATATGCATACTTCTTCCCACCAAGGCTTTCCACCTGCATGGATCCCATCAAAGCCATATGGAGGAGTTCCAAAACTTTGGTAGTGGTGTCATGTCTGAGCTTCTGGTGTGACATCCTTGTCTGTTTTCCAATCTGACATTCTCCACAGACTTTTCCTTCATCAATCTTCAAGTTGGGAATTCCTCTAACAGCTTCAACAGATATAATCCTCTTCATACCTTTAAGATGTAGATGGCCCTATCTTTGATGCCATATCTTCACTTCTTCTTCTTTGGCCAAAGTACACATTGAAGAGTAACCAGTTTCTTGAGAACTCCACATGTAGCAGTTGTCTTTAGACCTAACTCCTTTCATGATCACTTCATTTTCTTTGTTAGTAATCAAACATTCAGTTCTAGTGAAGTTTACATTTAGACCTTGGTCACACAGTTGACTCATGCTTATTAGATTAGCAGTTAATCCCTTAACTAGTAGGACATTGTCAAGGTCAGGAACTCCAGGGCAATCAAGCTTACCAATCCCCTTGATTTCACCCTTTGCTCCATAACCAAAGGTTACATAACTTGTGGCATGAGGATGAAGGCCAGTTAGCAGGTTTTTGTTTCCAGTCATGTGTCTGGAGCACCCACTGTCAAAATACCAATCTTCTTTGGCTGAAACTCTATAGGAAGTGTGAGCTATCAAACTTGTAACATTAGTCCTAGGAGCCCATTTCTTTTTAGGTCTATGATGTTTGGGTCTAGGTTGATAATGAGCAGGCTGAGGGTAACCATATAGCTTATAGCAGAAGGGTTTTATGTGGCCAAACTTCCCATAGTAATGACATCTCCATTTTTGGTGTTTCCCTTTCTGCTGTCTTCCTTTCTGATGTTGTGACATGTGATGTGACATCGCAGGTTTGCTATCAATATGGCTGCACTTAGGTTTGGATTTAGGTTTGCCACCAGTGTAACTACACTCAGCCTTAGATTTATTAAACCCAATGCCAGATTTGTCTCCTGTTATTTGACCAGTCTGGAGAATCTTGTCTAAGGTGTCAGATCCATTGTCAAGCATTCTTACATACTTGGTCATCTCATCCAGTTTAGAATTCAAGATTACAGCTTCAGACTTCAACTTGGAGATGGTTTCCACATGTTCTCCCTTCTCATTCTCCAGCTGAGCTATCACTTTCTTCTGACTTTCAACTTGTCTGCACACTTCTGCACTTCTGTGATACAACTCTCTATAGGTAGTGTCCAGCTCTTCAAAGGTTACTTCGTCATCACTTGAATCTTCATCAGAACCCCATCTTCCAGTCAAGGCAGTCACAAGATTTGCAGCTTCTTCTGTTTCACTTTCATCAGACCAAGTGGCAGCAAGACGCCTCTTCTATTTCTTGAGGTAGGTCCCATATTCAGTTCTAATGTGACCATACCCATCACATTCATGGAACTGAACTCCTTTTCCTTCTTTTGGCTTTTCATTTGACCTTGTTCTTCTTCCAATATTATTGGATTTACTGATGTCAGATGCGATGTTCTTGACATTGGCCTTAGATCTTACATCCATCTTTTTCATGAGTCTGTTGAATTGTCTTCCCAGCATTGCTACATCATTTTCCAGATCTTCATCAGTATCTTGACCACCTTCCTCATCTTCCCCTTCAGTGTTTGACATGAAGGCTATGCTCTTGGCTTTCTTTTCAGATCCATCACACATTCCCATCTCAAATGTTTAGAGGGATCCAATTAGCTCATCAACTCTCATATTTGAGATGTCTTGAGATTCTTCTATGGTTGTCACCTTCATAGAAAATCTCTTAGGGAGTGACCTAAGTATTTTCCTTACTAACTTTTCATCTGACATCTTCTCCCCCAGAGCTCCTGAGGCATTAGCAATTTCAAGGATATTCATGTGAAATTCATGAATATTTTCATCTTTTTTCATCCTGTAAGACCCCAATTTTGGCCCTAAGATCCCTCATGGCATCATAACATTGCATTTGCATAGCCTCAAGGATCATAAGCATCTTCGTTCCCTTTGCCTTTGGGTGGGGTCTCTCTTGTGAGTGGTTTGAGATCACCAAGCATGTTTGAATTGTATATCATTCATTTTCTCATTTTATTTATTAACGAAAAGCACAAAAATATGTCACTAACATTTCTTGTTTGTAGCTTGAGCAATCATAAGGTTTAAAAGCTTCTAGGAGATCCTTTGTGCAATGATAAGACCAAGAGAAGACAAAGGCAATCATGGCAATGGTTCCCAAATCTCTCATCCATCAAATATGCCTCCCTAGCATCTCAATTCATCATGGTTGATCAAAGCAAGTCAAAGGATTTGAGGTTTGTTTCCCAAGGAAACCCTAATTCATCTCATCATCAACAATGCCTTGCTCATGAAGCAACCTCAGCCCATGATCAAATACAATCAAGGGAAGTTCTTTAATTCATCATTTCATGCATATTTGAACTTATTTGAGTATCCTCAATCATCAATTCATCAAGATATGAGTTGTGGACTTGAGAAGTTGATTAGTCAATTCATCTAACTATTTTGAAATGCATTAAGAGCTAACTTTTTATGTGTTGGTCAAATGAAGATGATCCCAAGAGAAAATATGTTCTTAAGAACAATATTAACAACTTTCATGTTCATCAAAATTTTATTTTAAGTTTGGAAAGTCATCTTCCATTCCAAGACATTATAGGTCATTTTGACTTAAACCCTAATTTTGGGTCAACTTCCCAAGAACATAACTCATTCATTTTTTATGATTTTGAGGTGGAACCAAATGATTATTGTGTCTACTTAAAATGTTATGTTGATAAAAATTTCAAAATCTCAAAAGAAATACATGTGATAATGCAAAACATTATAGGTCACTTTGGGCCAAATGCATTGAAATGGAAAAAAGTCCAACTTCAAGTGCCCATAACTTCTTCATAAAAAATCCAAATGATGCAAAATGTAAGTCCAAATTGATTGTCTTGAAAACATCTACAACTTTCATGTTGAAGGTTTTATCATTTGGAGCTTGCATCATTGAGACAGAAGGGCTCGAACATTGGCCAAATTTGGAAACTTCACTTATGCATGTTTTGCACCTTACACTTTAAACTCAAAATTCATTAATTTCCAAGGCCCAATTGAAATTTTGATCAACATATCACTTGTTCCTTATGCAAAAATATTTCTAACCATTACTCATGAGGTAGCATTTGGAGTTTGGAAGCACCATTTTCGAAGGCATGAAGATTTATTGCATTTTGTGAAATTCAATTCAAATTGCCATGCATGAGCTGTTTATACTCAATGTACACGTTCATTTGCAATTCACATGAGCTCCGCAGGTCATTCCAATCTTCATTGGGCCTTCCACATGATCACACAAGCCCATGCAAGGAGAAATCCATTTGCCATGCACACGAGTAAACTCACTTGTTCAGCCATTTCCAGCTATAAATACATGTGCTATGCTTCATAATTTTCCAACCTAAGGGCGCCTGAAATGCTGCAAGAGTGAATCCTCGACCATACCAAAGGAACTAAGTTCATCTTTCTTCAAAAATTCAGATCTGAAATTCAATTGCATTTGGTTGAATATTCAGATCTAAAGTTCCTAAACCTTCATCATTTGATCCATTGAAGTTTTGTTTTGCAAAAGGAGCCAAGGAAAGGGACTCAAAGCTTCACAATCTAAAGGTTTTGATCAACTGTTTTTTGCTTTGAATCTTCTATTTCTTTGATCTATTGAACTTGATATTGTGTTGTCTGAAGTCCTCTCTATAGAGGCATCGTTGCTGAGTGTTTAATTTTTGAAATCGAGGAAGTTCATGATGAACACCATCAAGCTTCCATCTCTGATTTCTCTCTTGATAGGAATCTAGAGTGGAAGTGAGTGGTATAGGAGTGATGTACATCACTTCACCTTTCGAACGGTGCCTGGATCGCCCATTTTAATGAACATTTGAACCTCTGTGTTTTTTGGCCTTCGCCGGAGCTCACCGGAGAAGACGGTGGCGCTGGCCACCGTCTCATTGCCAGATTGCATGTGGACCGTTTGATCTATTTCCCAGATTGAATCATGGCCTTTATTTATTATGATTCTTTTAAATGCATCGTGTGACACGTTTGACTTGAGCCTCTGGTACGCGCGCGCTTCATGACCATCAGATTGGGCACGTCAATTAATGAGGTTCCATCCAAGCGCTGTGGTTTTTTCTGATTTTCATAATTTCCATTTTTATTTCTCTTATTTCATTTAACTTCAAAATTTCATAACTCTCTCATTTTAATTCCAAAAAATATGGGACCAGTTGCATTATTTCTCTTTTTAATTCTAGTTTTTAAAAATGATTTTTAATATTTTTTATTTTATCATTTGATATTTTTTGTGAATTTTCTCTTTTCTGGTTATTTTTAATTCATTTTAAATAGTTTTTGATATTCAAAAAATACAAAAATATTTTCTCAACCTATTTGAATGATGATGGATCTATGAAAAATATTCTCATCAATTTTTTATTGATTTGAGATTTATTTGAGATTTTAGTTCAATTAGGTTATTTTTATTCTTTTTTTAATTGATTAAAAATAGTTCCTGACTTTTAAAAATGCTGAAATTTTTTGTCAAACTTTGTTTGACCATGTTGAACTTGGGATAATTCACTTGGACTTTTTAAAGTTGATTTGAAGTGAATTTGAAGTTTGACCTTTCTTTAATATTTTAATTCAAGTTTATTTTCAAATATTAAAATGCCCAAAATACTTTGTTTATTTCTTGACTTCCAATCTTCATCTTACTTCTGTTTTTGATTGCTTGACCATGATCCTCAATGTCTTTGGTCAACTCTTAATAGATTGGTACATTCCATTTCATTCCATGCACTTTAATTCTTCATCTCCATTATTCATCTTCATCTTCTTCTTCTTCTTTTCTTTTTGATCAATGAGTTAAAGGTTGATAAGTTAGCATTGATTAGGGAGGTTTAATCTTCCTTGATTCAAATCTAATTCATCTTGATCAAATGATCAATTGAGTGGCTTTTCATTAAGGATAAATTGCTTCTTAAATCATGCAAAGAACTTAAACTAATACAAGATCATTTCTCTTCTTCTTTTTGGCATGGCAAGTTGTTGGAACTTGGTTCACTAATCAAGACTTCTAACTTGTGTTGTTGCCTACATTATTATTGACCGGCCTCAGATAGTTGTGGCTTCTACATAAGTCCATTTATGATTGCTTAACATAGCCCTAAATTTTCCTTATGGCATACTAACTACTAACATTGACTATTAACATTTACTTTTTGCACTTTACTTTTATGCAATTTACTATTCTTGTACATATTATTCATTTGCTTTTTCCTTTTCTCATTTGAGCACATGTTTATGTTAAAGCAATTTGCCTTTTGCTCACTTGAGCACATAATTGTGTATATGTTATTGTGCTTGTGTTTTGTTTTGATTGTTGTGGACCAAATGCAAAGAAATGGACAAAATGGACTTAGACTTTAGGACTTTCCCTATGCAAATATGGAGTCAAAGAGCAACTAGGCATTGGGCCTTTAGAGTGCTATAAAAGTCAAAGAGCAACTAGGCATTGAGCCTTTAGAATGCTATAAGTGTTGAAGAGGACTTTGAAAGGACCAATCTCTAAAACTCCTTCTTGTTCATTCTTGATTGTTTGATGGAACTTTTTAATGTGTGTGTTCTTGTGCTAGGGGATCCCAACATTGAGCCTAAATTGAGGAACCATTGCCATGAGCTTTTAAGAGAGAGAGATTCAAGAGCCATTGAGGAACTTTCCAAGAGCTAAATTTATTGTTGATTGCTTGAGCTTACTATTATTTTGCTTGCATATTCCAAAGGATGGGAACTACTTGGATCATCACTATGATCTCAAGAGAGGAACTCCATTTGTGGTCTTGTTCTCTTACCCCTTTCCTCTTGTATGATTAGGACTTTAGCCATTCTTCTTCTTCCCTCCACTCTAACCCAAGCCAAAAAATTTGTGCAAACATTTAACATTCTTTTCAAACATTAGAAACCTTAGCCTTATGCTTTTGATTTTAAAACTTTCTTTTCATAACAACTTATTTTGAATTGAACTTCTAAGTCAACTTTGATCATATTTTGTAAATACTTTTCATTGGTAAATACCACTCATTCAAATGTATTTTGTGGTTTCAATGGCCACCTTCTTAATCAAATTTTTCATAATCCTTAGCTATTAGGTTTGAGTTATCCTTGAGGTAGATGTAATGCTCACCTATATCCTTAGTGATGGACAATGAGTCTTCCATGCTTATTATAGGGTTAACCCCTCACTAGCATGTTGAAGCTATCCTCACATGGTGGATTTGTGGTTTCAAGTTGAGTTTTCTCCCTTGGATAACAAAAGACCTTAAGGCTTTTGGACCAATCAATTCACCAACTCATTTTGAGATTTTTACCCCGAACTACGAGGTTTTGATCCTAATCTTTTTTAAGATGGTACGTAGGCAATGGGTTTATCCATCCAAACACAAAAATGTAAATAAACTTGTATATTCTCTTCTCATCTCTTCAATCATGTTTGCACAAACAAATTTTTACAAAATACCAACCTTACAACAAATATGAAAAGGGATCCCTAGGAGTACCTAGGATGTTTTGGGTGCTTAAAACCTTCCCATTGCATAACCAACCCCCTTACCCAGATCTCTGACATTTTTACTAGTTTTTGATTCGATAAAACTTTTAGGTTTTTGTTCGCTTTCTAACCATTCCTTTGGATAAATAGAAGTGCGGTGGCGACTCGACTTGTATGGTTTACCTTGGATTTAGTCAATATCTCTAATGGTAATGAATACCCCGCTACAGAAAAGTGGCGACTCTGCTGGGGACATTTGCCTAGTGGGTTTTGCCTACTTTTCATATTTGTTGTATTGTATTGTATATTGTTTTGTGACATATTTTTGTGCAATTTGGGATTACTGTATTGTATGTAATGATTGAATTGTTTGAATATTAATTCCTTGTATGCTTGGTGATCTTGGTGAGATGAGTTCTATACCCGAACTCGAGTGCACTTAGTATAGGAGAATGGCATAGTCTTGTTGACTTGTGTGGAGTTATTCCTTAGCAAGTTGACTTGCAAGCTCATTCACTTGGTGGAGGTCATGTTGGGATCAATAATGTCACACAAGTAGTTGTGGTTGGACATTACTCTTTCCAATATAGACCTTAGAAGCCAAGGACCTTAGTTTACCAAGCCCCTCTTGGCCTATTCTTAGGATGTAGTGCGAAAGTCGTTCAAGTGTAAGATTTGATATGATTGTTACACGATACTACACTCATAAGAGTCTCTCTTGAGAATATTTTTGGAATATGAGTAGTCGTTTATCCGATCATGTATCCTTAATATCAATGGAACTTGGGTGTTGATAAGGTGTAAACCATAATCCACCAAAATGGATGATTGATATTAAGGATGACATGTTGTCGCAACCTGAAAAATACAGTGCGCGAAAAAACAACCGGCGAAAGAAAAGGACAGAAGAGTCGCCACCGTGCGTTATTTATCCCAAAGAAGGGAAAGGAAACGCTCGAAGTAAACCTGAAAAAAGGAAAGGACAAGACGGGGTCTCGCAACCAAATCTTGGGTTCGGGAGTCGGTTATGCGAAGGGAAGGTATTAGCACCCCTACGCATCCGTAGTACTCTACGGGATCCACTTTTGTAGTTCTTGTCTAAAGGGTATGAGTTTATCTTGTGCTGTTTACCAAAAAAAAAGGGGGTTAAATGAAAATGACTCGCGCGGATGTCGCATCCACTGCATACGTATCTCATCTGAATATGAGAATCAGAGTCTTCGTAGCTCGGCTGACCTATGGGTTGGGGGGATGTGTGCTCGCTAAGACATCGCGTCTTATGCCTACGTATCTCATCTGGAATGAGAATCAGAGCAAGCCGTAGTTCGGCTAACTACGGGGTTATGGATTGGGTTTTGGACGAACAACATCACTACGCAATCTACCGGATGCTCGACCTTTGGAGACTTACTGGCCTGTAGTAGAAGGAGTTAACGTGTTGCTTTGGGTTTTAGGGTTTGGGATGCTCAAGGGCAAAAAGGAAGTCCTTGACGAAGGGACCGCGCTACCTGCAGGGATACGAACACATACAAAACAAACATGTATAAAGTAAATGTGCCAACAAGGGGCTCAGAAGTAAATAAACAAAAGAAAACAAATGCCTCCTATCGAGGTCTTCCAGCTAAGAAAGCGATAAAATGCGGAAAAGAGGTAAAAGTACCACACGGATAAAGATCCGAAGTAACAGCAATTAAAGGAGTAAGAAACCCAGGGATCTCCCAAGCTAATGCCATCAAAGAAAGGTGAGTCAGTACAGGTAATCGGAATGAACCTCCAGGGGTACCCCACAAATAAAGTGGGAAAAATCAACAAAAACCACGCAAACCATCTTTGCAAGAGTCTGTGAGCCCTCACAAAAACTCAACAAAAGGGTTAGTGAAACACGATAAGCATTTTTTCATGGATAACAGTATGGTTTCAGAAACCTCAAACTCTGTGGCATACATTTCAGAAATCATGTGATTAAACATTCAAGGCATAGGTTTCACCCATCCATGCATAATTAAACCCGTGGGCAAAAACATAATGAAATTCATCCATCATACCTCATACATTCAGATGATCCAAATTAAGAGCATAAAATCATGGGAATGAGGCAAACCTGATGGGAGAGACCGGTTGAAATCAAATGGCACGGATGGATTTGCAAATCAATGTTAGGGTTTGCATGAGATGAAAGTGTGTGAGTCAGATTGAATTTTTCAGAGCTGCCTGGGGGTTACTCTGAGTTCTCTGTCAGGTTTCTCTCCAGGTTTTGTCCAGGGTTTTGTTTCAAGGAAACCTCAAAGTATTTTGCTTCTCTTCCTTCTTCTCTCTGATCTCCCTCTTTTATAACCTGATTTTCATGGCTTTGTGGGCTCAAATGAGAGAGGTCCAAGTCCAAGTTTTTTCTATTATATTTTATTTATTTTTTTTATTATTATTTTTATTTATTTATTTATTTTTGTAAAAAAATATTTTTTTTTTTTTTATTTTTCGTTTTATTTTTTTTTTATATTTTTTTTTTTTAAAGTTTCTTGGATCTAATTCTGATTGACATGATGAAATGCAATGTGAAATGCTAAATGAATGCATGAACGAGGAGGGCAAATTTTGGGGTGTTACAGCTGCCCCTATTCAATCATCAGCTAACCCGAGTAGGATGAAAGCGAACAGCTTATCAGACAAACGGGATGAGCTGTGATTGAATACCAAAGACAGACCGAAAATTTGCGCTCCGAGAACACCACAAAAACGCGGAAATCTGAATCAGTCTTCTGGCTTAATCTGGAGTTTCAATCCTCTGGCTGAACTTATACTCAATTTAGTCCTCTGGTTGGATATTAATTTTGATCCTCGGGCTGGATACGATTTTGATCTTCTGGCTAGATCTTCTTCGATCTTTTGGCTAGATCTCCTTCGTTTCGATTCTCTGGCTGAATCTATTTCCCTTGATTCTCTGGCTGAATCTACTTCGATCTTCTGGCTAGATCTGAATTGTTGCGATTTTCGATCTTCTGGCTAGATCTTCTTTGTTTCGATTCTCTGGCTGAATCTACTTCGACCTTCTAGCTAGATCTGGATTATTTTGATGATAAATTCCCATCATTAGGATCCCGCATCTGAGGCATGCGCTGGTTGACCCTCTTTTGAAATCTACACCCAACCTTCATATTAGATATGCAGCTTCGAGAATATTCCACTTTTGGGCTTCGTACATATTCTTCGGGCTAGAACATGTTGTAACGACTCCTCAATTAGACTTGGGCTTGCTGGGGAAATAAAGCTTATAGGCGACTTCACTGGGGAATCTTCAAATTGAGCCTTAGGCTGGCTTACTGGAACACGATTCTCAGGCTGAATCTTCGAAATGACCCTCAGGCTGGATCACTGGAACACGATTCTCAGGCTGAATCTTCTAAATGACCCTCAGGCTGGATCACTGGAACACGATTCTCAGGCTGAATCTTCGAAATGACCCTCAGGCCGGATCACTGGAAAACGATTCTCAGGTTGAATCTTCGAAATGGCCCTCAGGCTGGATCACTGGAAAACGATTCTCAGGCTGAATCTTCAAAACGACCCTCAGGCCGGATCACTGGAAAACGATTCTCAGGCTGAATCTTCAAAACGACCCTCAGGCTGGATCACTCACGTTTGATCCTCTGGCTGGATCTCCTGACCTTGGTTGTAAAGTAATTCTTCAGTCTGCTTGGAAGAACCTATTTATCAGCTTATGTGTATGCTTGATATGATATGCATGCAAATGGAAATGTTATGCATGGTGTAAAAGGAAATCTGCTTGGGGAAGCAAACTCCGGTAGGGAACAGATCGCTGTATCAATCCTTGAATGCTCTGTGGGGAATGATCCGTCTGCCGGGACCAATGAGCCACCAAAAATAAATTGGCTGCTTGAAAAGTTGACCTTGCGGGGGGAGTATCAACTATGGAAACTTTGTTTGGCGAGGCTCTGTGAGGAGAGTCTGTGGGGAAAACACTTCCTGGGGAAATGTCGTAGGAAACGACCTTTGCTGGGGATATGAACTTGCTAATCGCCCTCAAGTTGGGGAATAACAAATCTGTTAAAAATAATCTGCTGGGGAATGAGATGAACACTGGGAACACCACCCTCTCATCTGTTGGTTATGCAACCACTCCGCTGTTGCTAGGAAGATACAGTCTGACACTGTCAACTCCGCTGGGGATATATAGTCTGGATACTGTCAACTCTGTTGGGGACATGCTCTGCTGAGGAGAGACTTTGTCAACCGCTTGGGGATGAGGATTCATGACTTGGCATCCGGTTCCTGTGACCTGCAACCAAAAATACACGTATGTTCATATGCAATATGTTTTATCAAAAATTCAGACATTTTTGCAAACAAACTGATAAATGAAAAATAAAAAGGCTCTTTAACCGAATTATTCGACTCTTACTGGGGAGAAAATTTGTGCCAGGAATAGGCGAGGGTATCAGGAAGCTGATCCCTGAAAAGAGGTGATCGCTATAAAAAGAGAACTATCCTAATGGCAATGGGGATACGGGGTCCCACCGAGTTTCGACTCTGCTATGGCTCGTATGTCCTCAAGACGCTCTGCTCATCTTGCTTTCTGAAGTGGATGATTAGTCGATCTTTAACCTTCGAAGATTGCCGGATTAAATGAAACGGTGATATAACACTGATGAACTCAGATCACAGTCATTCGCTTATTCCCTAACTTTTGCCTGGATCGCCCCCTTTTCGGGTTTTCAATCCACCGGGATACCCATTTTTGCCTGAGCCGCCCTTTTGGGTTTTCGACTCACCGGGTGTACTCTTTTTTTATATCCCTAATTTTTGCCCGAACCTCTTTATTCTTTTTTTTTTGGTTCGTCGGGATGCCCTTTTTTTGCCTGGACTATTCTTTTTATCGTCCAGCGGGTCTATTTTATGCTGTCGCATCCTGCGAAAAATCAACCGGCGAGCTAAAAACAAACACACACAGAGCCTCCACTGCGCGTTATTTATCCCAAAATAGGGAAAGGAAACGCTCAGAGAAACCTGGAAAGAACATGGTCTCGCGACCAAAGAGACAGGGTAAGGGAGTCGGTTACGCAAGGGGAAGGTATTAGCACCCCTCACGTCCGTCGTACTCGACGGGATCCATGTCCTAGAATAAAGAATAGGTTGCTAAACATCACACACACACACGGGGAACGCAGGTGGGGTTAAGAGAAGGGAGCTCGATAGGACATCGCATCCTATGCCTACATATCTCGTCTGGAACGAGAATCAGAGCCACTGTAGTTCGGCTTACGCACGCCAAACAACACAAAACACACAAACAGATGGCAAACATGGAGCCCGACAACCACTGGATGGAATTACGTCAGCATCCGAACCAAAACATGCATAAAACGGCAAACGTGGAGCCCGACTGCCAATCAATGGCCTTACGTCGGCATCCGAACCAAACACACACAAGAAGATAACAAACAAACACAAACAAAAAGAAAAAGGTTGCCCGGAGAGGTCTCGCACGACCCCCTGCCTACATACCTCGTCTGGAACGAGGATCAGGGCGATGTAGTTCCCCTGAAAGGGACTGAATTACTAGCCAGAAACCAGGGAAAGACACACTACTAGGGAGCTGGACTCGAGCCTAGTGTTGTCATGCATCGTTACCCTAAGTTCAGTTTTCTATCCTACTTGCATAAGAAAACTACTCCTATCCAGGAAAGAAGCAAGCACACAAGCATACAGAATAATTCAAGCATACATCAAATGAGAACAAGCATCTCAAACATATATCCACATAGCACGCACTATAACCAAACAAGGGGCTCACACAATAGGTTTGACTGCCTCAGCAATCATCTGTACAGGCTATGTTTGCTCTTAACCTTGCCATTACGAGGCTAAGGTGAAGCAGATGAAAGGTGAAGTGAGGATCAGACCTCACAGCTCTTATCCCTGACCAGGGAGAGCTTCGGACAAGGGAGTGTGGGTCCAGAATGGAGGGACCCTTCTACGCTCAATGACTCCGACTCGATTGTGCGACAGCACAGATCTTGGGCTTGTGTCCCAATGCATCAACACACAGCCGTGTGAGCAGAGGGACGACACAAAGAATAGTGGGGGATAGATTGCTTATCCCTAACTTCCACCAATTGCCTCTTTAGAGGACTTTCACCTGCTTGGCACGAAAAATAAACAACCACAATCATTGCCTCTTAAGGAGGACTTCAGACATTTGCCCGGCCAAGTAACAGGCCGGGTCTCCCAGACTACATGAAGTCAAGAGGACCTACCTCAAGCGGTTTACACAACCAAGCAGCGGCTATCAAGCAAGTTCTTAAAAGAACTAGAAGCGGCTAAATGTACCTGTACAAAAGCTAACCAGTTAGTAACTCAGACAACCAATCAGAAAACAACAAATGTTAATCAGTCAGACTATACAAGCCAAGGCACACAAAGGCAAGCTATGAGCTCAAGCCCAAGCTTCCCAACCTACAAAACAATGTTATGTCAGTGTACAAACATCAAACAACATCATTTCAATCAACTTGGACCATTCTCCATGAGCATGGTGCTATTCATCCTGAAAAATCAAGCAAATGTTAGCAACAAGACCACTAGGCCAAGCCTAGGGTCCAAAAGCAAGAAAAATTCCTAAACAGCAAGGTATTCTCAACCAAACTCAAATTAATGTCAAACAAAAGCCAACACAATTAGTCCCATGTCCATATCATTCATTATATTCATTTCATGCATAAAACAACTCAACTTATGTCAAATGGAACATCCCACATCCAAACAGAACTATTGCATCCAATTCCATATCAAAACAATTCCAAAAATCCTCAAATAATTTACACCTAAACAGGAACTATTCAAGGTATGGCATATCAAATTTCAGCTTAATTGGGCAAAGGGAACTATGTCAATGAAAATCAACAAAAACAGACACAATTTCATGCTCCAAATCACAACATCAACACATGCATTCACTTCAAAAATTCACAAGTCAATGAAAACAGTAAAGAAATGAGTGGGACCAAAACAGGGATGTCACATCATGTGTCTACAACTATCATACCAAATTTCATGATCATTCAATACCATATGAGCATTCCACATCAAATATTCAAACATGTGTCACATGAACTTGCACAATTGACTAACAGAGATGAAAAATAGCAATCAATTTGAAAATGCCACATAAAATTCCACAAAAATTCACATAGCATCTTAACATATTACTGAACATCCATGCAAAATTTCATTCCATTCTAACAAGTCGAGGTCATTCAAATAAATCCAGCAAGTTGACATAATGAGGTGTGACACCAATTGTCACACCTAGATTCCAAAATTCATAACTCAAACACCAGGAATCCAAAATTCATGAAATTTACATGTAAATAAACATCAACATGTCTACAATCATCACAAAAATTTTCAAGAATTTCTTTGTAAACATGAGAATTTCACAATGGATATGGCAAAGTGTATCAAAATATATCACATGTTAAACAACCCTAAGTCAAACACAATTTCCACCATGCACAACTTCAATCAATAGGTCAATAAAATTCTAGAGTCAAAAAGGAAGTCAACACAAAAATCCCCATATTTTTCTGATTTTTTATGAATTTTTTATGAATTTTTTAAGGTTTATATGAATTTTTAATAATTATTTTAATTAATTAAGTTTCATTAATGGCACAATGGTAAATACGGAACAGTGGCCGCGGGAAACACCTTGTTCAAATATTCAAACACAATTTCAGATCAAACAGGCTATCTCGCTTCGTTTTTGCCCAGCATTTTCCAGAAACGCATGAACCACGAAGAACAATGAACCAACACCAAAATGAGCAAACGAATATCCGTTGGAATCGTCTTAACATGTAGAATCTAAATGTCAACCTAATTTAACCTACAAGTTCCTAAATCTCACGGATCGATCGAGTTAGGGTTTTGCATCGAAACTTTGAATCAAGATATCTCAGCCTACAGTTATCCATTCCTAAAACCAACAGTACCACGATGATCTACATGAAGCGCACTATACAAAGCATATAACAATCGAGCAAATCGTGACATTCGAATTTTGGAATACCTGATATGGCAATGTTAGAACTGGAGTTTTTTGCACGTGTAAGCCTCAAACAGATAGAGTAGAAGCTTGTGGAAGGTGAGTAGAGTACTTGAATTCAGTTGATGTTGCTCCTAGTGCTCGAAACTTTGATCCACCATTGATGCATTCAAACTGGACAGTCACGATTCACAGCTCCTTTCCATCCAATGTTCCAAAACAGATGAAGATGATGATGAGAGGAGTTTGCAGCAAGAAGAACTTCGAAAATTGAGCAAGAATTGAGGAAGTTTGATGAATTTTTTGGTTTTGTGTTCTTGAAGAAATTTTTAGAATTGGGAGAGTTTTTTGATCTGATTTGGTGAATGTGTATTTCTGTTATGATTAGATGATGATTAGGATTATATATGCTTGCTTAATTACCACTTAATCCATCTAATTAGCCAAATGGAAATGATTAGTGAAATGGCTAATTTTCAAGTTAGGGACAAAATGGTACTTTCATATATAAGCCAATGCCAGCTCATTGCCACCTCATGGACAGCTTACACACTCTCCAAATGACATGTGTGAGCTGTTGCAACTTGTTTCACCTTCATTGGATGAGTATTTTGGAAATTCACATGTGAATGGCTAATTGTCCAATTTTCCAATTTCATTTCAAAAGCCAATTTTCAAACCTCAAGGTTTTGGCATGGTATGATGATTCCAACAACTTTCAAATGCCAATTATGAAGTGTTGCAAAAATCCCCACTCAAAAATTCCAATTATTTCACAAGTTGGACAATTTTGCCCCTGGTTCATTTAACTGTCCAGTTGAAATTTGACCTTTTGCATCGACCATTTTTGAGAAAATCCAATTATGCACCACGAAAGTACATGTCAAATGGAGTTTGTGCATATAAAGAACTTCCAATTTGGACAAACCATGTGGAAGTTATGGCCTCCTGATTATGGGTCATTTTTGAAATTCACTGAGCCATAATTTTCCAACCATTCATGGGATTTTCAAGTTCTTGGACTTTTTGGAAAGGTGAGAACAAGATCTACAACTTTCATGTGGAACAATTTTTCATTTGAAGCTTCCTTGGACATCTTATTTTGAGGTCAAAAACTTTCCATTTTTGGAAACTTTCATTACAAGTCACTTCCTATTTTTGGCAGTTTTTGTTCTGACTTGATTTTCTTTATTCTTAAGCTCTGAGATGTCAAATAACACTTGTTCCAACATGAATGAAGTGTATCCAACTCATTTCCACCTCCAAATCCATCAAACCATGTACAGTTGACCACAGTTGACTTTTCAACTGATAGATGAATTTGGCAATGCATAGATCAAATTAAGCCCCAATCTTCAACTGAAATGGCTCAAGGGTGAAAACCTAGCCTCAATAAGCACAATATAACCAAAGAATGAACCCCATAGCCATCATAAACCCCATCTCCTGACCATGCCCTGACTGGCCCAATGCAACTGATTAGGGTTGACCAGTGGTCAAAACCCTAATCTCAAGGAATCTGCCTCCATCTCCTGATGAAATCAAACCATGATGATGATGATGTATCATTTCAATCAAGATGAAGACCAACATCCTTTGAGAATCATGAAACCCTAATTCACAGCCCAATCCTCAGATGGCCAATGATCAGTCAATAAACCCTAGGCTTGCACTTTGACTTTCTCATCCTCTGATCAAGACTTGGGGAGATAGCTTGCACCATGTAACCACATGATATGCAATATGCAATGCCTAATGACCTACAATGATATGCAATATGTTAAACTAGTCCCAAGAGAGGAGGGCAAATTTTGAGGTGTTACAGCTGCCCCTATTCAATCCACTGTGAACCTGTCGATACGAATAGCCTCGGCTTTCGGATGATCAGGATGAAGAGTGATTGAATACCAAGAACAGACGAACAATTTGCACTCTGATGAGATAATAATTAACAACGCCTGTCAGCATCGGCGAAGAAACCAACTTGAAAAACGTCGACCTGGATACCAAAATAAATGGTAACGCAGGGATAACCATGGCCTGAACACCACACATCCGCCGGGGATTATTATTCTTTCTTCTTTCTTCTTCTTCTTTTTTTCTTGAACCCCGAAAATTTTCCTTCTTCTTGGTCTGAAAACCACTTCGGTCTGATTACCGGAACATCGGCCTGATTGCCACTTCGGTCTGAATACCGCCTCGGTCCGAACACCGGAAAATTGGTCTGAACACCACTTCGGCCTGAACACCGGAAAATTGGTCTGAATACCACAAGTGCTTCGACCTGATCGTCGGAAACTTCTTCGATCTGATAATCGGAAACTGGCATGAACGCCACATCGGTCTGAATACCGGAAAACTGGCCTGAATACCATAAGTGCTTCGACCTGATCGTCGGAAACTTCTTCGATCTGAGAATCGGAAACTAGCCTGAACGCCACATCGGTCTGAATACTGGAAAACTGGCCTGAATACCATAAGTGCTTCGACCTGATCGTCGGAAACTTCTTCGATCTGAGAATCGGAAACTGGCCTGAACGCCACATCGGTCTGAATACCGGAAAACTGGCCTGAATACCATAAGTGCTTCGACCTGATCATCGGAAACTTCTTCGATCTGAGAATCGGAAACTGGCCTGAATGCCACATCGGTCTGAATACCGGAAAACTGGCCTGAATACCATAAGTGCTTCGACCTGATCGTCGGAAACTTCTTCGATCTGAGAATCGGAAACTGGCCTGAACGCCACATCGGTCTGAATACCGGAAAACTTCTTTGGATTATCGCTCCCATCTTCGCTTGACAGAAACTTTGATGCAACATCACCTCTCAAACGGTAACCACAGCTTGAGACTAGCTTATGCCTGCAATATGATGCATGATTGATTTTTTCTGCGTAATGCTCCATAAACATGGAAATGCTACGCGATTATTTATTTTTCTATGCAATATGCCATGTTACTTTTTCACGATGAATGCATAAAAACACATCCCTCTCAAGGGACTCTTCTGGGGAATACGAGATTCTCTGCTGAGGACCTCGTCACCGCTCGGACTTCCACCATGCTGGGGAATCACTGTTGCCGGGGATAGGGCAACCCTTGCTGGGGAAAACCTCCTTTGCACCCAATCTTCTCGAGGAAATGCTGGGGAATAAGAACCACCAACATTCTGTGGGGATACACCAATCTTGACTTGCTAGGGATATACATCCACCTCTGCTTCGGGAACCCTCACAGACCCCTGTTGACTTCCCTGGGGAAATGCTCACAGATACTCCGCTGGGGAAACATCGATCTATCACCTGCTAGGGATAACCATCCTGACCTTGCTAGGGAAACGCATACTAACACCGCTGAGGACAACCCATGCAATCCATAGGTAGAATCCGCTCAGCTGGGGATGCAGAAATCCGTCCGCTACGGGAATTTGTTCAATCCACTGGTAGGATGAACACTGTTGGAGATATATTTCATTGAAACCCGCTCCACTCGGGGATAACAACCTTCAGACCTGGCCGCTGAGGAAACACCATCGTAAACCCGCCGGGGACAACCACCCTGACTCGGCTAGGGAAGTCCACAGACATTGGATCTGCTGGGGAGCTAGTCTTATGATTCTGCTTGGGGACCTAGCTGGAAAACGAGAAAAGTTGGTACAACACCCGTCGACTCATCGAACCACGGTATCTACCTCCAATACTCGTATCAGCTTTCCTCATTTGAGAACTCCAGACTCGTCTGGACCTTTTCTGCTCCATCATCTTATATTCCAAGTCGCTCCGCGCTCGACGAGAGACGTACTCCCGGAATTAATACAAAAATTTCAATCTTCCGACTTTGAAGAGTCTTCTTGATTACCATCAAGGATCGTCGCACGTCTCAACGTCTTCGTCATTTCTTCATACATCCGTTCCTGAGCGAACTCTCTGGGGATTTGCTTTGTCAATGCTCACACATCACAACCTGCAAGTGAGTGAAAATATCTAACAGTCCCTGCAAAACAGATCATTAGATAAAACCGTGCCCCAGGCGTGTCAAGATTTCAACACTTGGGTCACCCAACCTTCCAAATAAGATTTCAAGCCTTCAATCCTATAAACATGCATTGGAAGGGACCTGTATGTCTTAAAATGCAAAATTCTTTATCAAAATAATCGGACGTTTTTGCAATCAAAGCGGTAATGAAAAACAAAAACAAAATTATTTGACTGAATGTGCATTTTATTGATTGGAAAAGTGCGGCTCAAATGAGCAATACAAAAGGAAGCAATTCCTGAAAAGAGGTAATTGCGCTCAAAAGGAAAAATCTATCCTAATGGCAATGTAAAACCCGTGATCTCATCGAGTTCCAACTCGGTTACACCTCATATGTCCTCAGACTCTCCATGCATTCTGCCTTCTGAACAAGACGCTTCTAACTGATCCCTACCGGGTATTATCCATGATGCTTTAACCAAAGCGCAAACGATCATGCTAGACGCAGTTGTTCGTTTCAATCCCTCTCTTGCCTGGACTGCCCTTTCGGGTTTTCAGTCCACCGGGATACCCTTTTTTGCCCAAGTCGCCTTTTCAGGTTTTCGACTTGCCGGGTGTACATTTTTATTTTATATCCCTAATTTTTGCCCGAACCTTTCTTTCTGTTTTTGGTTCGCCGGGATGCCCATTTTTGCCTGGACTATTTTATTCTTTTCGTCCAGCGGGTCTATTCATACGAAGTATTTTTTAACTGCGTCCGCATTCACAGGGGATGGAAAATCCTCGCCATCCATGGTCGTCAGCAACAAGGCTCCGCCAGAGAAAACCTTCTTGACCACGAATGGACCTTCATAACTGTGTATCCATTTGCCCCTTCGATCGTTTTGAGGAGGAAGGATCCTTTTCAGCACCATATCACCCACGTGATATACCCGAGGTCGCACCTTCTTGTCGAAAGCACGCTTCATCCTCTGCTGGTATAACTGTCCATGACAGATGGCTGCTAGCCTCTTTTCTTCAATCAGGCTCAACTCCTCATACCGGGTCCTTACCCACTCAGCCTCTTGCAACTTTACGTCCATCAGGACTCTCCAAGAGGGGATCTGAACCTCAACCGGTAATACAGCCTCCATTCCATATACCAACGAGAAAGGCGTTGCCCCAGTAAGCGCACCAAGGTTCGATACCCAGGATATCAACTTCGTACTCAACCACCATCGTTGATGTATTCAAATGCTAACCGGCAACGAAGGGAACGTGGGATCCCTTTGGCGTAACCACAGCAGTACCAACTCCTTCACATTAACCTCTCCCCCTCAAACATCAAAATCCGTTCGGATTCAGGGTCAAGCCCCTCCTCCGGGATCGGTTACTCTCAGTCTTTCGATTGGAGCACCTCAAGATGTCCTCATCAGGGAACTCAAACTTCATCGGTTGATAATCCTCAATGGGTTGCGGAGTGATGTAATCAGACAATACACCCCTTGATCGCTTTCTGAGAGTATCCCGAATCAGTCAACATTATTTTGCACTCTCACAACCCGTCCGGTCGATGCTGGATTCTCAAACCCATACTTGATCGGATCCATCTCGGAAATCCACAAAGTGGCATGAATCAGCATATACTGTCTCAGTCGGCGAGCAGCCTATGCCAAAGTACAGCAAGTTTTCTCGAACAGTGAATGTATTGTTTCACAGTCGGTAAACTTTTTGCTAAGGTAAATTGCATGCTCTTCTCGACAAGACTTGTCATGCTGACTCAATACACCTCATAGACCCCTCGAAGGCCGTCAAGTACAAGATTGACAATTGCTCCTTCCACAGGAGGTATCAGAATCATAGGTTCCTGCAACTTTTCTTTTATTCTTTCAATGCCCCTTGGCAATCGTTATTTCACCTGACCGTTTGATCTTTTCTCAACAATTTGAATATAGGTTCACACGTGGCTGTTAGATGAGATATGAACCATGACAAGTAGTTCAATCTTTCTAAGAAACCACGAACCTCTTTTTTATTCTCGGTTCAGGCACTTCTTGTTTTTTCCTTCTTTTCTTTTTTTTATTTTTTATTTTTATTTTTTTGCAGGAACCTCGATTCCTCTCTGACAATGGACCCCAACAGCTTACCGGATCGCACTCTGATAGTGCACTCACTGGAATTCAACCTCAGTTTGAATTGTCTCCACTGGTCCACTCAGCTTGGCCAGATCCACCAGATGCCCCTCTCTGTTTGGGACTTTGCTATCATGTCATAGCATTTGATTTCATGACGAATCATATCATGAAACAAAGTCACCATAGCTCTCTGATAAAGGCACTGGCGTTCTGCTTCTTTTAGAGGACAATCTTCTCTCCAAGGTAGCTTGTGCACAACGACATCGGTATTCGACCCTGGCATATCCTGACACAACCAGGTGAAGATATCCACATGTTCTTTCAGCAGGGCTACCATTCTGCTCTTGACTCGCCTCTGAAGCGGCCTCAATTTTCACTTCCTTCCTGACCTCGTCGGTGCTTGGAATAACAACCTCAATCCGCTCCGCATGCGGCTGAATCACCTCCTCCTCTCGTTTAAACAACCTGGCTAATTCCAGCAGATCACAATCTTCTTCGCCTTCTTCTTCGGCATGATAGATCGGTTTGTCGAAGTCATATGAGGGGTAACCAAATTGTTATCAACGAGATCCGGAGAATTATTTTTCGAATTTGGGACGAGACAAATCAAAAAAGAAAAAAAACAGGAAACAAACATTGCCATTTTTTATTTGTTTTTAAACTGCGAAAATAAATGAAAAACAGGGAACACCGCTTTTTGACTGAAAAACATCCATTTATTAATGATGCAGAAAAATGAAAAATGAAACATGAGGTGACCCTGACAATGAACCATTACGTGTCGGGCAACACGCATGGTTTTCATGCAAATAAACTGAAAACAAGAAATGTTACTCTTCAGGATGAGTGTCAGTGTTGATCCTTTTTTAGGCCTTCCAGCTTCCTGGTACGCACGATCTTATCCATTGATCAATCTCCCAGTCACTGTTAGTTTCTTTACCCACTGCATAGGCGTAATCCGAATCTAGCATTCCGGCACTGACAAAGGTGAACGACGGATGACGTCCTCTGTTCTGCTCAGACGAGTCTTGACCTGGATGATAACCAATCCCAAACATGTCCGACTTTACCACAATGCCGATGATTTTTCCCCAGCCTGGGATCCCTCCATTTCTCAACATCTCCAGTGCCTGTTTATAAGAAGACACAGACGGTTTTTTCTCTTTTCCAACACCAATGTCATTTTCCACCTTGACGGTTTCAGCTACCAGACTGGGTGTTTCAAATTTTCCACCGTCTATTTCCTTCACCTTCTGGATCATATCCCCCATCGGTACACCACTCTCTGTGGCGACGGCCCTACAACAAGTATCAACACTAGGGAAAGCTCCCTCTTTCCTCTGAGGTTTTGGGACCACAGGCCTTGGCACTTTTAACCGATCCCCATTCACCAACCCAATCGTCTTCCTATCCCCAGAAATTGCATTCATCTCCACCTCACCATGCGCGGGCATGTGATTAGCATTAACATTGGGAAATTATGCAAAATTAATGGCCTTGGAATCCACCAGGTCTTGGACAGCATGCTTAAAAGCTCTACAACCCTCAAGGTTATGCCCAGACGCCCCCGAATGGAATTCGCACTTGGCATTCTCATCATAATTAGTTGGCCTCTGATCAGGTTCTAATGGAGCTAATGTCCTCAATTGTACCATTCCGAGATCTTTCAACTTCCTCAACAGAAGAGCATACGGTATGGGTGGCCTATCAAATTGACGATCAACCCCCTTTCCTCTTACCTGATTCCCAACTCTCTGTGCTCCCGGGCGAGGTGACGGATGTCTCGGTGGTACAGACGAACCATCAACAGGAATGGTTGCAGTGGCAGCATAAGGGTGATAGCGATCCTTACCACGTTCTTTCTTTGCCGGCGCACCATTTGACTCAACTTCCTTCTTAAGCTGACCACTGCTAGGGGGTTTCTGTATAGCGACAGAAGGATTCATTACTTCGAATGGCGGAGCCTTTCCTAGAACTTTCTCCACCATTAGCCACTTCTCAATCTTTTCCAATCTCTCAGTCATGGCTTTCTGCCCCAAGGCAAGCCCTTGCACAACACTGAACAAATCCCTCACCATCTCTTTCAATTCGAGGATATCGGCGTTGGGCGGATTCATCCTTCCTGCGTCAATCAAAACATGTTAAAAACTGACACCTGCAAAACAAAAACAAGTTATTATGCATGAATGCAATGTCCATCCACATGAGGGACACTTTGTCTCTTGATCCTGCCTTCATCGAGACAAATAATAATTCGGCAGCAATATTCTGATATTTAGCATTTGATTCCATCGTGCAGATCGGAGATATGTGATTTAGCATGATACCCCCAACCATGTGTGTGCTTGTGTGAGTGCATACGGCAAAGCAAATAAAGCTTGAAAACCAATCACTGAATGAAAAATCACCATTACATAACCAAAGTGAACAAACAGTGCCATAGTCATACATCAACCAGACAAAATCAAATACAATCCTCCAACATAGGGAAAGAAATACAGACAAGTGAATTCCGTCAACAAGCCTGACGGTAATCCAACACAAATGAAAGATCTAGCCCGATGAGGGTCCCACAGATGGCCCTATCTCATCTTCCATCCTTGCGAACTCTGCGGCGAACCTGAGCTCGGTGTTCTCCTGCTGCAATCTCCCCACTTCTTTCTGATGAATCTTCATCTGCCTGAAGTAGTGGTCTCTTTCTGCCATGTAGTGATCTCTCTCTGTAATGATCTTCAGCTTCTCTGCTTCCTTGACTTTCAGCTTTGCCTCCCATTCAGCAATGAGGACTCGGACTCTGTCGTCCCTCTGATCTCTGACCAATATTTGCCTTCTCTTCTCATCTTCAATGACTTTCGAAGCTCTAGCCAATCTCTCTTTGGTGATGTCGTGCTCTCTGTTGGACAATGCCAAGGCCTGACTAATCTTCCCATAGTAGGCGATATCCATCTCGAAGCGTTTGGCTTCCAAAGCATGTCGCTTGTCTTGATCTTCCATCTTTATTTTGATCTCCTGATTAGCTGCCTGAAACCGAGCAACACTTCTCTCCAATTCAGCTTTCTCTGCAAGTAGCTGATCTCTGGCCCTCTTCATCTCGAGGAATTCTTCCATGCTGACAGAAGAACTTGGACCCTCAATCATAGGACACGCAGGATCACCTCCAGGAAATGGTAGAAATGTAGCTTTGATCCTCTTCCGCAACCAATCTTCGAATAGTGGAAAATACCGACTGTTGACCTTACCATAAGGAACCTTACCCTTCCTCCGGATATCTCGCCACTCGTCCAATACCTGCCTCAGCTTGGTCTGGTTACCATCAATCGGGAAATAAAAGGACTCCTGGATCTCTCGTCCGAGAGGAGGACCCTCTACAGCAAACCCCATCTGTCTCCTGAGAAGCGTCGGGTTGTAATTAATGCAACCCTGAACTCCTACTAAAGGCACATTAGGTAAACTCCCGCAACTGCATACAAAGTCTCGACCAGCCAGACCATTATGAGTCCAAGCAATGTCATCAGCCCGCAGACCCATCAACCTGAAGGACCACTTAACAGTGGGATCAATCTGAGCAAAGGCACCTCGGGAAGGCAAATACCCCATAAACCACTTGAAGAGCAACTGAGCACAGCATCTGATCAGACCACCACGTCTCTTCTCATTCCTGTTATGCACCGAATAGTAAATATCTCCGATCAGAGTAGGAATAGGGTTTCTCTGCATGAACAACCTGACAGCATTATGGTCCACAAAATTCTTCTGATTAGGAAACAGAACAATCCCATAAATGCTCACAGCAATCAGAGCACAAACCGTCTTCCAGTTACCCATAGCAGCATGTTCCTTGGCATTAGCTTCCAAGAAACTCAAGTGAAAACCAGGCAACTTTCCCTTCTCCTTCAATCCTTCCTTGACCATTTCCGGACTCAAATAAAGAGCACGTGAAATCCCAAGGACATCTGGATCTACCCTAGTGACATGTAAAGGAATCTGATCTCGGATCTGAATACCCAGGATGCTAGCATAGTCCTCCAT